>NW_024498708.1:104409-155817 GCF_017590055.1 Onychostruthus taczanowskii
AGTCCTGGGGGGGGGTGGGTCCTGTCATAGCCTGGGGTGCTGAGGGGTTCTGTTAGGTCTGGGAGGGTCTGGCAGGTCGGGGGGGTGAGGGGTGCTGGGGTGTCTGGCAGGTCGGGGTTTCTGTCAGGTTGGGGGGCGGTCTGTCAGGTCGGGGGGGTGAAGGGGTGCTGGGGCGGTGCTGGAGCTCCAGAGTGAGATCTCCTGGCTGAGCAGAGGCAGAGCTGGATCTTGGGGGGATGTGGTGGGGAGAGCAGCCTGAGAGGGAAATCCCAGAGTTTCCCAGGATTCAGTGATCCCTCTGCTCCTGGGAAGCAGGAGGAAGGGGGGACTGGAGGCTTTTGGGTGCTGGGAGCTGTCCCCTGCCTGTGCCACCTCGCCAGCCCCATGGAGGATTGCCAGCCCTGCTGTGCCCTAGGGGGCTAGCAGGCTTTTCCCTGGAGCAGAGCTCCTGGCAGGAGACCTCAGGACCGGTGGTCTGGAGATCTGAGGATGCAGAAAGGCACCTTAAACCCCCTCCTTGGACTGCCCTGCCTCTCCTCTGCCCAGTGGAAGGCAGGATGCCCCTTCCCTGAGCTCTGCAATGGGCAGATCTTCTCCCTCCTGGCCTCTGGAGGAGCTCCCAGATGTGGAGCAGGAGGATCACGGTGGGTTCCAGCAGGAAGGTCCAGCTCCTCCAGCCGGGAGGGACTGATGGAGGCATCCAAAAACAAAGCTGGGTTTGATGGGAGACCAGACTGGTGCCCAAAGGTTCCCCCATGGACACAGAATGAGAAGGAGGAGTGAGGAGTCACCTGGAGTGGGTTGGGCAGGAAGGGTGGGCTCGGGATGTGACCCAATCTTTGCTTTAATATGAGAATAATGAGAGGAATGGGAGGGTGAAGCAATGGGCATTGCAACACCCCTGGTGGACGTAACCCCGGGGTTACTGGTCAAACTGGGGCACCCTCCAGCATGGCCAGAGGCCGGGGACATCTCTGTCACCTCCAGGGGACAGGGGGGAGGCGTGGGTGGAAGGGCAGCCCTGGCACAGCGGGGCAGAGATGCTGGGCTGAGGTCCTGCCAGGGGAGGCAGGAGGGCTGGGGTGGTCCCAGCAGAGGTGACACCTGCCCAGGAGTGGCCTGAGGGGACTGGCAGACCCCAGAGACCCCGCTGGAGTTGTTATGAGGGTGCACAAGGGGATCTCACTGCTCCCAGCTCCTGAGGTCAGGGCTGAGCCGGGGGCTCAGGCAGCAGCTCAGGGATGTCCCTCCTTCCCCAGCCCTGGGGGTGTCCCAGGCTGGGTGGAACGGGACTTGGAGCCACCTGGAATGGTGGCAGGTGTCCTGCCATGGCAGGGGTTGGCACTGGATGGGCTGTGAGGTCCTTCCCATGCAAACCCTCCTGGGATTCTGTGATTCCCTGTTTTGGGAATGGACCAGTGGGGCTGGGGGAGGCTGCTGGGGGTGACACCAGTCCCTGCTGCGACCAGGACTTGGTTCCAGGAGTTTCCAGGGGGCTGGCCTGCATCCTGCAAGGCATCAGAGCAGGAGGAGAGGTTAATTACAGCCTGTGCTAATTGCACCCGTGAAAACACCTCATGCAACACAGCCCCTGGCTGCCAACTGGGCCAAGGGCCACCACCTCCTGCAGCCCGGGCTGGCAGCGGGGGGTGGCAGAGCGCGGCCCCCCGGCACTGTGGGACCTTGGGGACAGATGCTGGGCAGTGGGAGGGGAAGGGCAGAGGGGCTCCTGCTGCCCAAACTGAGCAAGGGATGGGGAGCAGTGGTGCCACGGTCCTGCTGTCATTCCAGGTGGGAGATGTTTTCCAGCAATCTGATGCTCTGCGGGATGAGGTTTGGCTGCCAGCAGGTGACTGTGCCCAGCCTGGCTGGGGTTATGGCCATGGACCAGGAGCAGCTCCTGCTGTCCCCACCAGCTGAGATTCCCTTTCCCAGGGCTGGCAGCCCTGTGCCCAGCAGAGATTCCCAGGACACGAAGAGTTTAGTGAGCAGCAGGTCTGATCTTACCGACCTGGAGTCTCTGCAATGGCTGTCAATAGCCCAGGAGGTGACAGCAGTGACAGCTCGGGTGACTCAGGGTCCCCGTGTGACTCACGGCCACTCTCCACCCCTGGGTGGGTGACCTGCTTCCACCTGAGCCACTCCATCCCCGGGATGAGATCCACAGTGAGCCTCCCCCTGGGCCAGCCCCGGCCGCCCACGCAGGATCCTCCTGATTCACCTGCCCCGCTCCTGGGCTGAGCTCGGGGCGGCACCATGGACCTGCTGCTGCTCCCTGGGCTGCTGCTCCTGCCCCTGGCAGCGCTGCTGCTCTACAGGTGCAGCCCCCACTTCCAGTTCCTCTGCAAGGTGTTCTTTTTCAACTGCTGGATCGTGGCCTTGGCCACCCTGCTGTCCCCCTTGGCCGCCTTCCGGGGACGCTCCGTAGAGAACATGAGGTGAGCGTGGGCTGGGCTTGGGGAGAGCTGGCTGGGGCTTGGCTCAGCTGGAGGAGATCCTGTGGTTTGTGGCCACAGGCTCTGTCCTGCCCTGGCTGGAGCCACAGCTGGGTCACAGCTGGTGGCAGAGCCCTGAGGCCAAGGCCAGGGCTGTGGTCACATCCGTGGGGCAGTGAAGTGCAACTTGTGGTGTGAGAGGTGCTGGCTGTGCCCAGGAAGGGACAGGCCATGCTGAAGTTGGGATTTGTGGTCCCTGAGGGATGAAATAACATAAAAGAGATCATTCCTGGCCATGGTATGTTGGGGTCATCACCTGGGTGGGTAATGGGGGATTTGGAGGTACCATCAGGGCAGGGGGCAAATACATGCCCAGTGTTGTGTCCCTGGCTCTAGTTTTGCCCATGGCAGACCCGGGAACAGCACTTTGGCAGAGGGATTGAGGGTGGAGAGGCCCTGGCACAGATTATTCCATGGGTGCCCCTGGATCCCTGGAAGTGTCCCAGGCCAGGTTGGATGGGGCTGGGAGCAGCCTGGGACAGTGGGAGGTGTCCCTGCCCACGGCTGGGGATGATGCTGGGTTGGTTTAAGGTCCCTTCCCAACCAAACTATTCCATGTTTTTATGTTTCTGGGATGTCTTGGTGCCATCACCTGGCAGGGGCACAGCCCTGTCCCCATCACAGCCATGCTCTGATCACAGCCATGTCCCGACTCTGCTCCCGAGGGTGGAAGCAGGGAGATAACACCGGGGAGATAACACAGGGAGATAACATCAAAGTGCAACACCGGAGGAAGGCGCTCTCAGGGTGTTGCAATCCCGTTGCTGGATTCCCGAGCAGGATGAGCACAGCAGGAGGGATGCAATTACACAGGGAAAATATCCCAGCTTGAGAAACTCGCTGGGGATTTGTGCCGAGGGACCCCGGCCCGCGGCGGGAGCGCGGCCGCAGGTTCGGTGCTATCGGTCTGAGGTTCCGTGGTACCGGAGGTGGTTCGGTGGTACCGGTCAGAGGTTCGCTGGTACCAGAGGTGGTTCGCTGGCACCGGAGGTGTTTCGGTGTTATCAGTCCAAGGTTCGGTGGTACCGGCGGTGGTTCGGTGGTACCGGCGGTGCTGCAGCCTGTCCCAGGTCCGTACCGGCGGAGTGCCGGGCGCTGCTCCAAAGCGCACGCTGCCGGCCCAGCGGCAGTGCCGAGGGAGGCTGTGACTCACCCGCCTTATCAGCGCCGCCTTATCTTGTCCCACCGACAGCTCCGTGCGGGCGCAGCACGCCCAGCTCCCTCTCCTCCGAATCCCAAAGCCTGCGGCTCGGAGCGCTTCCCTGTCATTAGTCCTGGCTTTGGGGCACCGTTTCTCCTCGGATCCTCTGGGATCTCCGAGCCTGCGGCTCCCGAGGAATGGGGGCGATACCGCGGACCTTGTGCCTCCTTCTCCCTTCTCACCCTGCCTGGTGCTGAGCCCTTCCCTGCCCCCTGCGCTGTCCCCTGGGGCAGTGACAGATGTGGGGACCCTGGCACAGACCCTCTGTGCGTCGGACAGTGCCCTGCTCCAGCACCGATGCGTCCCAGGGTTGTCTCCACGGCTGCTGGAATCCCTGGTGCTCCCTCCTCCCTCCACTCCTCTCACTATTCCCATCCTGAGCGTCACCCATCGCTGCCATCCCGATATTCCTCCTCCTGTCCAACCCTCCCGGGATGTGACACCACTGTTCTGCTCAGATCCGTCTCTTCCCGACACTGCAGGTCGGGTGGAGCCATTTGTGATCCCCCTAAGGAATGTCTGGGCTGGTTTTCCCTTCCCCCTGCTGCACAAAGCTGTGCAGGGGCAGTCCCTGGGGTCACCCACGTCCTTGGGGATCTGTCTGTCCCTCTGCCACCCATCCCCAGGGCTCATCCATGCCCAGCTCAGCTCCTCCCTGCTGGGATCCACCTCTGGCTTTAGCGGTCTGGGATCTGCATTTCTGTCCACACACGGATCCAGCTGAGCACCTGGGGAGCCTCCTCCAGGCAGAAAGTTTGTCCTCGTTGGGATGTGAACATCCCGTCCCCATCCCCATGTCCCCAACCCCATGTCCCCATCCCCTTCCCCATCCCCACGTACCCATCCCCATTTCCATCCCCATCCCACCCCTTCTCTTTTTGCTTTCCCATAATCCCTGGACATCAAAGTCCTGTTTTTTCCTTGCCACCACCTTGCTGCTCACTCTCCCTCCTCAGCAGCTCCCTCTGCTCTGAGCGAGGAGCTGGGCCCAGCTCAGGTGGGAGCCAGGCGAGTTCTGAGCCTCACAGGCTGCAAAGGTGTGACAAAGCCAAGCCTCCCTGAGCCTGAGCCCGGGTGCAGCAGTGCAGCCCAGCCTAACCCTGCCCACCCAGGCCGGTGCAGAGCTGCTCCCTACGCGTGTTTCTCCACCTTATCTCGTCCCTTTTCTCATTCCTTGTCTCATTCTTTATCTCGTTCCTCATCTCGTCCCTAATCTGGTCGCTTCTCTCCCGCAGGCTCCTGCGGGCGGCTCTCCTGCCCCTCAAGCGCTTCTACGGCATCAGGATGCAGGTGAGGGGCTCGGAGCGGCTGCGGCTGCCGGGGCCCTTCGTGATCGTCTGCAACCACCAGGCTTCCCTCGACCTCATGGGTGCGTGAGGGCAGCGCAGGGGGATCCCCGGCACCTCGGGGGGCTCCAGGCGTGCACTGGAAGGGGGGTCAGCACCAGAATCAGGGCAGGGATGTGTGCTGGGAACGGGCCAGGAGAGCTTTTGGGACAGGGCTGTGCTGCAGGGAGAGGAGGGACAACGAGAGATGATGCCACAGGGTGGTCCTGGGACTGGGGACAGCTTAAAGTCCTTTAAGTCAAGGCTAAAATAACCCCAACCTGGTCCTACATTAGGGTATAATTAGTGTATAAATTATATTAGGGTATAAATGATTAATTAATCTGTGCACTGATGTAACTTGGCCTCTCCAGAGAGTTCCTCTCTGCAGTTATCACCTCTCAGGACTGGCTGAGCTGCAGAATTTATTCCTGATATCCAGCTGGTTTGTCCAGCCTGGGGTTCCACTTCCAAGCAGTTTTCCCAGATGATTTTTCTGCTGCTAATACCGTGGGTTGGGAAGGTGTTGATGGGTGTTCTCCATGCCCCAGGAATGGTGGAGGTGATTCCCGAGCGCTGCGTGCCCATCGCCAAGCGGGAGCTGCTCTACCTGGGCACGGTGGGCTGGGCCTGCTGGCTCAGTGGCATCATCTTCATCGAGCGCCAGCGCAGGGACGCGGCCATCGAGGTCATCTCCCGCACCGCCAGCGCCATGAGGCGAGACAACGTGAGGGACAGGGCTGGGGACACCGCGGGTCGGGGCTGCTGTTGTAAACGCACGGCGACGACGCTGCAGAGCGCGACTCAGACTCTGTCAGAAGGGGGTACAAGAGGGATTTATTATAGCAACATGTGGCCTTTATAGGTTTTCAAGATACTTACTTTTACTTAATAGACACATACACTGCCCATTGGTCATAAGAAAGAAACAAAGTTCTCAATAGGTGAACAAGGAGCCGCGTCATCCTGTGAGCCAGCTAAAGTCCAGATCTTTTAGCTGTCTCTCTTTCCTCACATTGTCATGGTGATAGCCTCGGTACCTTCCTTGAGAGAGAGACAGGGCTTTCCTTATCTCCTGGAGGCCTTCGCTGGCTCACAAGAACAGCACAGAAATGTCTTTCCCACACAGTGAGCCCCGTGGCAGGGAGGAATGATGACTCTGACTCCATGTTGTCAGAAGGCTAATTTATTATTTTATTATACTATATTATATTAAAGAATACTATACTATACTATACTATACTAAAGAATACAGAAAGGATACTTACAGAATGCTAAAAAGATAATAATGAAAACTCGTGACTCTCTCCAGAGTCCCGACACAGCTTGGCCCCAATTGGCCAGTGAGTCAAAACAACTCACAGCAGAATCCAATCAGGCAATCTCCAAACACATTCCACGTGAGCAAAACACAGGAGAAGCAAACGAGATAAGAATTGTTTTCTTTTCTCTGAGGCCTCTTGCTGCCTTTCAGCTTCCCAGGAGAAAAACCCTGGGCCAAGGAATCATGTTCAGAGAATGTGAATGCCACAGGCTGTGGGCAGGACTGACCCAGCTGAGGTTGGGGTGGCTTGGTTTGAAAAGCCAGGTGTTTGCTGAGGAAGGCAGGAGCCTCTCTTGAAATGGAAAATGTAAACCCCTCCCTCTGAACTGTTATAATTTTGACATTAAGGGGCTCTCAGGCAAAGATAAGGGAAAAGGAATAACAGTTCTTTATTAGGAAAATTAAAATACAAATGCAATAGTACAAAAAGCCAAAAAAACCCAACAACCACTGACAGAGTCAGAACAGGTCCTGTCCCCCTGTGGGTCAGGGTGGTGGCACAGTCCCATCCCATGGGGGCTCAGCCCTCCTGCAGTGCCAGCTGTGCTTCTGCTGGAGTAGGGATCCTGCACAAGCCATGAACAAAAGATAATTAATAATCAGTGGTCCATGAACAGAAGAGATCTCAAGGGAGGATTGATAATGAGAGATCTCAAGGGAAGAGATAACGAGAACTGCCCAGTTAACAGAAGCTAACTGCCCCACTCTAACAGATGGCCGTAGAATACACACTCCCAGCCACATCTTTCAGCCCAAAACACGGGGTCACCTCTGTCCCTCTCCCCTGCAGCTCCGTGTGTGGGTTTTCCCAGAAGGCACCAGGAACCTGGGCAAATCCATGCTGCCCTTCAAGCGTGGCGCTTTCCACCTGGCTGTGCAGGCCCAGGTAAAGAAATGGTCAATCAAATGTTGGACTCGCTGGTCTTGGAGGCCTTTTCCAAAATTATTCCTTCCCCTTTGGCTGACCCTGGATGGAGCTGGGTGGGTGTGAACCCTGGAGCAGAGGGATGGGGTGTTTGGTCCCCAGGGATGGGAAGTTGGTCCCCAGGGATGGGAAGTTTGGTCCCCAGGGATGGAGGGATTTGATCCCCAGGGATGGGAGGTTTGGTCCCCAGGGATGGAAGGATTTGATCCCCAGGGAGGAAGGGATTTTATGTCCAGGGAGGGACAGGATGCTGGGCAGCACCAGAGAGGGGCAGGCAGGAGCAGGAGTCCTGCCTGGGGAGGGCTCTCTCTGGGGAGTCCCCAAACCTGTGTGTCCTGCAGGTTCCCATTGTCCCCATCGTGATCTCCCCCTACTGGGACTTCTTCAGCCCCAAGGAGAAGAGATTCACCTCTGGTAAGGGATGGACAGGAATTCCCATGGCAGAGGGCTGGGGGTGAGGCACCTGGGGGTGGGGAGGCAGCCGGGGTGGAAGATGCTCGGGGGAATACCCAGTTCCTGGTGGGATCCTCTAACACATCCCTGGCTTTTCCCTCCTCTCCCAGGGACCTGCACCATCCAAGTCCTCCCCAGGGTGGAAACACGGGGCCTGAGCCCAAAGGATGTCCCCGAGCTGACCGAGAGTGTCCGCCAGGCCATGGCTGACACTCTGGCCGAGATGTCCATGAGTGACCACAGGGACCAGGACATGAAGCAGCCTCTGCTGGGGCCAGGGGAGGACAGGGACAGCCCCCAAGGCCGGGGGGAGACAGCCAGGAGCAGAAAATAAGCAGAGGGAGTGAGTGCCTCGGGGACACCAGGGAGGTGTCCCTTGTCCCCTGAGGTGGTGTCCTGCAGCCCTGCCACCGCCCCAGCAGGACGGTGCCCTAAGGGGAACAGAGCAGGACAGGATGGGGACCAGGCAGCACCCCCAAAACAGAGCAAGGTGCCCCCAAAAACAGAGCAAGGTGTCCCCTAAAACCCCTCATTGTGCATCCCCTGGATGTCCCTCTGCCATACCTGGAGCTCTGGCTGTCCCCCAGGATGGCTCCTGCCTGCTCACTGGGCAGGGCAGGGATGGTCCAGGCAGGGCTGTGGACTCACAGCCCCATTTTCCACCCCTGATTGTTGGGATCCCCCATGGATGCTCCTTCCAGAGGCTCCTGCAAGCTGGGAATGCTGTTTGGGTGCAGCCAGCTCTGGGAAGGGGCCCAGAGTGTGTGGCCTGGGGCGGGACACGAAGTCCAGAGGAAGCTCCTGGCTGGGGGAAGAGAATCCCGGGGGAGAAGAGCATCCTTGGTGCTGAGCTGTCAGCCAAGGGTGGGACATTAAAGAGTCTGGAGCTGGTGCTGTGTCCTGGCTGTGTGAGGGGGCTGAGGGGGATCCATCTCTTCAAGGAGACTTAACCCTGCGCAGGGAGCACCCTGAACATGGAGCACCCAGAACAGGGAGCACCCTGAACATGGAACACCCAGAACAGGGAGCACCCTGAACATGGAACACCCAGAACAGGGAGCACCCTGAACAGGGAGCACCCTGAACATGCAACACCCAGAACAGGGAGCACCCTGAACATGGAGCACCCTGAACAGGGAGCACCCTGAATATGGAGTACCCTGAACAAGGAGCATCCTGCACACACACAGCGCCGTGCACACAGACAGCACCCTGCACACACACACACACACAGCACCCTGCACACACACACACACAGCACCCTGCACTCACACACAGCACCCTGCACTCACACACAGAGCACCCTGCACACACACACACACAGAGCACCCTGCACACACACACAGCACCCTGCACACACACACAGCACCCTGCACACACACAGAGCACCCTGCACACACACAGAGCACCCTGCAGAGGGAGCATCCCCACCCCAGGGATGGTGTGAGGAGCACACGGCAGGCTGAGGGTTACCCTGTCTGGGGCTGCCCCTGAGGCAGAGCTCTCCCTGCACCAGTAAATGCACAAGAAGAGCATCCATTGAAGCCTCACATTCCCAGCAATACCTGGATCATGCCCACCTGGGCACAATCCCACCTGGAGGTGCCTCTGCATCGCCTCTGGACCATAACCCATCCAACAGCTGCACGGTTCCCTGCAGCCAGGCAGGGATTTGGGATCTCCTGGCTCCTTCCCAGCTGAGCAGCTCCTGTTTCAGCACCCCAGAGTGGCAGCAGGGCAGGGACAGGGCAGGGTGTGGCTGTCCCCTTGTGGGGAGCAGGGTGGGCAAGGTTTCTCCTCTCACTCTGGGATAAAAAGTGTAAAGCACGGGCACAGAGCTCTGGTTTGGCACCATTCCTGCTCTCAGGAGAGCTGGATTATGGAGGAAATCCTTCAAATCTGTTGCAACCATCTGACACCAAACTCCAAAGACGCTTCCCATGAGGAACAACCCACGGGATCAGATGTCACGTGGACACGGCCAAGGGCACAGGAAGGTCCCACATCCCAGAAAACTCCTTTAATCCTTTCCTGCTTCCCAGGATTCCCAACATGTGGTGTAGCCCGTCAGCTCTGAGCTGGCGCTGGCCTGGGGGGCCGACCACACCCCCATCTTGGGGGTGGTTTGGCTGCCCAAAGTTTGAGTTTGGGGGGTTGAGCATCAGTGGAATCATGGAATGGTTTGGGGGGGAGAAACCATGAAGCCCATCCAGTTCTGCCATGGCAGGGACACCTCCCACTGTCCCAGGCTGCTCCAAGCCCCAGTGTCCAGCCTGGCCTTGGCACTGCCAGGGATCCAGGGGCAGCCACAGCTGCTCTGTACAAAACCTTGTGCTGCCTGGAGGGGCAGGGCCCAGCCAGAGCCCTCCCTGGATTTTCCACTGGCAGTGGGAGGTGAAAGCTTGAGGAGAGGAAAAAGCCTTGACAGGGGGGCTCTGGGAACACCTTGCTTTTTCTGGTCCTGCCCCGCCTGGCTGCTTGGGGTGCCCAGCCCTGGCACAGCTGCCCAGGGCAGTGCTGGGTTCCCATCCCAGGAGGGGTTTCTCAGTCCTGTGGATGTGGCACTTGGGGACAGGGGTCAGTGGTGGACTTGGCAGTGCTGGGGGAGCCGTGAGCTCCTCATCCCATCCGGGATGTCTGGCAGGGCACTGACCCCTGCCCACATCCTGGCAGGACTGGGTGAACTCGGGCCGTGCTCCTGCCTCGTGTCCTTGGGGGTGGCAGGTCCAGCCCCTCCGGCCACCCACAGCCTCTGGGGCTGCTCCAAAGGGCAGGGAGGTGAGCACAGAGCTGTGTCCAGCAAAACCTGAGCTGGGCAGGCGTGGGGACAGAGCTGTGGTCAGCTGAGATCCCATGGAAAAGGTCAGCCCCATCCATGGCTTCCTGTGAGGCCCTGGCACAGATGCCCAGAGCAGCTGTGGCTGCCCCTGGATCCCTGGCAGTGCCCAAGGCCAGGTTGGATGGGATTGGAGCAGCCTGGGGCAGTGGGAGGTGTCCCTGCCATGGCAGGGGTGGAAGTGCTTTGAGGTCCCTTCCAGCCCAAACCATTCCATGATTCCATGGTTCCTACAACCTCAAAGGGAAGGGAACTGCAAGGCCCCAGAGCAGGGGATGTGCCCAGGAATGTGGGGCTGTCGTGGAGCCCCTCAACTGTCCCACATTCCCACCAGGACACAGGGAAGCTCTTGGAACCCTGGAAAATGAGAATTTTGGACTTTCTGTGCTGACAGGCACTGGTCCCCAAGAGAACACTGCACTGACCTGAGGCCATGGAGGAGCTTCCAAAATGGAATGATAGTGCTGAGACTGTGGGTGTGGAGTTTGAATAGAAGTGTGGAAATATCACAGGGTGGAAAACTTAAGAGTTGAAGGTTTTAGAATATAGTAATAGATATAAAGATGGAGGTTTTAAAGCAGAGGCTGATCCTTCTCCTTCTCCTTCTCCTTCTCCTCCTCCTTCTCCTTCTCCTTCTCCTTCTCCTCCTCCTTCTCCTTCTCCTTCTCCTTCTCCTCCTCCTTCTCCTTCTCCTTCTCCTTCTCCTCCTCCTTCTCCTTCTCCTTCTCCTTCTCCTCCTCCTTCTCCTTCTCCTTCTCCTTCTCCTCCTCCTTCTCCTTCTCCTTCTCCTTCTCCTCCTCCTTCTCCTTCTCCTTCTCCTTCTCCTCCTCCTTCTCCTTCTCCTTCTCCTTCTCCTCCTCCTTCTCCTTCTCCTTCTCCTTCTCCTCCTCCTTCTCCTTCTCCTTCTCCTTCTCCTCCTCCTTCTCCTTCTCCTTCTCCTTCTCCTCCTCCTTCTCCTTCTCCTTCTCCTTCTCCTCCTCCTTCTCCTTCTCCTTCTCCTTCTCCTCCTCCTTCTCCTTCTCCTTCTCCTTCTCCTCCTCCTTCTCCTTCTCCTTCTCCTTCTCCTCCTCCTTCTCCTTCTCCTTCTCCTTCTCCTCCTCCTTCTCCTTCTCCTTCTCCTTCTCCTCCTCCTTCTCCTTCTCCTTCTCCTTCTCCTTTTCTCCTTCTCTCCTTCTCCATGGGTTTGGGTGGTTTTGTGTAATTGGATGAAAAAGCCCACATTGCAGAGCACGGGTGGTTGGTTATTGGGTTAAAAGTGAGAAGAATTTAATAATTAATTAATAATTAATTAATTTTAATAATTGGACAGCTTATCCTTAAAAGGCCTTGTAGAGAGAGATATTGGGCTCCATTTTTACCTTGTTAGAGAGAAGCTCTGTAGAACTCAGGGTCTGTGAGACTGTAACACAGATAAGAACTAATAAACATCTGAGTCCCAAAAAAATATACCATCTCACACATTTAACCCCAACCTTAACAGATAAAAGAAGTGAAGAACCCCCAGGAATCAGCTCAGCCCTGCCCTGGCAGGTGTCCAGCTCCCATGTGTGGAATGGGAGCAGATGGGCCATGCCACATCCCCATACTCTCCTGTTCCTCTGTCCAGACTGGATGAAACTGGGCAAAAAGCCAGCCTGGGACATGTGACCTGCCCAAATCTGGTTAAATTTGAAGTACCTGTAAATTTTTCATTTCTGAGAAATCACCCCCAGCTCCCAGCCCCTCCTCAGGTTGTGCTCCCTGTTTTCATTTCCCATGTGTTCCCACTGCCTTCTTGACATCATTTCCCAGCAAACCTGTGTGGAGCCCTGGCCCAGACTGAACCTCAGGGACCTTTCCCAATATTGCAAACATCCCTGGAGTCCTTGACCCCTGGAGGCTGTGGGCATAGGGCAAACATTGCCTGGGCTTTATCTGCAGGTGCCCAGGGCTCCTGTGCCAGCCCGATTTCCTCAGTAGGTGGGACACAAGGATCCATTTCAGAGCCTGCAGTGGATCAGACACAGATCCAGAGCGAGCCAAGAGCTGCAGGGGGAGGCTGTGGCTGTTCCCAACATCCACATCCAGCTGGAGACACGATGTCTCCAGCCCTTCCAGTCCTCTTCGCCATCCTGCTCCTCTCAGCCGGGGCCTCTGGAGCACCGTGAGTCCCCTCTGTGTCCATCCGTGCCTGCTGGGTGCTTTAGCCTTGGCTCCCTGGCAGTTCCTGGAGGGATCCAATCCCTCCTGTGCCTGCTGGGTGCTTTAACTTTGGTTCCTCAGCAGCTCCTGGTGGGATTCAATCCCTCCTGTGCCTGCTGGGTGCTTTAGCCTTGGCTCCCTGGCAGTTGCTGGGGGGATTCAATCCCTCCTGTGCCTGCTGAGTGCTTTAGCCTTGGCTCCTCAGCAGCTCCTGGTGGGATTCAATCCCTCCCATGCCCTGGTTGCTGCCCAGGGTGCCCCAGCTGCTCAGGCTGGGGGCTCTCCCTGCCCAGGAGCACTGAGGACATGACCCTGGTGGTCCTGGTGGCCCTGGTGGCTCCAAGGAGCTGTTGTGCCCTCACCTGCAGAGCTGAGCTGAGGAGCCCAGAAGCAGAGAGGGAAGGCTGGGGGGGTTCCAGTGCTCCCAGAGGCTTTTCCAGGTCTCTGTGGGACTGTCCTGGATGTGCCTTACCCCAGGGCTCTGCTGTCCCTTGTCCCTCCAGGAGTTACGTGGTGGTGTCCCCGGCAGTGCTGTACCACCCTCACCCTGCCACGCTCTGGGTGCACCTCAGCGACCTCCAGGGGCCCGTCCAGCTCCATGTCCAGCTGCAGGGGGACAGCGGGACCCCCACCACCACCCTGCTGAGCAGAGAGGTCCTGGAGCCTCACCTGCACCTGAACGTCACCTTCCCTGTGAGTGTCACCCCAGTGTCACCCCAAAGCAGCCGGGGGGGGGGGCCTGGGGGGCCTCCAGGCCGTTTCCATCAGGGCTGGGGACAGATGTGACTTGCCCATCTTGTGGCAGGGTCTGCCCCTCGCACTGACGAAGCCAGGCTCAGCCCGTTAACCCGGCTGGAATGGTCCCTGGGCGTGGGGGGTTCCTGGGGCCGGGCGTGCTCTGGTCACCCGGGACCCGTCCTTGTCCCCACCCCGAGCCCGCTGATCCCCCGCAGGCTCCAGCCCCCGCCAAAGGCAAGGAGGAGATCGTGGCCCTGCACGTCTCCCTCCAAGGAGGTTCCCTGAATGTCTCCGAGTCGAAGAAGGTGCTGTTGAGAGCTCTGAGCCCCGGGGTCTTCATCCAGACGGACAAGGCTGTCTACAAGCCTGGGCAGGAAGGTGAGGGGGGCAGGGGGGACCCCGCTGCCCTGGGGACAGCCCTGGGCTGGGGGGGGGCGGGATGTCCTGTGTGAGGTTATCCCGGGATGTCCTGTGTGAGGTTATCCCGGGAAGTCCTGCGAGGGGTTATCCCGGGATGTCCTGGAACGCCCAGAACGGGCACAGGGCAGTGCCAGGGCTCGCTGGAGCCGGGCTGCTGAGGGGCAGGGCAGGGCTCAGGGTGGGTTTCCCTCCACCTTCCCACGGGGAATTCCCCTCCCTGCGGGTGAAGGCGCTGGTCCATCTCCGTTTCCTCCCCCAGTGAAGTTCCGAGTCGTCTCTTTGGATAAAGACCTGACCCCCAGCAAGCAGAAGGTGAGAGCGGGGCTGGGACGCGGGGAGGTGACAAGGGTCACTGCAGTGTCCCAGCCGGCCGTTTGAGACGTGTGGGAGTCACCTTTCCCCTCGGGAATGCTGCCCCGGCCAGCTCTGCCCGCGGATCTGCCCCCGGGGCAGGGATGCCCTGTGCTGGGCAGGGGTGCAGCAGGATCAGGAGAAAGCAGAGGGCACGTGTGACATGGGAATGTGCCCGTGCCAGCTCCCGGGCAGGGATGCAGCCCTGGTGAGTGGGAAGTGGGGAATGTGCTGATATCCATCAAGGCACCAGACACCAGGAATACTGGTAGGCTCAGCCTCTGGCACCCCTGAGCAACCACTGGGGTCCCTGGAAGTGCAGGATGTTCTCAGATTAAAGGGGTTCTGGACCCTTCCTAAGGCACTGGGAGATGCCACCTCTGTGCCATGCTGGCAGTGCCCTCGGCTCAACCCTGCCAGAGCCAGGCTAAAAATCCATCCCAGAGCACCTTGAGGGCTGGGAAGCTCAGAGCATCCCATCCTCCCTCTGCCCCACCCACGGCTGTGCCCACGCTGGTGAGACCCCAAGGAATGGAATTGCTCCTCTGACCATCCTCTCTTTGCCTTCCAGCTGCCCCTGGTGTTCCTGAAGGTCAGTTTGGGACGCCCAGGGGGTGGGGTGGGTTTGGAGGGCCGGGAGAGGGCACACAGGGTACAGCCAGGGGCTGTCTGCCGGCTCCCCGGGCGCTGATCCCGCGTGTCCCTGCCAGGATCCCAGTGGGAATCGCATCGCACAGTGGCGGGAGCTGACCCCTCGGCAGGGAATCGTGGACTTGTCCCTCCCGCTGGCCTCGGAGCCAGCCCTGGGCACCTACACCATCAGCGTGGAGGGGAAGAGCCATTCCTTCAGTGTGGAGGAATACGGTACCTGGGCACTGGGAGCTGGGACCCCACCATGGGCAGCAGGTCTCGAGCCCTTGCAGGCACCTGGAGGATGTTGTTACTGTCCTGGGAGTGACCCCCACTGTGTCCTTGTGCCTGTCCTCTAGTGCTGCCTAAGTTCGAGGTGACCATTCATCTCCCCCGTGTGCTGTGGGAGCAGGACGAGAAGTTGCCGGTGGAGATTTGTGGGCGGTGAGATGGGAGCAGGGAACGGGGGGAATGGGGGGATCCAGCGGGGTGGGGCCCCCCTAACACAGCCTCTCCCCTGTCCCATACAGCTACACCTACGGGAAGCCCGTCCAGGGGAAGGTCCAGGCTGACCTGTGCCTCAGCCAGAGGCTCTGGTCTCTCTGGAGGCAGAAGGCCTGCACCCGAGTTATGGGACAGGTGAGAGTGGCCGGGACTGGGGCTGTCCCTGGGGTGGCTCCTTCCTGGGAATGCTGCTGATGGGGTTGATCTTCCCTCCAGACACAGAAGAATGGCTGCTTTGCCACAGAGGTTTCGTTGGCTACCTCCGAGGAGATTATTTTGACACCATTTTCGAGGAAGAAACTTGAAGTCGAGGCATCGCTGGTGGAGGATGGGACAGGTGGGAATGGGGGTGTGGCTGTCCCCAGGTGCTCCCAAGGGATTGGTGCTCTCCAGGAACACCCAAAAGCGCTGCTGGGATTTAGGGATGCACATGCAGGGATGGCGTTTGTGTGGAGGTGTGAGTCAAGGCAGCCTGGCAACACTTAGAATTCCAAGCAGGGGAAAAACGCCGTTCCAAGATCCAGCAGCTCTGGCAGTGCTGGGAGCTGAGTCCTGGCAGTGCAGAGTGGTTGGTGTGGTGGCTTCGCTTCCCAGCTCGTCCCTCACTCACTGTCCCGTCACACCAGGAGTGCCTGGCCTGGCTGGAGAGAGGAGAGCTGGGCTTGTCCCTGTGCCCAGTGCCCCAGGGGTCCCTCATGATGGTGCTTTGGTGAAGAACCTGTTCTGAAGTATCTGCCCCCAGCTGCACCTCGGCTTTAGGTCTGGAATATTCAACAGGGCTTGTGCTGCTCTTGTAGGAGATGCAAACCGTGCTGGGAGCTGCAGGAGGAAAGCCCAAATGTCCAGGGACCTTTTCTGCAAGGGGACAGGGGCACTGGCCAGAGCTAAGCTATGTCCTGTGTCCCTGCAACACCCTGAGCTCCCCGTTTGCTCTCCACAGGGCTGGAGATGAAGAGCACCAAGAGCTGCAAGGTTTTACCCAAAAGAGTCACGGTCACCTTTGAGAACGCTGATCATGTCTACAAGCCAGGCCTCCCCTACAGCGGGACGGTAATGGGGGCTCCCCTCTCCCCGTGGGGCTCACCTGCCCCTGCTGCTCCCAGCCCTGCTCCTGCCCACCCCAGCCCTGCTCTGCCACAGCTGCAGCCCCAAACTGCAGCATCCCCCCTTCCCTCCTGCACAGATCCGGCTGCAGGGAGCCGATGGCTCTGGGCTGCCCCAGAGGCAGGTCCTGCTCTCAGTCAAGAACCAGGGAAAAGAGAGGACACAAAGCTTCCTGACTGACAGCTCAGGGAGAGCCTCCTTCCAGCTGGACACCTCTGGCTGGAGTGACTTGGTCTCCTTTCAGGTAAGTGCCCCACCCTTGTCCCCCCTTGGGGGTCCCAAGCTGCTTCCTCCAGTGGGGTGGAGCCTTGGAGCTGCACTAGCTCCAAGGGCTCAGCCCCTGATTCCCACCTCAGGCTGAAGTCAACAGGACAGCTGAGAGCCAGGAGGGGTCAGCAGGATTCAGGCCCCAAGGTGCCTTTCTGACAGCCAGGCCCTATGTGTCCAAGAGCCAGAGCTTCCTGCACATCCGCGCCCCGCAGGGAGAGCTGCCCTGCGGCCATTCCCAGCTGGTCCACGTGGATTCCATCTTTGGCAAGCAGGCTTTAGGCACTGAGCTGAAGAACCTGGATCTGGTTTTCATGGTGAGTCCCAGCCCAGGGAGGGAGGGCAGCAGGAATCAGGGTGGTTCTGTGGGAAGGGCCACATCTCCACACACGTGCTTCACGGTGGTGTCCCCAGGGACAGGACAATGAGCAGCCTGTCCTGGAGGGACTGAGGGACCTGTCAGAGGAGGTGGCTGCTTGCCCCCATGGGAGCTGTTGGAGGGCTGGAGACCGGGAATGGTCAAAAATCATCCCAGAACTCTCATTGTGGGTCTGTCCTCCACCAGGACACTTGGATTCCACACTCAGCATCCGTTTTGTTTTCACCCCCTCATCTGCAGGTCCTAGCCAAGGGGTCCATTACCAGCATCTTCAGAAAAGAGGTCTTTGCAGAGCCTGGTATGTTCCATGGCATGGAGGGGCTGTGCAGAGCTCTGCTCCGTGCCTGCTCCTCACAGAACCATGAATGGTTTGGGTTAGAAGGGGCCTCCAAGGCCATCCCATTCCATCCCCCTGCCCCGGGTAGGGACACCTTGCACTCTCCCAGGGTGCTCCAAGCTCTGTCCAACCTGGCCTTGGACACATCCAGGGCTGAAGCAGCCACATTTTCTGTGGGTAACATCTCCCCCCTTTCCATGGCCCAGGACAGAGAGCCTCCCTCTCCCTGGAGTTGCCCATCGGGCTGGAGCTGACACCCATGGCCAGGCTTCTGGTCTACGTGATGCTGCCCAATGGCGAGATGGTGGCTGATGTCACTGAGCTCTCCGTGGCCAAGTGCCTCCCCAACCAGGTGAGAGGAATTGGGGTTGTCCATGGCTGCCTGCCTTGGGATCCATCCTGCTCCAGGAGCATCGCAGTGTCACGGTTTCCCAACCCATTCCCTATTCCCTGCTCCGCAAACCCTCTGAGGAGAGCCTTCCCTACCTGTGGCTTGGTCCTGCCCTCCACAGGAGGTGACTGCCCTCTGTCCCCTGGTGTCCCTGTGCAGGTGAAGATGGCGTTTTCCGAGGCCAGGACCCTGCCTGGGGCAGCGCTGAGGCTGCAGCTGGGGGCTGCCCCGGGCTCCCTGTGCGCTGTCCGAGCCGTGGATCGCAGCGTGCTGCTCCTGAAGCCCGAGGCTGAGCTCAGCACCGAGGCTGTGAGTGCTGGCCCTGCCTGGAGTCCCCCTGCAGCCCCAGGAGCAGCCTGGGCTGGGCGTGGGATGATATTGGCTCAAGTGTCCCTCACATGGACCCAGTGCTGGGTGGGCAGAGCCCTGTGCTCTGAAAATGAGCGTTTTGCATGTCTTTATTCCCAGGTCTACAAAGCACTGCCCAAATTCAACTACCCCCACAGCATCGAGGATGAACCATTATGTGACATTCACTGGCGGAACTCCAGGATGGAAATCAACAAGTTATTCCAGGTGAGGCCCCTGGGCCTCACGGTTCCTCCCCATCCTGGAGCCACCCGTGCTTCTCCCAAGTGCTGGGAAAGCCACACCTGTGGCAAAGGACTTCCCTTTCCTGCCAAGCCCAGGCTCCTTCTCCACTTGTTTTCAGTAGCCCTGGCACTACTCACTGCTGGAATGGGGATATTCCTCCTGCTGGTTGTGGGGGGTGGACAACCTCTGCTTTTTCACAGGATGCAGCACTGAAACTCTTCACCAGTGCAAAGACCAGGGAGCGTTGCCTGCCCAGGCTCCCCTTCGTTGGAGTGCCAGGTGCTGGAGGTGAGCACAGCCTTTGTGCTGGAAAGAGCAGACCTGGTGGCCAGTCCTCACTGTTGTATCCTCAGAGGGACTTGGAGCCATCCAGAAAACACAAAAAGACACCAAAGAGAGTGGAAGAGGATGGAAAAAGAATTTTGGTCACCCTTGTGCTGGCTGCAGGCAAGGTCCAGCTGAGACCTGAGGCTCCCAAGTTGTGTTCTGCCTTTTCCAGCAGAGCTGAGCTTAGACCGCTTCAGAGTGGGAAACCATATGCATCCAGAAGTTATGACAGTGTTCACCTCAGCCGACTCAGGCATCGAGATCGGGGAAGAGCCCCCAGCACCCCGGACGTACTTCCCAGAGACGTGGCTGTGGGACCTGGTCCCTGTGGGGTGAGGGGACAGCTCCCAAGGGAAGGGAGTTGGGGACCTCAGGACTCCTTCTCCCTGTGGGCTGGCACCAGCAGTGTCACAGCGGTGCCACTCAGGCCATGCCACCAGCCGTGGTGGGGTGGCCTCACGATGTTCTCCATGCAGGGCGAGCGGCTCTGCCGAGGTGATGGTGACAGTGCCTGACGCCATCACAGAGTGGGAGGCCGGGATGTTCTGTACGGCCCCGCAGGGCCTGGGGCTGTCCCCTGCTGTCACCCTCACGGCCTTCCAGCCATTCTTCGTGGAGCTGGCGCTGCCCTATGCTGTGGTGCGCCACGAGACCTTCACCCTCAAGGCCACCGTCTTCAACTACCTGCGCCAGTGCCTGCGGGTGAGCGGGGACGGGCAGGGGACCTGGGGCTGTGGCAGGGGCTGATGGAGCTGTGCTGTGCTCTGGCAGGTTTGGGTGAGGCCAGGGAGGTGACCCTGGCTCTGGGGTCTGATGGAGCCATGGCTGTGCCCCGCAGGTTCAGGTGACATTGGCAGAGTCGGCGGAGCTGGAGGTTTCACTGAGTGCAGGGGACACCTACAGGGGCTGTATCTGTGCAGATGAAGCCAAGACCTTCCAGTGGGGCGTGAGAGCCACCAGCCTGGGTACAGAGCTGCCACCACCCCACCCTGCTGCCCGGGGTCACCCTCAGGGGATGGGGTCAGGTGGGCAGGAACCCCAGGCACCTGGGGAGTCCTCCCTCGCTCCACTCCCACCCTTCCTGGGGACCCCCAACCCAGTCCAGCCAGCCCCACCCCAAGGCCAGGGGGCTGTGCTCAGGTTTGGGGGCTCACTGGAGACTGAGGGCCGTGTTTGTACCTTCAGGGGAGGTGAACATCACTGTGAGCACTGAGGCTCTCAGCTCCTCTGAGCCCTGTGGCAACGAGCTGCCCCTGGTGCCGGCCCAGGGCCGCGTGGACACCGTGATAAAGCCTCTGCTGGTGCAGGTCAGAGGGTTGTGGAGGAGGAAAATGGGATGGATTTGGGAGCAGGGCACAAACAGCCCTTGGGGGGCAGTGGGAGAGCACCCAGACATGAAGGCAGGGGTGACCAAGGGGACTGGGAAACAGGCAGGTCCCTCCTCCTGACTGACTCTGGTGCTGCTTCCTCACAGCCCGGGGGGATCCTGATGGAGAAGACTCACAGCTCTCTGCTCTGCCAGGAAGGTAGGACTGGCCAGGGGTGTTGGGCAGTGCCATGGGATGTGGGCCAGGGGTGCTTGGCCACTGGTCACAAGGGCCACCAGCCCAGAGGAGCCAAGGCTCAGAGTGCCTGGGCAGGAACGGGGTGGGTGAGGCTGCCACAGGACAGGCTGTGAAGAGCTGGGCATTCCCACTGTCATGGCCCTCTGTCCCCACAGGTGCTGCAGAAGTGTCCTTGGAGATTCCTGGAAATATCCTGGAGAGCTCCCAGAGAGCCCACATCACCGTGATGGGTAAGGGACAGGCCGGGAGGACCACGGGGGACAGGGTGGGTGCAGAGGTCCCCAGGCTCAGCAGGACATGGGACCAACCAGAGCTCACATGGAAGAGGACATGGGTGCTGGTGGCAAGGGCACAGCTGATGATGTGTCCCCCTGGCACAGGTGACATCCTGGGCAATGCCCTGCAGAACCTGGACAGACTCCTGGCCATGCCCTACGGCTGTGGGGAGCAGAACATGGTTCGCTTTGCCCCCAACATCTACATCCAGCAGTACCTGGAGAAAACGGGGCAGCTGCTGCCGGACATCCGCGCCAAGGCACAGGGGTTCCTGCAGAGCGGTCAGTGGGAGCCTGACTCCCTGTCTGGCAGGGACACCACTGTCCCACAGCCCCCTCCTCACTCCGCCTGACCCCCCTGGGGTCTCCTGGGCACAGAAATAGTGCCCTGTCCCCACGTCCCCCCGCAGGGTACCAGCGGGAACTGCTGTACAAACACGATGATGGCTCCTACAGCGCCTTTGGGAAGAGCGATTCCACAGGCAATACCTGGTGAGGGCTCTGCAGCTGCATCCAGGGCTCCCCCTGCCACTCAGGGAGCCCAGCGCTGACCCTCAGCCCTCCGGTGTCTCCCTGGCTCCAGGCTGACAGCGTTTGTCCTCAAGTCCTTTGGGCAGGCCCGAGCCTACGTGGCCATCGAGGAGCGGCACATCACGGACGCGCTGCGGTGGCTGCAGCAGCACCAGAAGAAGAGCGGCTGCTTCCACAGTGTGGGCAAACTCTTCAACAACGCCCTGCAGGTGGGGCAGGGCTGGGGTGGGGACTCAGAATGTGGTCTGGGCAGTGGGGGTGTCCCTGTGCTGGCGTCACAGCCCGGCCGGACCCGTGTCCCTCTGTCCCCTTGCAGGGTGGTGTCTCAGACGAGCTCTCACTCTCGGCGTACGTGACGGCAGCGATGCTGGAGCTGGGACTGCCCACGCTGGTGAGGATGCACCCTTCTTCCCCACAGGGACTGGTGGGGTGGGGACAACTGCTGGGGCAGGGGACTGGCCATTACAGGCCACCTTGCAGTGCAAACTGGGCACAGCTGGGGGCACTAGGCAGCACTGGGGTCTCTGAGCGAGTCCCGTGCCCTGGACTGGCCCCTAACTCTGCTGCCACACCAGGAGCCAGTGGTGAGCTCAGCCCTCAAGTGCCTGGAGGCTTCTCCCACGGACGACCCCTACACCCAAGCCCTGCTGGCTTACGTGTTCGGGCTGGCAGGGCTGCGGGAGCAGCAGCAGGCGCAGCTGCAGCGCCTGGCCCAGCACAGCGTCAGCGCAGGTACTGCCCGGCCAGGGCACTGTGGGCAGTGCCACCTCTGGGAGGGACCCCAGCCCAGCCTGCAGCAGGTGCTGAGCTGCCATCCCTTCTCCTGCAGATGGGCAACTCTACTGGAAGAGGAAGGGGCAGGCTCAGAAGGCCTTGGAGCTGTCCTGGGCTGCGGCTGCACCAGCCGAGGTGGAGATGACAGCCTATGTCCTGCTGGCCTACCTGTCCCAGCCCTCCGTGTCCCCTGCTGACCTGGGGACAGCGTCCCAGATTGTCCGCTGGCTCTGCAAGCAGCAGAACCCCTATGGGGGTTTTGCCTCCACACAGGTACCGGCCCTGGGCTCCAGAGGCTGCTCCAAACTGGCCCCTCCTGGGAGCCTGCTCAGGGGTGACCCTGGCACTGTCCCTGTGCACAGGACACCGTGGTGGCTCTGCAAGCAATGGCCAAATACTCCGCCCTGACCTACGGCAGCAACGGGGACGTCACGGTGACGGTGACATCGCCCACGGGGACGGTGCAGGACTTTGTGCTGGACAGCAGCAACCGGCTGGTGCTGCAGCGGGCAGCCCTGCCCCAGCTGCCGGGCACCTACGGGCTGCGGGCCCGTGGGCAGGGCTGTGCCCTGGTGCAGGTGGGTGCAGCCTGGGCTCCCTGTCCTGGGCCCTGTCCCTGTGCCCTCACTGGGCTCACCCTGTGCTGTCCCCCAGGTGACCCTGCGCTATAACGTGCCTCCCCCTCCCAGCACGGGGGCCTTTGAACTGCGGGTGGAGACGGAGCCGCTGCCGGGCACACCGAACCCGCAGTTCCTGCTCCGCCTCTGGGCACGGTAGGGACCGGGGCTGTCCCGGATTTCGGGAGGACAGCAGCAGCCAGGGAGGGAGGGAATCCCTAAGCCCACCCCGGGGCTCTGTCCTTGCAGATACAGCGGGGAGCGTCCCGCCACCAACATGGTTGTCATCGAGGCCAAGCTGCCATCGGGCTACAGCCCAGACAAGAAGTCTGTGGTGGAGGTGAGGAGCCCCCCAACTCCCTCTGGTCCCTGCCTGGGGGCTGCAGGACATGGAGGGACACCTGCTTGGGGTGCTGGGCACCCATGGAGCAGCTGTGGCCCCTCCTGAGCCCTGTCCCTGCAGCTGAAGAGGCAGAACCTGGTGAAGAAGGTGGAGGTGCAGCCTGACCAGGTGACCATTTACCTGGACCAGGTGAGATGGGGACAGGAGCAGGAGCCCTGAGATGTGGGGGGTTTCCCCATGGTGGATGGCTACACCTCCTCCTTGGGCTGTCTCCACAGCTGAGCAAGGAGGAGGAGACCTTTTCCTTCCAAGCCCAGCAGGACTTTCTGGTGAGCAACCTCCAGCCAGCCACCGTGTCCCTGTATGACTACTACGAGACAGGTGAGCCCTGCAGGGCCAAGTGCCCCGGCCCTGCTGCCAGCCCTGCAGCCCCAGGGGCTCAGTGGGGTCTGACTGATCTCTCAGCTCCCACTGATGATCTCTGGCTCCTTAAGGGAGCAGCTCCTCCCAGGCCCATGGTCACCACCTCTTCCCATTGCAGGTGACCGTGTGGATGTGGCCTACACTGCACCCCCCAGCTCAGGTAGGGGCTGAGCCTGCCAGGCCAGGGCTCACCCCACCCTCGGGACCCTCGGGGACCCCAGGAGAAGGAGGGCAGGGAATGGGGACAGAGGAGCCCATCCCAGAGTCCTGCCCTGATTGTTGGGGATTTGCTGGGCAGAGCTTGGGGCAGAGGTCAGGGACTGGCACTGGCAGCCTGCCCAGGAGTGCAGGCTGGGGGTGCAGGAGATGCTGTGCCTCTTTGAGGGGGCTCAGCCCCCATCAGCCCTGGACTTCCTCCAGCGCCCCCCTGGAGCTCCCCACCCTTGGGGTCACACAGGGGATGGGGCTCAGCCAGAGGGTCAGGGGCAAGCAAGGGTGGTGGTGGGGGGTTCTGGGGACTCTCCTCTCACAGCAACCCCATATTCCATTTTGAAGAGAAGGAAAACATATAACTCAGCCTGGAGCCTGGCAGCCCATCCCTGTCCCAGCTCCTGCAGCCACCAAGGACAGGGACAGCTGAGGGTCTCTGCTCCCACCCTGGCCATGGTCCTGACCCTCCACGGGGGACAGGAGGTGGCCCAGAGACCCTCCCAGCAGCACTGGCCCCCAGCAGGGCCCCTCCGGATGGAGCCACAGCCCCAGGATCTGCAGCCGAGGGGCTTCTGCAGGCCCAAGGACACACATGGACACGGCTGAGCAGCCACAGTGGGAACTGCACAGGGACACCCCCCAGGCCACCTCCTGCCAACCCTGCACAGGGGCTCTGGGGTGCCAGCTCTGGCCTCTCCCCTCCCCACAGCACCTGAAGGAGACCCAGAGCTCCTCCCTCATGCCAGAGCTTCCCTGGCAGGTCCCCACCACTCCTTACCCACCCTGGGATCCACAATGCCACCCCAGCCCCCTCCCCAGCACTGACACAATGCTAGTGTCACCTCAAGGGACTTGGGGACACTGCAATCCCAGCACAAACCAGTCAGGTGCCTCTTGGAGAGAAGCTAGGGCCTGGTGGACCCCAGCCCCTGCCCTGGGTCTAAATAAAGCAATGCAGTCAAGCACTTCTTTACTCTTGGTCTTTCTTCTCCTTGAGGGAGAAGGGGGTGGGGACAGAGGGGAGAGGTTGGCTGCTGTGGCTTGGGGCAGCAGGTGAAGGTCAGGAGAGTCAATCCCTGTCAGACAAAGTTGGGTGAGGTCTTGAGGCATGAGCAGCTGTACAGAACACAGCCAGCAGTGCCCTCTCTGCCTGTGACATGGCACAAGGGCATGTACAGCATGGGTCCTTCACCTCACCCAGGCACATGACACAGCCCTGGGCACCCTCACAGGTTAATTAATCTCTGCTGTCCTGAGCAGCTGCTCCAGGCAGAGGTACCACTCTGTTCTGCCACCTCAGTGACAAATCTGGCCCAGAGGTGTCCCCCAGAGCCACACCCTCCCTGGGGACAGCTGGGGCTGACATGGATGCTCCTGTGATGTCCCCAGGGTGAGTCACTGAGCAGAGCCAGCCTGGTGACACCTGGAGCTGTGGTCAGGGACCAGGGCCACAGCACTGGAGCCAAATGACCCCTCTGTGCCCAGGGGAGGGCATGAGGCACTGTCACAGCCAGGCACGGAATAAACAAGGTGTGGCCAAACCCCAGCCCTGTCCCCAGGGCTCCTGAGGTGGCAGTGGGGCACAGGAGCCAGCTCTGTGCCCCGAGCAGAGTCTCTTGCTGGGGATGGAGCCACTCCCACCTCACTTGTGGCGCTTCTTCTTCTGCTCTTTGCGCTTCTGAGCCCTCACATCCTTCTTGAGGCGGCTGTCGACCACCTTGAACTGGCCCTTGACACCGGGGGGACGCCGCACCCGGCGTCCCACGCCCTTCTTGGCCACCAGGTAGGTGACCTGCCGCTTCTCCTTGGCCAGCCCGGCCTTCTTGTAGATGCTGCAGGAGAAGGACAAAGGTCAGAGTGAGTTTGTGTGGGACAAAAACCAAACATGGTGTTGGGACAACATCGGGTCCCGCTCCTCCTCTGGCTCTGCCACCCCCAGATCAGCCTGGCTGGGGACACAGAGCTGTCCCAATGGCTGAGGGGACATGGCCCCACCACGGCCAAACCACAAAGGGATGAGCTGGATCCTGGCTTGGCCACTCACCGGCGCAGCTGGGCCACCTTCTCCCGCTCTGAGATGTCCACGGTGCTCACCACAGCCTCGGCCTTCTTCTTCATCTGCTCCAGCTTCTTCAGCATCTGGGGGACAGCCAGGGGGGGACAGAGGGTCAGGGGAGGGACAGAGGGTCAGAGGTGGGATGGGGGTTAGAGGAAGGATGGAGGATCAGAGGTGGGGTCAGAGGAGAGACAGGAGAATTGGAAGAGGGATGGGGGGTCTGCTCTTTCGACAGGGGGGTCAGAGATGGAACAGGGGGGACAGAAAAGGATGGGGAATCAGAGATTGGACAGGGGCATTGGCAGAAGAACAGGGGGATCAGAGGGAAGACTGAGGCTCTGGGAGAGGAGTCACGGCACCCCTGGGAGCCCATCCCCACTCACCCTTTTCTTCTTGCGGGCCTTGGCCTCTGCCACCTTCTTGATGGGGCGGGCGTTGATCTCCTTCCAGCGCTGCCGATAGGCCTCCACTGTCTGCTTGTCCACGGGCAGCTGCCGGCGCCGGTGCTGCCGCTCCTCCTCCGTGAACCACTCGGGCAGCTCCCCCTCCTCCTCGTTGTACGAGTACCTGGAGGGGCCAGGTGACCTGTGAGCAGGACATGGGGCCCCACTACACCTGTCCTGCAGCCCCTGCAGCCCCCAGCTGGTACCTGTTGAAGGAGTCGTCGATGAGGTCCCGCCGGGCCTTTTTGGAGGTGGCAATGACAGAGCCAAGGGCCAGACCCTCAGCATCCAGGACTCTTTTCACTGTGGGACATGGGACAGCTTGGCCTGGCTGCAGCCCAAGAGCCAGGGAGCAGCCCTGGGGAGCATGGTCTGTCCCTGCCCCCATCTCCTGTCCCTCCCAAGGGACCCCCAGGTCTGTCCCTGCCTCCTGTCCCTCCCGAGGGACCCCCATGGCCCCCCACTCACCTGGTTTCTCAATAGGCACCACCTCGAAGCCACAGGGCTCGACACGGCCCCGCTTCCTCCCCACCGGTGCCAGTGGCCTGTGGAGAGGAGTGGGCAGGGCTGGGGTCTCTCAGCTCTTCAGGACTGTGGAGCTGAAGGGACACCCAGACCCCCCTCAGCCCTCACCTCTCATCCTCACTGCTGCTGTCATCGTCACTGCTCTGCTCCTCCTGAGCTTCACTGGCATCAGGATCTGTGGCTGCTGCAGGGCTGGGCTCAGCTGGAGCCTCCTCCTGGGCCACCTTCTTCTTCTTCTTCTTCTGCTCTTTCTTTGTTGTTTTGTCTGGGAATGGGAAGCACTGTGTGAGACAGAGCCAAGGCAGACCCTGCCACCAATCCTCCGTAGAGATCCTGCTCATTAACACAGCACTAATGACAGCTTGTTAGTGACACAGGCTGGGAACACTCTCTGGTCTAGTGGGAGGGGTTCCTGCCCATGGCCAGGCTTGGTGCTCTTTGATGTCCTTTCCAACCCAAACCATTCCATGCTGCTGCTCAGGGCAGCATCCCTTATTGAGGCTGGACCAATGCTCCATATTGGGACTGTCCCTGTGTCCCCTCACCTCTCTGAGCCTCACGCTGCCTCTCAGCCAACATCTGGGCCTGGCCCAGCTCCAGCTCCTCGTCCGCATCATCCTCGATGCCAGCGAAGGCGTCCTGGCATGGGGAACAGAGGGGTCAGACCCAGGGCAGGCCTGAGAGGGGCCAACCCCGGGGAGGAGGCGGGGGGAGGGGTCAGCCCCAGAGCAGTCCAGGGAAGCTGCTGGGGCTGAGGCTACCCCATCATTCCTGCCCCACAAGTGGGACTCACCTTCCCGAACCACAGGCTGGTCTGTCGCTCTTCCAGCACAGATTTCTCCTCCAGGGGGACCAGCAGGGGATTCTCCACTTCCTGCTCCTCCTCCTCCTCCTTCTTCTGCTTAAACTTTGCCCTGTAACCCGCAGCAGCAAGATCAGTGTCCCCAGCCCTGGCTGGGTCCTGGAGCTGTTCCCAGGGCAGCCCCTGCCCCAGGAGGTCTCTCCCCTCTCACCTCTTCCCTGGCTGCTCCCGCTGCAGCTTCCGCTGCCGGGCCTCGATCTCCAGCAGCTCCTCCGGGTCCAGGTCGCTGGCCAGGGACACATCGTCCTCTTCGTCGTGATCCGACACGTAAATGTCATCGTCCCCAGGGCTGCTCTCCAGCAGGGCGTCAGCAGAGGCCATGTCCCCGCGGGACAGCTCATCCAGCAGCTGCAGCACAGCTTAGAGTCACACAAATGACACGAGTGACAAGCAAGCCCTGCCTCACACCGCTGTCCCCAGGAGCTCCCCACCCACCGGGGTCCTGTGGATGCTCTTCAGGGAGAACATGCTGGTGTCACCATCGTCGGCGATGGACACTCCAGGCAGGTCCATCTTCAGCTCCACACGCTCCCGCTGCTTCCTCTGCTCCTTCAGGATCTTCTTCTTCTTCCTGGACGAGGCAAAGGAATGAGGCCACACTGTCCTCACCACACACAAACACCCCAGAGGCTCAGCTCCTGCCACAGCACTGCCAGCCCCCTGCAAGGGGTCCCCAGTGCTGGGACAGCGTGGAACACTGTTTGGAGGAGCAGATGAGCCCAAGGACCCCAAACCCACAAACCCCCCCAGCAGAGGGACAGACTGACTCTGTCACCCTCTGTCTCCATGGCTGCAACCCCATCCCTCCTCCTCTTTCTACCTTTTCAGCTCTGCCAGCTCCTTGGCCTTCATTTCTGCCAAGGCCAGCTCCACCTCCTCTTGCTCCTTTGCCTCCTCAGCAGCCGCAGCTTTCGCCTCCATCTTCTCCTTCTTCTCCTCCTCCCTGCCCTCCTCCTCCTCACCGGAGCTCAGGCTGCCAAAAGGAAGGAGCTCAGAGAAGCTGTGCTGGGGACAGCCCATCCCAGCGTGGGGACAGCCCATCCCAGCCTGGGAACAGTCCTGCTCCCTGGCCCTACTTGATATCCAACTCCTTTGCCTGCTCCTTCAGCTTCTTGGCCAGGAACCGCCGCAGCTTCGTCCTCCAGTTCAGCAGGGCCCTGGGTGGGGTGGCAGCTGTTAGGGACAGCCAGCAGGGCCAGCTGGGGGGTGTGGCTGTCCCCCAGGCCCAGCTGCAGGTGTGGCTGCCCCAGTGTCCCCCAGCACCTGAGCTCCTTGCGGCCCAGCACTCGGATGTCCTTGCAGCACTGGCGCAGCTCCTCTGTGGTGGAGCTGTGATTCTCCAGCTCCCCATTCCCCAGTGTGATCTGGCACAGGAAAAGGGATTTGAATTTAAATCCCAGCCTCCCCTCCACAGGACAGGGAGTCCTTCCAGGCACCCACCTCATTGGCCTTGGAGAGGAAGTCCACGGGGTTGGGAGCCTTGAGGAAGTCCATGAGGGTGAAGCGGTGGTACAAGGTGGTGTCACCCTCGGCGTAGCCTTCGGCCTGCGGGGAAAAGGGGCTGTGGCAGACAGGGCAGGGGACACACAGGCAGATACCACCAGCCCTGAATGGTGGATGGGGTCACATAACTCATGTCTTGCTGCAGTGGCCACGTATATGTGCCTGTGGATTGTTCTTGAGGACTTTAGAAATCATTTCCAGCCTCAGCCTGAGCTAGAAGAAGTCACCAGTCCCAGCCCAGCAGCAGCTCCCAGCCCCCCTCAGACACAAGAGCTGACAATGGCAGAATTTTGTCAGCTCCACGCTCAATTAAGACCACCTAACACAGACTGACTGTCCTAAAGCCACCTCAGAGAGGCACAAACGCCGTGCTAAATCCCTGTAGGGTTCTAATCCCTAATCTGTAGGGTTCTAATCCCTGTAGGGTTCTAATCCCTAATCTGTAGGGTTTAACTGACCCAGTCCCAGCCTTACAATCCCCACTCCAGCAACTTTAGGGCTCCAAACCTCCCCCAAACTGGCTTTTCCAACACTTCCCATCCCAAAATCTTGCATTCTTCTGAACAATTTTAATTCCCTCAACCTCTTCAGGCCCAGTCCCATTTGTGTCTGGCCTTGCTCATACCTTAGGCTTCTTTTTGCTGACCAGCTCACTGACAGACTTGGCGGTAACCTCCACATCCTTGAAGGCATATTTGGGGTCAAAAAACTTGCTGTCAATTTTGTCTGGAGCCTGATAACCTGGAATGGAGGGATGAGAGCCACGAGAGTCATTCGTCTGGGATAGAGGGCTCACAACCAACCAGAATGGAGGAATCAGAGCCATTCCTCCTGGGATGGAAGGAACAGAGCTACTTCTCTGGGGAGAGAGAGCTCAGACCCATTCCACCATCCCAGGAGGAATCAGAACCATAAAAACCATTCCTCCTAGGATGGAAGAATCACAGCCAGCAGAGCCATTCCTCTCAGGATGAAGGCATCAAAACCACTCCTGCTGGGATGGAGATCAGAGCCACTCCTGCTGGGATGGAGGGATCAGAGCCACCCAGAATGGAGGGATCAGAACCATTCCTGCTGGGATGGAGGGATCAGAGCCACCAGCAGGTTCTCCCAGCCCCTCCAGGTCCCCCTGGCTGCTCACCCTGGCACACCACAAAGATCTCAGCAGACTCGTTGCGAGAGGCCTGGGGCTTGGTGGCCTGGACCTTCTGGAAGAACTGCTGGAAGATCCACAGCAGGGGCTGGTAATCCCGGGAACGGAACACCTTGGTGATGAACCAGCCACCCTTGCACAGGAACTCACAGGCCAACTTCAGGGCCATGAGGGTCAGGTTGGCTGCAGCAGGAGAGAACAAGGAGTGACGGAGGGAGGGACTGACCCTTCACTGGGAGGGTAGAGACAGGCTGGAACGGGTTTCCCAGACAAGCTGTGGCTGCCCCATCCCCAAGGCCAGGCTGAAGGCTTGGAGTACCCTGTGACAGGAGAAGGGACCCCTGCCCATGGCAGGGGTGGCACTGGATGGGCTTTAAGGTCCCTCCCAAGCCACAGCAGCCTGGAACTCTAGGAGCAAGGAGATGTCCCTCTGTGCCCACCCTGGGAGTAGGCGTCGTGCACCCAGCTGGCTCCCACGTTGGGTGCTCCATCGTTCAGCACCACGTCCACCTTCCAGGTCTGCAGCTCCTTGCGCAGGGCCTGTGGGACAGGGACACCCATTTGTCCCTCAGCGAGGACCCCAGCCCATCCCCTGTGACCCCCCTGCCACCACGGAACCTGCAGAGCCCCAGGCCAGCAGGTGACCCTGGGGCAGTGGCACCATGATATTTTATGAAAATCTCTTTGCCAGGATTTTTTCTCTTGAGAATCTGAGAAAAGAATAACAGTAACTGTCTGCTGCTGTGAAATGCAACAGGTGCATCTTTGATTGGTCCATGTTGGTTGTTTCTACTTAATCATGGTCCAGCTGTGTTGGACTCTCTGAGAGCCACAGGTTTTTATCATTCATTCCATTCCTTTCCAGCTTTCTGATAGATCCTTCCTCTCTATTATTTTCAGTATAGTTTTAGTATAGCATTTTAACATAATACAATATCATAATACTATAAATCACTTTTCTGAAACACGGAGGCAAGATTCTCATCGCTTCCCTCGTCCTGGGGAGCCTCAAGCACAACCACAGGGCAGTACCTGGCGGCACTTCTCGGTGGTGATGTCCTCCTGCAGGGTCACCACGTTGGGAATGGGCTTGATGGGCACCAAATCCACCCCTGGTTGAAGAAACACAGCAAACGCCCTCAGAAGGGGCTCCAGCCCATCCCAAGTGGCTTCCCCACCCAGCCCCCCTCCTGCCAGGATCCCCTGTGTCTGTCACAGCCAGGGACTGTCCCCAGCTCCTGCCAAACGCTGCCACTCACCGATGATCAGGCTGGACACCGGCATGAACTTGGAAGCCACCTGAAGCCTGGGAAGAAGAGAGAGGAGCAGGGCTGCAGCAGGAGCCCAGGAGAGCTCTCAGCCTGGCACCGTGCTGCCGGGGGCTGGGACAGAGCACAGGGACAGCCCCGGGCCAGCTGGTGGCACTGTGGGCGGCCTGTCCCCACTCACCACCCGCCAGGGGCCGCACACAGGTCCAGCAGGGCCCGGGCCTTCTGCAGGAACTGGAACTTGCGATTGAGCTGCAGCAGCTTGAAGGAGGAGCGGGAGCGGAAGCCTGGGGGGAGCACGAGGGTGGTTCAGGGGATGCCCGGGCCCGCAGCCCCCCGTCCCCAGCGCCAGGCACGGCCCTCACCCGTCTCCTTGGCCAGGTGGTAGAACTTGTCCCGCCGGCTCTTGCCCAGTTTGCTTTTCTTGCCCATGGTGGTGGTGGGGCGGCCCCTCGTGGGGGCTGGGATGTGCTGTCAGCCGAGGGCTCGGGCCTGGGGGGACACGGGGCTGAGGGACGGCCTGGGGTCCCCGAGGCGCTGCGGGGGAGCCCCGGCCTCCCTCGGTGTTCTCTCAGTGTCCTCCCAGTGTCTCCTCCAGTGTCCCCCCGTGTCTCTCCAGCTCTCTCTCAGTGGTGCCCGCGTTACCCCTCTCCGTGCCCCTCCAGTTCCTCCCTCACCGCCCTCCCAGTCCCCCCCAGCGCCCCCTCATCGCTCCCGGCACTGCCCCCTCAGGCTCACCCGCGCCCCGGGCAGCCCGGCCCCGCTGTTCTCCCCTGAAGCCTGCCACCACCCGGGCTCGACATCCCCCCAGCCCTGACAGCCCCGTACCCGCTTCCCCAGCCCGAGCCGCCACCGGGACCCCGACACCGATCCAGACCCTTCCCCCGACACCGATCCAGACCCGATCCCGATCCCGATCCCGATCCCGCGGGACCCCGACCCCGATCCAGACCCTTCCCCCGACCCCGATCCAGACCCGATCCCCATCCAGACCCTGATCCTGATCCTGATCCTGATCCTGATCCCGATCCCAGTCTCGGTCTCGGTCTCGGTGCCGGTCCCGTCCCGCCGCGTGCCCGCACCGCCTTCCCGGCGTGCCCTGCGCGAACCAGTCAGCTTCCTCTTCCGCCTGCCCTGGCCGCCATTTTAGGAGTGGCGCACCCCTCCTCTGCAGCCTGCGGGCGGAAGAAGGGGAAGGATAACGGGCTCCCCGGAAGTGCGGTGAACAATAACGAGCCCGCTCGGTGGCGCGATCGCAACTCTGTCCGTCTCTTCCGGAGCTTTACCCACGGACACATCACCTTCGACCACCCCAAGATGGCAGCGCAGTCCCGACAGGAGTGATTGCGCATGCGCACTGCGCGGCCCGGCAGTGTGTTTTCCGGAAAGGGGAAGTGACGCCCTCAAGCCGGGCGTCGGGGGCCGGGCAGCGGAAGCCGGCGGCCGCCATCTTTGTTGGGGCCCGATGCCGGCGGAGAAGATGGCGCTGGACGGGCCCGAGCAGGTGCGGACGGACCGGACCGGGATGGGGGGAACCGGCGGAGCTCGGGGAGGGACTCCGGGTGCTTCGGGCTGCCCGGGCTGTGCTGCGGCCGGGGCTGCTCGGGGCCTGGCAGCGCCGTGACTAGGCGGGTTTGGGGAAGGCGGCGGAGCCTGAGCGGTGGGACGGAACCGGGACAGGACCGGGGGGCTCGCAGGGGAACGGGAGCTGGGGCTGCTGCGCGCACCTGGGAGGACGGGACTCGGGGGTGTCGGGCAGGGAGTGAGGGGAGGGGAGGGAGGGGACGCTCGGGACCCTCGCGGGAGGGGGGTTCGGGGATTGGGACCAGGATGGGAGGAGGGAAAAGAGGAGCCAGGAGCCGGCCCAGGAGCGGCGCTGCTGGGGGAATCGGTGCCGATGGATGAATCGGGGCCCGACGGGGCTGCTGGGTGAATCGGAGGCCGGCGGGGCTGCTGGGGGAATCGGGGCCCGGCGGGGCTGCCCCGAGGCCGGCGGGGTGCGGGGCGTGTCGGTGGCGCTGAGCTCTGCTGTTGCAGATGGAGATGGACGACGGGAAGGGCGGCTCGGGGCTCCGGCAGTATTACCTGTCCAAGATCGAGGAGCTGCAGGTAAGCACAGCTGCGGGGGACACCGGGACCGTGTCACTGTGCTTCCAGCCGGGATGGTGTGCCCGTGCCCCAGGGCTGTGGGCAGGCAGGACCTGCTCTGGGGGCGCTGGGGACACGAGGTGGGGCTGTGCTCCGAGCTGGGGCTGCTCCTGTCCAGGTCTCTGTCCCACTGCCAGAGGGCAGGGATGGATGGGAGATTGGGAATTAGGAATTGTTCCCTGGCAGGGTGGGCAGGTCCTGGCACAGGGTGCCCAGAGCAGCTGTGGCTGCCCCTGGATCCCTGGCAGTGCCCAAGGCCAGGCTGGGCATTGGGGCTGGAGCAGCCTGGCACAGTGGGAGGTGTCCCTGCCATGACAGGGGTGGGATGAGATGAGCTTTAAAATCTTTTCCAACCCAAACCATTCCACGATTCTCTGTGCTGGGTGTGCCTGAGCCAAGGCCACTCAGCAAAGCCTTTCCCTGCAGCTCATCGTGAACGAGAAGAGCCAGAACCTGCGGCGGCTGCAGGCACAGAGGAACGAGCTCAACGCCAAAGGTAGGGCCTGGAGCTCCTCCTGCTCCCCTGGGCTGGGCCTGGGGGCTCTGAGCTGAGCTTTGGGAGCTCTGGGCTGGGCTTTGGGGCCTCTGGGCTCCCCCTCGGGGGCTCCAGCTGCCAGGGCTGGTGCTGAGCTGTCCCTCCCCAGTGCGGCTGCTGCGGGAGGAGCTGCAGCTGCTGCAGGAGCAGGGATCGTACGTGGGAGAGGTGGTGAGAGCCATGGACAAGAAGAAGGTGCTGGTCAAGGTACGAGGCTGAGCTGCCCCCAGGTGACAGGGCTGGGCTGGGGGACAGCCCCATGTCCCCACAGGGCATGGGACAGCTCGGGGACGTGGAGCGGGAGCTCCTTGTGCAGAGGAGCTTGTTGGGGTGGCTCTGCTGGGCCCGGGGCTGCCCTGGGTGTGCAGTGGGGTTGGAGCTCCTGGCTCCTGCTCCTCCCAGGCCATGGGGATGTCCCTCAGCAGGGAATTCCCAGGGAAACAACTCCCGGGGGTCTTTGATCCTCTACAGGTGCACCCAGAGGGGAAGTTCGTGGTGGATGTGGACAAGAACATCGACATCAATGATGTGAGTGCCCCGGGGCTGTGGGGGTCCCCAGGGCTGGCAGGGACACCCACCCATGTGCTGTCCCCACAGGTGACCCCCAACTGCCGCGTGGCCCTGCGCAACGACAGCTACACCCTGCACAAGATCCTGCCCAACAAGGTGGATCCGCTGGTGTCCCTCATGATGGTGGAGAAGGTCCCAGACTCCACCTACGAGATGATCGGGGGCCTGGACAAGCAGATCAAGGAGATCAAGGAGGTCATCGAGCTGCCCGTGAAGCACCCGGAGCTCTTTGAGGCGCTGGGCATCGCGCAGCCCAAGGCAAGTGCTGCTCGGGGGGCCCTGGGCTGGCCCGTGGCCCCAGGCAGGCTCTGAGGGGCCGTGTGGCCATTGCAGGGGGTGCTGCTCTACGGCCCCCCCGGCACAGGGAAGACGCTGCTGGCCCGGGCCGTGGCCCACCACACCGACTGCACCTTCATCCGCGTGTCCGGCTCCGAGCTGGTGCAGAAGTTCATCGGGGAAGGTACGGGGGCGGGGGTGGCTCTGGGACTCCTGGGGGCCGCGTGGGCTCGGGGCCAGGCTGAGCCCGGTGTCCCCAGGGGCCCGCATGGTGCGGGAGCTGTTCGTGATGGCGCGGGAGCACGCGCCCTCCATCATCTTCATGGACGAGATCGACTCCATCGGCTCGTCGCGCCTGGAGGGCGGCTCTGGCGGGGACAGCGAGGTGCAGCGCACCATGCTCGAGCTCCTCAACCAGCTCGACGGCTTCGAGGCCACCAAGAACATCAAGGTAGAGGGGGTGGCCCTGCCTGGGGTCCTGCCAGCCCTGCGGTGCCCGGGGTGGTGACAGCTGTCCCCCTGTGCAGGTGATCATGGCCACCAACAGGATCGACATCCTGGACTCGGCCCTGCTGCGCCCCGGCCGCATCGACAGGAAAATCGAATTCCCCCCTCCCAACGAGGAGGTACCAGAGCCACCCCTGGCTGGCCCTGTCCCTGCTGTCCTCACCCTCTCCCTGGGAGCCATTCCTGGGCTCCAACCATCCCTGTGCTCCTGCTCCAGGCCCGCCTGGACATCCTCAAGATCCACTCACGGAAGATGAACCTGACCCGGGGCATCAACCTGCGGAAAATCGCGGAGCTGATGCCGGGGGCCTCGGGGGCTGAGGTGAAGGTGAGCTGGGGACTCTGGGGACACGGGGCTGCCATGGGGGCTGCTACGGGGGACACTGGCTGATGCTCCCCTCCTGTCCCCTCAGGGTGTGTGCACAGAGGCAGGGATGTATGCCCTGAGGGAGAGAAGAGTGCACGTCACACAGGAGGACTTTGAGATGGCTGTGGCCAAGGTGGGTGCCAGGGGAGAGGTGACACTGGGGGGTGATGGCGGCACAAAGTGTCCTGGGTGGCGTTTACCAGGAGCACAAACAAGGGGGTTGTCACCGTGAGTGACATGGGAGACGCTGGTGAGCCCTCCCTGTGCAGGGCTGAAACGTCTTTTTTGGGTAATTAACACCCAGTTTGGGCACTGAATGTTGGACCCACCCCTGTCCTCTCCCCCCAGGTGATGCAGAAGGACAGTGAGAAGAACATGTCTATCAAGAAGCTGTGGAAGTAACGGTGAGGTTGGAGCTGCTCCCTCTGTGCTGTCAATAAAGAGCTGCTGTGGCCAGGCCTGGGTGCTGAGTTGGGGACTGATTTGGGGTTGGGGTGGGGGCTGCAGGACATTGCACACCCCACAAGAGCTGTGGGACACAGCACACACCCCACAGAGCTGCTGCTAACTGCTTTTATTAGAAAAGATCCAAAATAGACAAAAACTGGTTACACGAGAGGCAGAGCAGGAACCCCTGAGCCCAACCCTGGGAATCTGTAAACGCCCCCCCAACCTGGGAGCCTGCAGGGGGGCAAAGGCACTTCAGTGAGGGTGGCAGTGGTGGCACTGCCCCCTGGTCCCCTCCCTCCTCCCCCGTATCTCCAGTTCTTGGTGCCCCTGTGCCCCCACAGGCTCCTGGGGCAGAGCCAGCCCCTCTGCCCCCAAACCTCATCAAGACAAGTGGTTAATTATGGAATTATGTAAAACAGCGGGAGGGGGGGTAAGGAATAAACTGATTGTCACAAAATGAGCCCCAGCCCTCGGTTCCATATCTCCAGAGCAGCCCTGGGAGCCTCCCTGAGCCCCTGCAGAGCCCAGTGTGGGAAGAGGAACTCAATCAATATATTAATTAATCAAATACAAACCCACTGTACAAAACGCTGCCTTTTTTTCTTTTTTCGTGGTTTTTTTTTTGTTTTTTATATATATAAAACCTGTTCACAAAAATAGTGCAAAACGTCGGGGGGAGCTGGCGTTTGGAATGACGAACTTTGGTAGAAGAGGGGCAGGGCGGGCCTGCGGGGCTCGGGGTGGGGCTGGCAGCTCCTCCCCATGGGCACGGGCAGCGCTTCCCGGCTCCCGGGGGAGTTTTGAGAGCGGGAGGGGAGCGGGGAACCCGCGGGGGCTGCGCGGGGAGGGGCGCGATGCAAAGCGGAGGAGGCGCTGCGGGGGCCTGGGGGGAGCGGGGACTCCGCTGTGCTCGGCCCGGGGAGCCCCGGGGGGCTCCCATCCCTCCAGGCACATCGGGTTTGTGCAAGTGCTGTGGCTTCCAGTCGGTACCGTCCGGCTCGGGCAGCGGGGCGGGAGCGGCCCCCGGGCCCCGCCCGCCTTAAGTGAGGCGGATCCCGAGCACTTGTTCCAGTTCCTGCCGGCGCTGCTGGACCTGGGGACACCGCGGCGGTCAGGGAGGGACAGGGGACACTGCCCGGGCTCCCGGGGCTCTGTCACTGCCACCCCAACCCCGTCCCACACCCCAGCTCACCTTGGCAAAGATGTGTCTGCCCACGGCCTCCTGCGCCCAGGGCTGTTGGTAAAACTCGGCCCGCCGCTCCTCCTCGGGGTTCCCGATCACATCCGTGATGATCTGACCCAAACGTGACGGGGCAGCGGGAGTGAGGGATTCAGAGGGATCCACGAGAGACCCAGACCCCTCCCTGAGCTCCGGGATGGACCCAGACCCCTCCCTGAGCTCCGGGAGGAACCCAGACCCTTCCCAGTCCCTGACTCTGCCCAGCCCCAGGGCTTCAGAATCATGCAATTGTTAAGGCTGGAAAAGAGCTCCCACCCTTAGCCCAACACCACCACCACGTTCACCAGTGACCCACATCCCCAAGGGCCACATCCATGGTTCTGAACCCCTCCAAGGATGGGGACTCCACCACTGCTCTTGGCAGCTGTGGCAGCACTGGGCAACCCCTTCCCGGAAAACATTTCTCCCAATATCCAACCTAAACCTCCCCAAAATTGTTCCCCTTTACCTTGAGGTCCCTCCTCTGGGATTTGATCCACTCCTGGATGAAATCCTGGGGGTTGTTGCTGAAGCTCAGCATGAAATCCCTCTGTGTCTTCAGCTGGTTGATGGACTCGATGGTCTCGTGGATCTGGGCAGGTGACAGGGGTCAGAGGAGCTGTGTCCCCCCAGGACACGGCTGCCCTCTGGCAGTGTCCCTTCCTTACCTTGGCATCCAGGGAGGCAATTTCCTGCTGGTTGGTGGTGGAGGCCAGGAAATTGCTCATCTGGGCTTTGAGGGGATCGTCCACCTCCACGTCGATGTCGTAGCAGGCTGTCTTCTTCTGGTCATTGGGGTCCACACTGGGGGAATGGGGTTGGGGGGACCTGCTGAGCCCACACCTGGCTGGGGGTGGATGGACCCCCAACAGCAACACCAGTGCCCCAAGAAGCCTCAAATTTCGTGGTTCTTCCTCTCCAAGGTGACTTGTGCTGATCCTTCAGGCTGGAGACCTCAAAGCCTCCTGTGCCCCCAGCCCACAGAGGCCCCCAGCCCTGGGGACACTGCTTGGCCCACAGAGCCCCCCCAGTCCTGGGGACACTGCCTGGCCTGTGGAGTCCCCCAGTCCCAGGGACACTGGCCACTCTCCACGCCATGGGGCACCCCCAGTCCTGAAGACACTCCCCATCCCATGGAGCCCCTTCAGCCCTGGAGCCATTGCCCACCCAGTGCCCAGCCCAGAGCCCTCAGGGCTGTGCCCCCACCTGATGGTGTGGTTGATGATGATGGGGTCCGGGTGCTGCAGGAGCCCTGCCAGCTTCATGGGGATCTCGGAGAAGCGCATGCGGACGCAGTTGAAGATCTGGGGGGGCAAAGCAGAGCCTTTGGCACCCGTGGCAGGGTCTCCCCTCACCTGTGCAGCCAGGTGGGGCATCCCCAAGCTGGTGGTGCAAGCCAGAGCCCAGGGAAGGGGCACAGCCAGAGCCTGGAGGGGCTGTGGAGCCGGTGAGAAGCTTTTCCCAGCCGGAGGAGGGGGGAATGTGCAGGTACCTGGCGGAAGTAGCGGTTACAGTTGATGAACTCCTTCTCGTGGCTGTCCTGCAGTTTGTTGTGTTTGATGTAGAGCCACAGGGCCTGCATGATGCTGGCCCTGGTCTGGGTGTGCACCCCCAGCAGCCGGGCCAGCCGTGGGTCCAGCTTGTACTGGGGGGGCTGCATGGACAGCCAGGGTCAGCCACAGAACCAGCCAGGCTGGAAAAGCCCCCCCGGAGCAGAGCCCAGCCTGACCCACCCCTGTCCTGTCCCCAGCCTGGAGCACTGAGTGTTCCTGGGACACTCACTGAGTGTTCCTGGGACAGCTGAAGGGATGGGGACTCCAGCACCCTCTGGGCAGCTTGTCCTGCTTTTTAACTCCCTTTCCATGAAGAAATTCCTCCTGCTGCCCAAAGAAGAGGCAGTCGGGAGTGTCCCCCCCCAGGCCCTGTGTCACTGCAGCTCCATGCCCAGAGCTCCCTGTGCACCTTTTAATCCCTGCATCCCCCAAACCCTCATCCAAGGCCCTGTCCCAGTTTTTAACTCCCTTTCCATGGAGAAATTGCTGCTGCTGCCCAAAGAAGAGGGGGGTGTCTGTCTGGCCCCTGGGAGTCCCCCCCAGCGTCTGTGTTACTGCAGGTCCATGCCTGGAGCTCCCCGTGCTCCTTTCAATCCCTGCACTTCCAAATGCTCATCCAAAGCCCTGTCCCAGCCCATCCCCACCCCTGGGTGGCCCCAGGCCGTACCTGGTGGTCCAACATGAGCAGCAGGGTGCACTTCACATTGACATCCCCGGGACGCTTCACCTGGAAGCCGTCGGTCTCCTGGGTCGTGGGCATCCGGTGCCACTGCAAGGGACAACGGGGACACTGCTCAGGCCAGGGCCATGGAACCAGCCCTGCCAGCAGCGTTGGTGTCTGCAGAGCTGGGCTGGGGCTGGCACAGCCACACAGCCTGGGGCACCCCTGGCAGCTCCTGGTCCCAGTGGTGGCAGCTCAGAGCTCTCCCAGCCCAGCACTGGCATGGACTGGGGAAGCTCCAGCCCTGAGTGCTTGGTTTGCAGGGCTCCCACAGCTTCTAGATCAATCCTGCAGGAATGTGCACCAGAGCTGCTCCCAGCTTCCCCTGGAAGGGGATTCAGCCTCTCCACAGGATCCCCCAGGGCAAAAGCACGAGCTGGGTGCAGGGAGAGCTCCAGGCAGGAGCACCCAATAAAGTCTGATCTCTCTCCCAGGCATGGCTTAAACCCCCCAAGGACCCTCCAGCTCAGGGACAGGCAGGTGGGCAAACCCTTCTTCCCACAGGGCACTGGGGTGAGCCTCTGTGGGATCAGCACCCCAGTGGGGACCCATCTGTGCCAGGCTGGGGCAAAGCTGCCTCTGGGGCCGCATCCCTGCCCCACACACCACAGCTCCAGCTCTGGCTGAGCACCTGGGCTGGGAGGGCTCAGACCTGAGCTCTGCCAGGGGAGAAAAGCATCCTAAACCTGAGCTGGGAAAGCAGGAGAGCCCAGTCCCCATGGAGGCCTGACACTGTTCCCAGCCCCAAAAACCTGCTCAGGCCCCTCTCCCAGTAGGACAGGCCCTGGCCTGGGAGCTGAGCACCCAGAGGGGAGCAGCAGGGCTGTGCTCTATTTCCCACCGGGATCCCCTCCCACCTCACCTCCACCAGGTGATTGTCTGGCCCATAGAGCTCCTTGTCCAGCTCGATCACGAGGCTCTTGAAGAAGGAGGAGAACTTCCTCTTCTGCTTGCTGGGCTGCAGACAGGGCAGCAGAGATTCATGATCCCAAATCCAGCCCCAGGCCCCAGAGCTCAGCTGCTGCCCCAGCTGAGTTCTCAGCACAGCACCAGTGCTTCCAGCACCTCCTCATCCCTCCTGGATGGTCCTGATGGATCAGTGCTCCTCCTCCCACCTGCTCATCCCTCCTGGATGCTCCTGATGGACCATTGCTCTTCCTCCCACCATCACTCCTTCCCTCCTGGATCCTTATGGACCATCCTTATGGACCAGTGCTCCCACCCCTCGTCATCCATCATGGATTGTTATGGACCAGTGCTCCTCCTCCCACCATCATTTATTTATCCCTCCTGAGTCCTGATGGACCCACAGCTCCTCCCACCAGCACCTGATCCCTCCTGGATGATCCCCATGGACCAGAGTTCTTCCCACCAGCACCTTATCCCTATCCCAGCTCCTCCTACCATCACCCCATCCCTCCTGGATCCTGACCAGCTCCTCCCTCCCTCCCTCCCCCTGGATGCTCCTCCCACCATCCCCCCAGCCCTGCTGCATCCTCACATCCTCCAGCAGCTTCCCCTCCACACGGAGCTCCCAGGAGGCCACACGCTCGCCCCCCTCTCCCTCCTCCTTGGCCGGGGTGAAGGTGTTGGAGATGTAAATCCTGAGCTTCCGCTTTTGCTGTGGGATGGGAACAGAGAGAGGGAGGGACAGGGTGAGAGGGGACTGCAGCACCCATCTCCAGCTCAGCAGGAGAGGAAACGGCCTCAGGGGAGGTTAGAGTGGATATTAGGGAACATTTATCCACACAAAGGGTTGTGAAACATTGGAATGGGCTGCCCTGGGCAGAGGTGGAACCTCCCCATCCCTGAAGTGCCCCAGAAACGTGTGGATACTCCACCTGGGGACATGGCTTAGGGTGATGGTTGGACTGGATGACCTCAGAGGATTTTTCCAACCTTCAGTTTCCCACGTTTCCATGACTTCCAGCCCCCCTGCCAGGCCCCAGCTCACCGTCAGGGGTTTCTTGATGGCCTCCTGGATCTCCATCCTCTTCCGAGCGATGGTTTGGTCCAGCTTGCGCTCGAAGGCCAGGAGGTCCATGTAGGCCTGGGATTCTGGGACCAGCTCCCGGATCTGGGCACAGGAATGGTCAATCCCAGTGTGCTGGGATGGCTTGGATCACCCCACAGCCCCAGCAGCCAGGGAGACACCAGGTGACGAGTCCAGCATCCAGTTTTTATTTTAAACCCAGCCTGGAGCCCTGCAAAGCTCTGCCCAAACCAGTCTGGAGTCTGTTGCTGCTCCCAGCAGCATTCCTGCATGGAATAGATCCCTGGAATTCCAAGAGGGACTCTTAGAGACCTCCTGAGATCTCCATCCCACCCCATTCCTGCTCCTTGCTTGCTCAGAGTCCAGCCCCACCCCAACCCTCTCCTGCTGTGCCAGAGGGAGACAGAAACACTCCAGGCTGGTTTGGGATTGAACAGAAATTCCCAGGGGCAGGAGGGAACTCAGGGAGATCCTTCCTTTTGGGGGGGACCCCCCCCTCCCCTGCAGCAGCTCAGCTCTGTCCCGTGGGCTGAGGTGACACTCACCCTCTGTGGCAGCACCTTGTCAGCCATCTTCCTCCTCTTCACCCTGGGAAACAGGGAAAGTTACAGCTCCCACAGGACACCCTGCTGCCTGCCCTCTGGGGGGATGGATTTTGGGAAAGGTTCTTCCCCAGAGGTGCTGACACTGCCCAGGCTCCCCAGGGAATGGTCCCAGCCCCGAGGCTGCCAGAGCTCCAGGAGGGTTTGGACAGAGCTGTCAGGGATGCCCAGGGTGGGATTGCTGGAGGGTCTGGGCAGGGCCTGGGTGGGACTGGATGGTCCTGGGGGTCCATTCCCACTCAGGATATTCCTGGGGGAAAGGTGTTGGATGTTGCAGCCTGACCCTGGGGAAGGAAATCCAGGAAATGCTGGAGAAAGCAAAGGTGATAACAAGGCAAAGCCAGGGCTGCAGGACAGACTTCCCAAACTTCCCCTCTCAAAGCAGCCATCCCATTCTCCCAGTGCTCCAAACCAAAGCCACTGCCAGGAACTCCCTTAAACCCAGCTCAAACCAAACCTTGCTGTGGTGGGGCTGAAATCCTGGGATAATCCAGCTTGGCTGGATCCAACCCTGCCCACTGCAGATTCCCATCAGCCCGAGCCCACCCCAGTGCCCAGGCAGCTCCTGCTCAGCCTGGGCACAGCAGGGAATGTTCTGGGCACAGCAGGGAATGCTCTGGGCACAGCAGGGAATGCTCTCCTGCCTTCCTGCCTGGGAGATGGGGCAGGTTCCAGCAGCACAGGGAATTCCTGTTCCTCCAGCTGCACGTGGAGCAGCAGGATCACACAGGAGAGATCTGGGGGACACTGCATGCTCCAGAACACTCCAGGATAGGACAGAGCCCCACTCTGGAGCAATGCCTGCCCCACCCAACCCCTCCTCCTGCAGGGTCTGGACACCCCAGGGCAGCTGGAAGCTCCTAATCCCTTGATCCAGCAGCTGGGAGCAGGGAATACCCAGCTGTGAGCCTGGCTGATCCCTGATCCCAGCCCTGATGTCCCTGTGGGTGCCAGGCTGCTCCCTGTCCCCAGCCCCCGGCGCGCTCTGGCTCAGCAGTGCTGGGATGGCCCGGGAGGGATCAGGGAACCAATGGAGCTGCCAGGGAAGGGAATGGGGACCTGAGCATCCATGAGCACCAAGGGATCCGCTTGGAGATTCTAGGAACCAAACAGCCCCCACAGAGAGGGACCAGGGCTGGGAACCAGCAAGGAGCTGCTGGCAGAGCCCAAACAAAGAGTCCTGCCCTGACTGCAGCTCCAGGGAGCATCCCCAAAATCTGCCAGCCCCATCCCACACTTCCAGCCACGTCTGTGCCTGCCAGAGCCACTAGGCACCCCTGGGAGGATGAAGAAGACCCCCAGGAGCTGCTGCTGGGGACCCCAAGAAACTCTTTGGTTCCTGGTGTGGAGACCAGAGTGAGAGGAAGCTGCAAACTGAGGAATCTCTGCCTCCATCCCAAAATATCCCATTCCCAAGCTCTGGCAGGTGCCAGGCTGGAGGAAAACGCTGCTGGTCCCCACCTCCCTGCACCTCTGCCACAGGAGCTGTGGCACTCTGCATGATGTGACACTTGAATGGGGACCTGGAGAGGCTTTGGGGTGTCGAAGAGAGCCAAACCCTGACTGAACACAGCCTGGGATCCCTGTCCTGAATGGAATTACATCCATCTTTTTACAGCTCTGTATCTGCAGTGACATCTCATTGATATCTACATTTATATTAAATATTATTTATATTTATACAGTTATTTCCAGAACAGGGCTCTCCTGTGCTTTGGAAAAGTTTCCCAGCAGAAGATTCCTGGAATGAGTTATTGTGCCTGGTTTGAACCAAGCAGCTCTTGGCTCAGTTCAGATGGAAAACAGGAGGTGAAACACAACCTAGATGCACTGAGGAGCAGGGATGCAGCTCCCTGGCAGCATGGATTAGTGTGGTAGTCCTGGGAATGTTCAAGGAGCTTGGAGCACCCTGGGAGAGTGGAAGGTGCCCTGGGGTGGGACTGGATGGGCTTTGAGGTCCTTCCAGTCCACCCACCCCATGATTTCACCAAGTGCAGCCAGGACCCAGCCCGTCCTCCCATGGGGCCCCCTCAGGGATGGGACATGCCAGCCTTACCCTCTCCTCGGGGTGGCCATGGGTGGCTGTGCCTGGGGGGTCAGCAGGCGCTTCCTGAAGGGATCCATCATGGCCTGGGGCAGGCCGGGCCTCAGCGGGGTCGCTGCTCCGTACGGGGGGGCTCCCGGGGGTCCCACCTGCAGCCCTGCCATGGGCATCCTGCCCCCGGGGGGCATCCCAGGCCGCTGCTGCAGAACAGGGATGGAACAGGGCTGAAACAGGACGCTGGCCATGGTGCCACCCACCCTGGGTACCATCCACCCTCTGTGCCATCCTCCCTGGGTACTATCCACCCTGGGTGCCATCCAGCTGTGTGCCACCCACCCTGGGTGCCATCCACCCTGGGTGCCATCCAGCTGTGTGCCATCCACCCTCTGCGCCACCCCCCCTGGGTGCCATCCACCCTGGGTGCCATCCAGCTGTGTGCCACCCACCCTGGGTGCCATCCACCCTGGGTGCCATCCAGCTGTGTGCCATCCACCCTCTGCGCCACCCACCCTGGGTGCCACCTCTTCCCCAGGGTGCATCCCGGGCCAGGGCAGGGAGAAGGGAATGCCAGCAGGAGCTGCAGGAAGCGATGGGAAAGCAGGAACGGGAGAAGCCAAGGAGTGCAGGGAAGCCTGGCCTGGCAGCTGCAGAGCCAAAGTCAGGCCCTGTGCCACCCCCCACAGCTGCAGCAGCACAAGGACCCTGCCAGCAATGTCCCCACCCTGGGGACCTCGTGGGTTCCTCTCTGGAAAGCAGCACAGGAGGGGGGAGCAGGGCAATCCCGCTTCCTCCCACAGGCCACTTGAGGGGTGCAGGAGGCAGCAGCTCCCCCCGTCAGCAACCAGCTCCCCTCCTTCCCCTTCCAGGGACACACACAGGGAATTTGGGAGCCACAACACAACCCTGAGGGATCCCAGCCCTGGCAGCCCCCCTGCACTCTCAGAGCAATGATTTGGCACCCACTGGTGCCTCAGGTGCCACCAGGCTGTCCCCTCAGGACACACCAGCCACCCCTCCTGCTCCTCCCTGCTCCACCTTGGCTGATCCAGCAGCTTCCTGGGATCCTCTGATCCTCAGCTCCCCCTGCCAAGGTGGGAGGCTGGGAGAGCCACCAAGCCAGCAGAGCAACATTTCTGCCCTGCCCCAGGCTCCTGACGTGCCAGGACATCCCCACAGCCCTGCAGGGCGGGGAGCCAAGGAAACACTCATTCCCTGCACACAGGGGCACATCTGGGAGCAAGGCCTGGATGCAGGGTGGGGAATATGGGATGCAGCCAGCCTGCCCTCCACAGCTCAGAGCTGTAGCAGGGGTTGGTTTGTTGGAGCTGCAGCCTAAAAAAACCCCCAAAACCACCCCCACCTCTGTGAAAAGCTGATAGACACAAAGCCAAGAGTTTGAGCTGCCCCTGGTGCCTCTGCCAGTGGCAGATCCTGGGAGGAGAAGCGTTCCAGGCAGGATCAGGGCAGCAGCAGGGCCCCAGGATTAGCACTGCACGTGGAAGCTCAAACCCCCCCAGGCCCGGGCTGAGCACATTACACAACAAACACAACCACAGAGGCTCCAGAGCCTTTGAAGCAGCAAGCCCAGAGCCAGGCTCTGACCCTCCCTTCCCCAGGGCAGGAGGCTCCTTTTCCCTGCTCCCAGATGTTCCTCTCCTCCTGCTCAGCCCCATTTGTGCAGCTCCTCGTGACTCCGGCAGCAGTGCCGAGGGCGAGCAGGGCCAGCAGCACCTCTCTGTGCCAAAACCACAAGGCCAGGCCAATTTCTTTGGGTTTATCAAGAAATCCGTTGTGGCAGGGCCGGGTGGACCCACAGCCTGTGCAACACGACAAAGCACAGTAAATGTTCTGCAGTTCAGCTCCAGCAGGACTGTGGAACCCCTGTGGAACCCAAACCTGTGCTGACACCTGCCACGGCTTTGAAAATCAGAGACATCCCGAGAAGGAGCTGGGAAACTTTTAATTGGAAATTCCTGGGCCCCCAGAGCAGCTGAGTGCAGAGCCCAGGCTGGAAGCAGAGCCTGCACTCCCTGGAGGCACCAGGAGCAGGAAATGGCTCCCAGGAAAACCCTGCCCCGGGTGTTTATTAGTGCCTGGAAGGCCAGGAAAGTTCCACAGCTCCAGAGACATTCCCTGCCCTGGGAATGCTGTCAGGAGTTTGCCTGGAACTGACCCAGCCATGCCCAGCTCCTGTCCTTTGGTCAGAGCAGCCCTGAGGTCCCTCCTCCCTCCCTCTGCCACTCCATGGAGCACATTTGGGATCTACCCCTGAAGTGAGAGATCTGGAGGCTTCAGAGAGTCTTTGACAGCTCCACATCCTGGGCAAGGTCTCTTGTGTGTCCAGCTGCTCCTTCCAGGGCTCCATTGAGACAATTTCATTGGTAGGGAGAGGTTCAGCACAAGGATACACAGATTTGTCACACTTTAACTTCACCGTCACCTCCCACACCATCTGAGAACCATCAGCCACAGCTCAGCTGCCAGGGAGTGACTTCCAGCCCACCAAGGACCCACACTGGATTGCCTTTAGATGAGCAATAAGGGGAGGGCTGAACCCTCCATGTAGAATTTTCCTCTCAGTTTACTCTCAGGATTTTCAAATCTGCAACAGAGAAGCCTCTTGGCTTAACCAGTCACCAGTGACTGGGGCAGACTTGCTCCCAAACCCTTCTCACACAAGCCCAGCCTAAAACCTTCAGCCAAGCCAGGAAGCAGCACCACAGTCCTGGGGTGAAGCCTGTCTCCAGCCCCTCTTGGAAAGTCTGGAAATTCCCAGGATGCAGAGGGCTTAAACTCAGGAAATGTGATTAAACCAGCTCCAGGCAGGAGCTCATTCCTACACAGCACCCCCAGTCCCCGTGCCACCCGCAGGGCCCGCCCTGTCCCCTCCCCTCGGAGGGGCAGACAAAGGGCAAACCCTGCAAGCTCAGCGGGAGGAACAGCCTGGATCCCATCCAGCGCTCCCTGCAGAGCCTCTGGAAATGGGACAGCGAGCAGCTCGTGTCTGCTCCCTGCTAGGGACGAGCAGCTCATGTCTGCTCCCTGCCAGGGACAGGGCTGTGCCCAGGGTTCATCCCAGGGCACTGCTCACCCCACGGGCCTGGGGCAGCTCTGCCTGGAACCGGCCCTGGCTGAATCCAGTGGAGCTGGGAGGGTTCCTGAGGGACGATTGCTGGCATGGCAGGAGCCTCTGAGCCTGCCAAAGGTCCCTTATTGAGGAAGGGCAGCCCTGAAATCGGGGGCTGGCAGCAGGGAGGAGCAATAAATCCCAGGATGGATCTGCAGGAAGGAGCTGGGCTGGAAAGGGAGCTTGAGGCAAAGCAGGAATTCTGCAAACAGCTCCAGAGCCTCTTCACGGCCCGTCCAGGACCCTGGCTGTTCCCTGCCCCTCCCCAGCCAGGGAGGAAGGCTCCTCCCCACCCCTCCTGTGCTGCTCCAGGATCCAGCTCTGCACACTGACAGGGAACCAGGCAGCCAGAGCCCACATCCATCCTCGCCCGGGGCTCTGGAGCAGAACCTGGCCCAGCACCAAAAGCTCTTCCTGCAAGTTCCTCCCCTCGTGCCCAGGCTGCAGCACTTCCCACCGGGATACAGAAACACCCCCTGCTCAAACAGGGTTCCAGCTCCATGTCAGGCTGGGCTCTAGGAGAGCTCTGCTGCCCAGGGCTTTGCGTGGATTGGGATCATGAGCCCCCTGCACACCCCAAAAGAGTGATTTTCCCCTTTGTTCCTCCTTATTTGTGAGCAGATCCCTCTTGGGAGGGTGCCAGGGAGAGCCTGGGCTGGTGCTGGCACAGACCTTGAGCTGGGATGGAGATGCTGCTGCTGCTGCAAACTCTGCTGCAGCTCCCTGCAAGCCCCCAAATTCCCCACACTTGGAAAACCTCTGTGTTGGACACAGGAGGAGCTCCAGGAGCCAGATCTCAGCTGTAAAACCGATGTGAGGAAGTGGTAAATCAAAGGGAGAAGGGCACAGCACAGGCACAGCCCCCAGCAGATCCAGGACACATCCTGGAATGTCTCCAGCAGCAGCAGAGCTGTGTGGGCTGGACAAACCTGCCTGTCCACAGCCCTGCAGCTGGAGCCCTGAATGTTCCAGGGCAGGGAGAGGAGAGGTCACAGGGATTCAGATCCCACAGGGGCAGGAACAGCAGCAGGAACAAGGAGCAGGGGAGGAGCAGAGATGGGCCTGGCACAAACCCTGCCCGTGGTGTTCCTGCAAGGCCAAACTTTCTGGAGGGTTCTGGGGAAGGCCCTGTGGAAGCAGAGGGAGCAGCAGGGCTGGAGGTGTTGCTTTCCCCCTTCCCTGTCACGTTTCTCAGGAGCAGCAGAGCGTGCCTGGGCTCTGCTCTGCCCTCCTCCCCCTGCTCCAAAGGACAGTGTCCATCTGCTTTGGATCAGGCTGGAAGCAGCTCCAGGCTGGGGCTCTGATGAAACCTGCCTTGGAAAGCCTCTCCCTGGGGAAGGGTGGGGTTATCCAGCACAAGCAGCCTGCTGGAACAGCTCTAGCCCTGGCTGCTGGCCCCTGCCCCCTCCAAGCCAGTCCCCAGCACTGCATGAGCAGGAACACAGCCCTCCCTGCTCCCCAAGGGGGGATTTCTCCTGCACTGCACCCTCTCCAGCATGTCCAGGCCTCCCCAGTTTCACCTGGCACAACATTCCACACTTCTTCAGCTCCTCCATGGATTTCTCCATGATGCATGACTTTCCTTCCCACTGCCCAGGGAGAGGATCACAGAGCTGCTTCCAGCCTTGGGAATCCTGGAGCTGCAGCAGCCTCCTGGCCAGGGAATCCAGGCTCTGTCTTCCCAACACGTGCCAGTAAAATTCATTTAATGGGGATCTAATTGTGCACCATGGAAACATCAACTGGGGCTAACTGCAAGGTCAAAGTGCTGAATTCCAAGGTCTCATCCCACATAGATCCATGCTGCTCCAGGCCACGGTGTTAATCCCAAAACTTGGGAAAAACTCAACTAAACCTGAAACCAGCACCTGAAAAACCAGGAACGCTCCTTCCTGCTGACCTTCTATGGAACCTGGCTGCTGGGGCTCAGCCTGGGCATCCTGGCGGCTCCAGGGGCAGGGACAGGGATCAGGGTGGGGGATCTGCCCACACCCCTCACCACCCCATCTTCCTGCTCCTGGAAAAGGCCTCTCCTCCCTGCTCCAGGCACGGCACCGGCCCCTGGCTGCTCTGGAACCGTCAGCTCCCACCAAAGGTGCCCCTGGAATCCCTGCCTGGGCTGCCAGGAAATCCCCAGCAGGCACACAAGGATGTCCAAAGGACAAGCATATGTTTAATAATCCTGAGATTAGAGCTCCTAAGCCCTCGCTGGCCTGGCCAGGGCCTCTTCTGTCTCCTGGTGCCCAAACAACGCAGCTCTTCCTAAAACTGGGACAGAACCAAGCCCTGGGGAGATGGCAGGGGATGGGAGGGGCTGTTTTCCTCAGCCTGGGAATTGCAAAACAAAGGGCAGACCCTCCGGATCCTCTCCTTCCCCAGGCTCGGAGAGAGGCCACTCAACACCAGCCCGGGGGGCTGATCCCGCTGTGCCAGCAGTGCTGGACACCGCGGGGACATCACCGCGGGGACATCGCCCCTGCTCCCGACACCTGCTGCCAGCCCAGCCGTGGGGGAAGCAGCATCTGCCAGCCTGTTTACCCGGCTGCTCCCAGCTGGCTCCAGCCTCCCAGCTGGATTTTGCACCCTGCACATGGAAGGTCAGGCAGTGCCCCCGCCTCGAGTTACCAGCGGCTCACGCTCGGCCAGCTCAGCTTCCAACACCATTTTCTGGCGTTTTGAAGGCTGCAGGAGGAAGTTGTTTCCTTCTCCTGTGTTAAGGAGCCGGAATTTCCTTGAGCTTGGTTTATTTCCTGAGTTTTAAATCATGCAAATCAGGCTGCTCTGGAGGAGGCAGCGGCGGCCAAGAAGGATGTGTTGCACAACTGGGCTCCTCCATTTCCAGCCGGCCTGGAAAACTGAGCTTCACATTTGAAAACTCATCCCAAAGTAATCAGCACAAGCTTGGGAGTGAACTGAGAAGCCAGGTGTGCAAGGGGGAGCAGGAATGTGTGTCAGGATATGCTTCTTACTGCTAGAGTAGAATAGCATAGAATCCTGGAATGGTTTGGGTGGGAAGGAACCCGAAACCCACCCAGCGCCACCCCTGCCATGGCAGGGACACCTCCCACTATCCCAGGCTGCTCCAAGCCCCAGTGTCCAGCCTGGCCTTGGGCACTGCCAGGGATCCAGGGGCAGGCCCAGCTGCTCTGGGCACCCTGTGCCAGGGCCTGCCCACCCTGCCAGGGAACAATTCCTAATTCCCAATCTCCCATCCAGCCCTGCCCTCTGGCAGTGGGAGCCATTCCCTGTGCCTGTCCCCCCAGGCGCTTGTAAACACAGTTCTTACTTCCTGAATTTACTTGTAAAAGAGGCCAGGCTGGAAAACGAGCTATTTCACGTGCTTTTGGAGGGCTGCTCGTTGTTTTAATTTACTTTCCCCAGCACCACCGAGCGCCTGCTCTCCTCTCCCACCACCGACCAACCCCCGGTCCTGCCGGAGGACACAGCGAGGATACTCCGAGGTTACACCGAGGCTACACCGGCACTCCACGCGTTACCTCCGCCTTTGGCACGGACACAGACGTGTTCCCGGCTCGGTGCCGGGGATGGGACGGGCACGGACGGGCAGGGACCGGGGGCTGCCCAGACGGATCGGGCCCGGGGCCCACGGCAGCGACCCCGGCCCGGGCCCGGCTCACCCGCTGCGGGAGGGGACGGGCCCGGCCCAACTTTCAGCGGGCTTTGAGGGTGCAAAGTGGGAAGAGGGAGATGTCCCGACTAACGGGGGCAGCAGAACGGCCGCACCGGCGGTGCCGGGCCCGCTCCGGGCGATGCCAGCCGGGCCCGGCCGCGCTGCCCCGGAAGGCCCCGCCGGCCCGTCCGGCCACCCCAGCGCTGGCCCGGGCCCCCGGTGCCCCCCGCGGCCCTCCTGGTCCGTCTCACCTGGTACTGCGCGGCGGCCGGGCCCATGGCGCGGTAGCCCGGGGCGGCGGCGGGCGCGGGGCTGGGGCCGCGCAGCAGGGCGGT
>NW_024498708.1:155836-587737 GCF_017590055.1 Onychostruthus taczanowskii
ACCGCCCGCCCCCGCCCCGCCCTCGCAGTGCCACGCCCGCGGCGCCGCGCGCGCACCCGGGAGCTCCGCCCACCCCGGTAGAGGCTCCACCCTCAGCCGTGTGTGTGACGTAGCGTGCGTGATGTCAGCGCGTGTGGCGTGTGTCATGTACACGTGTGCGTACCTGTGTGCACGTGAGCGTGTGTGCAGGTGTGTGTGTGCACACCTGTGTGTGTACACCTGTGTGTGTGTCTGTGTGTGTCTGTGTCTGTGTGTGTGTGTGTCTGTGTGTGAACACCTCTGTGTGTGTGTGTCTGTGTGTGTGTCTGTGTGTGTGTGTGTGTGTGTGCAGGTGTGTGTGTGTGCTGAGCACGAGCCCGAGAGGCTGTGCAGGTGCATGTGGAGGTGTGTGCATTGATACAGGTGTGTGTGTGACACAGGTGTAGGTCTGACACAGATGTGTGTGTGACACGGGTGCATGGGGGTGTTTGCACACCTCAAGGGGTGAGGGCTCGAGTGTTCGCACCTCGGGTGTTTGCACACGCGTGTGAGCAGGGGCGGGACGGGGGCACACGGGGTCACCCGGGATGGACAGAGCTCGGGTGTGGCTGTGAGGAGCCGGGGGTCGCACACACACCTGGGGGCGGCTGCGGGGCGCGCAGCACCTGCGGGAACCTTGGGGGTCCCGGGGGTCTCGGGCACACGCGGCTGCGGAGGTCGGAGTGTCTCAGGGGTCGCGGTGGTCCCGGGAGTCAGGCGGTCCCGGGTGTCTCGGTGTTCTTCTGTGGTCCCGGCGGTCTTTGGGATCCCGGTGTTCTTCGTGTTTTCAGAGGTCCCGGTCGTCCTGGTGGTCTCGGCGGTCTCGGTGTGTCAGGGGTCCTGGCGGTTCTGGCGGTCCCGGTGGTCCTGTTGTTCTCAGCGGTCCCGTTGTTCTCAGCGGTCCCGGCGGTCCCGCAGTGGTCCCCGGTGTCCCGGTGTTCTCAGCGGTCCCGGTGGTTCTGGCGGTCCCGGTGGTCCCGGTGTTCTCAGCTGTCCCGGTGTCCCGTTGTTCTCAGCGGTCCCGGTGGTCCCGTTGTTCTCAGCGGTCCCGTTGTTCTCAGCGGTCCCGGCGGTCCCGGTGGTGTCCCGTTGTTCTCAGCTGTCCCGGCGGTCCCGGGGGTCGCGGTTGTTCCGCGGCGCGGCCGCCAGGGGGCGCTGCAGGGCCGCGCTGCGCGGTCGGGCCGGAGCCGAAGCCCCGAAATGCCCCAAATTCCCTGAAGTGCCTCAGCCCGGGCACGGACCGCCCCGGGCCTGCATGGAACCAGGGTTTAGGGCTGTGCTTGCAAACCCTCCTGCTCTGCAGCCGCGCCTGGACGCTCCCACAGTGCGCTTGAACCATCACTGAAACGCTTCGGAAGGGCTGACACCTCAATAAACACAACCAAACCATGTCCCGGGGCCACCTGAGCCGCTGGAAACCCGCAGGGAAATCCCGGGAAAGGCTGGGATTTCTGGGTGCTGCCGCAGGGCACTCAGAGATGCTCAGAGCCCACTCTGTGCCCAGGAATTTCTCACTGCTGAGTCCATCCCAGGCTGGCATCTCACCCTCACTGCTGGTGTAGTTGCTGTCTCTCATCCCAGCGAGTTTTCCCGTGGTTTTGGGAGGTTTCCAGGGGGAAATTTGGGGCAGTTTGTGTCCTGCCTGATTGCTGTCTGTCCAGAGACAAGGATGGGCAGGAAAAGTGACAGTGACATTCCCCTGCAGTGGCTTCACCACAGCACCCCAGGGCACAGGTGACAGCTGAGGCTCCTCATCGTGGGTGTCACTGAAGACCCTCCCCTGAGCAGAACCCCTGTGCATTAAAGGTCGGAAAAGGCTCCTTCCTCCCTCACAGGGCTCAAGCCCTCAGTGGGATTTGTCCCAGTCTCATTTCTGGTGGCTCCACGGGACAGCAGTGGGGACGAGGGTTCATTCCCTGGGGGACACCCAGGGTTCTGCTCGTCAGTCACCAAGATGATTTTCCTGCTTCCTTCAGAGAGGGCTGTGCTGGCCTCTCTTTCCCTTTCCCATAGAAAACAATTTTCCAGGATCCAGAGCTCCTTTTCCCACTCGTAGGTAAGAAAAAAAATCTGAACTGGAGAAGCCTCTCCTCATGGATTTTTTGCTTTTACTGAGATGGAAGCAATGCTTCCAAAGCAAAATATACTGGAAATAAACCAGGTGGGCAAGGACCAACTTGAGCTGAGCCTGATTTTTGTCTCTGGGATGCAGAAGGGATGGGGTTGCAGGGAAATCAGGCAGGGATTCTGAGGATTAGGGCTTTGTTGCTTTTCCAGCTCTGTTGTCATTCCTGTTGTCTTACCTGAACCCATGGAAAGTCCCAGGGCTTGGGGACACCCCAGGACATCGGGTCCTCCTCCTATCGCTGCCTGGCTGAATGACCTTCAGGAAGTTGCTTTTTTCCCTTTTTTCCCTCTCTCCTCAGTTTTTCTTGCCCCTGCTGGAGTGGGAACTGCTCCATCCCAAAGTGCTGCTCCCAGCAGGAGCTTCCCCTGCCCGGGGCAAAGGCTCTCAAAGAACCACAGCTCTGTTTTCCCAGCAGGAAAACACCTCTGGAAGTATTCCCAGTCCTCAGCAGGGTGTCTTTGCTGTGCTGCCTGCAGCACCTCCCTGCTCCTCTCCCCTTCCAGGGCTCATCAGGCATTTTGGAAAAGCTTCCTTCCCATTTTCCCTCCCTGCAGCCCCTGAAGTTCCCAGGAGCACCAGGCTTCATCCTCTCCCTTCCTCAGGTTTCAGTCTCTTCCTCCTGGAACATTTTCTGAGACGTGGAGACCCCAGCAATGAATGGCTTTGCTGGAATTCCTCTGGAAATGAGGAACTTTCCCAGCAGCCAGGAGGTGCCAGCTCAGGATAAACCCAGAGGATGCTGATTAAAGGATCATTTCTGTGGTGGTTAAAGGTGATTACTCTGCCTTCTTCTCTATCATTAGGCTGAAACCCGATTAACCAGACCCTGTTAATCATCCTGAGTGAGGCTCAGTGCTTCCCTGGGAAGGTGCTTGTTCCTGGCTCTCTGCAGGGACCAGGGAATTTTCCTCTCTGGATGGAAAACCAGGAACATCCTGTGCATACTTTCCACTTAAATCTCCCTTTTTGAGGTTATTCCAAATCCGTGCCCGTGACCATTCTGTACCTCGGGGATGGAAGGGGATGTTCCACTGTCTCAGTTTGGAAAGCCAGGTGTCTGTAAGGAAGGCAGGAGCCTCCCCTGAAATGGAAAAATGTAAACCCCCTTCCTCTGAATTGCTATCCATTTTAAATTAAGGGGCTCTCAGGGAAAAGTATGGGAGCAGGAGTAACAGTTCTTAACTAGGGACGAAAATAAATAAAAAAATAAACAATGCAGTAAACCAAACAAACACTGACAGAGTCAATGCACAACCCAACACCCTGTGGGTCAGGCTGTTGGCAGCAATCCCATTGGAATTGTGGCTGCAGCCCTCCTGGAGTGTCAGGTGTGGTTCTGCTGGAGCAAGGATCCTGGGGAAAGGTGGAGTCTTCCTCTGAAGATCCAGGGGAAGAGGCAGCTGCTGTTCCTCTGGGAATGCAGTGGAAAGGATTCTGTTCTGCTGTCCCAGGATCTCAGATCATATCCAAGTAGGAATGCTTGGCTCCTCCCCTGGGCTCACATCTCCCAGTGGATGCTGCAGTTCTTATCAGCCATGAGTGACATTCCATGGCCTGTTATCAGCAGATGTCCCTCCAGAGGGAGGAGTGGGTGTGGAAGAGATAAGGAAAACTGCCCAGTGAACAGGAGACAGCTGCCATCCAGATGGCAAATGGAATACAGTCTGCTTGGCAATCCAGGACGTCCACAAAAACACTTCTGAGGCTGGAGAACTGCCCCAGGTGGTGGAGGAGGAAAGCAGCAGGATCACGATGGTTTGGTGATGGTCCTGCCAAGGAGGGGCCCGGAGCCCTGCAGAGATTCCAGACAAAGCTGTGCTGCAGAGGGAGCACTGAGGGGCACTGTGGAACCACAGCCTGGTCTCTGCAGTTCCATGGCAGGCTTCATCTCTTGGAGCAGCCAGATGGGTGCAAGCCTTGGATATGTCTCCATGAGAGAGGAGGGGAGGGGTTGGGATGGAATTTCCAGAGCAGCTGTGGCTGCCCCTGGATCCCAGGCAGTGTCCCAGGCCAGGCTGGACAGGGCTTGGAGCAGCCTGGCACAGTGGGAGGTGTCCCTGGTGGCACTGGGGGGTTTCAAGCTCTCCCAGCCCAAACCATTCCATTCTCCCAGCGGTGTGGAACAGATTCCAAGCTCAGAGCACGTCACTCCCCTCACCTGGGCAGGTGTGCTCCTCATTTGGGAAGGAAATTCCCTGCTTTTCATCTATCCCCAGCCTGGCTGCTGCACAATCTCCAACCAACCACAAGCCCTTGCCTATCCCAGTCCATCCCAGTCTATCCCAGCTGCAGCTGGTCCACACTGGGACACAGCTCTCATGCAAGGCACATAATAAAACTTTGAGTTGCCACCCTGGTAACTCAGGTTTTAAATTATTCCCCTGGGCAGGGAAGCGTTTCCTGTCAGGGAGAGTCAAAGGGATGTTGGGAATTCATCTCCTGAATCCCTTTGAGTTTGTCTTCTCCCCACAGCGCTGTCCTTGGGCACTGGAAGCCTCCAGAGAGGCTCTGGAGCCTCCCAGACTCCATCTGTGTGCACTGGGCTTGAGATGGTTGTGTTGCCTGGAGAGGGGGGCCAGCCCCTCCCTGTCCTCTCCATCCCCTGGGTCAGGGCTCAGAGGCAGGGCTTGAGGGTGGGTGATGTTTGGTACCATGGAACAGGACTAGGATGGGTTTTCCAGCTGAGCCAAGAGGTTCTGAAGGGAAAAGAAGCAGCAGCAGAGCCTTCAATCACCTGTTAATGCCCCAAATCCTGGGTACCCTGTGCCAGGAAGCTGCACCCACTCTGCCAGGGCAGCTGGGTCTCCTGGCACATCCCTGGCACCAATTCCAGCCCTGTTGCCTCCTCCTACACCCCGATTGTCCCTAGGAGTCACCATGAGTCCCCCCCACTTCCCTCCCAGCCATGGACCCTTCGTGGCCCAGAGCTCCCAGTGTTTAAAGCATTAAACCAAATTTTTGTGGGGTTTTAGATTTTCAAGAGCTTCAGGATCATGCTAAGGGGGTTGGTCCCAATGGAAAAGCTTCTTTCCTTTTCCCAAAACCATCCAGGAGACACATTATGGGCTCAGCCCCTCCACAAATTTGGGCACAAGAGGGCCCTGAAACACCACGATGGTCAGCAGCTACAGAGTCCCCTCTGCCACTTCCTCTGGGCTGGGAGCTGAGCAGACATATCCCAAGACTGCCCCTGCCCCACCCCATGGAATCCGTGTCCATCCTGGGCCCCTCCCTGGAATTACATCTTCTCAAATGAGGGGAGCACAGCTGGGATTGCTGGGACCAGAAAAAACCAATCAAACCCCTCTGGATTTGTGGTTTGAGGTCAAACATCAGCAGAGCAAAATCCCCTTCACCTGCCAGGGCTGGAGCCAGTGGGAATCAGGGGCTGGAGCTGGTGGGAGTCAGGGGTTGGAGCCATTGGGAATCAGAGGCTGGAGCTGGTGGGAGTCAGGGGTTGGAGTCATTGAGAATCAGGGGCTGGAGCCATTGGGAATCAGGGGCTGGAACCAGTGGGAATCAGGGGCTGGAGCCATTGGGAATCAGGGGCTGGAACCAGTGGGAATCAGGGCCTGGAGCCATTGGGAATCAGGGGCTGGAACCAGTGGGAATCAGGGCCTGGAGCTGGTGGGAGTCAGGCATTGGAGCCATTGGGAATCAGGGGCTGGAACCAGTGGGAATCAGGGGCTGGAGCTGGTGGGAGTCAGACGTTGGAGCCATTGGGAATCAGGCCTCAGCTGTGCTCCGCAAACCTGGCAGCTGTTAATTGATATTAATCCCATCAATGCAAATCATATTAAGCTCTCTGGACCCTTCCCAATGGCAGCACTGATAATTCCCTATAAATCAAATTTAGCGGCCCATAAACATTGGAACATCCCTCGGCCATTTTCACCCTCCTAAAAACCCATCAATTGCTGCCTGCCTGGATTAGAGGGAATAAATTCCAGAATTTATCTTCCTGCCAGAATCATGGACAAAACCACATTAAAGAGACTCTTGGAAGCTGCTTTTGTGTTGATTGTTATGGAGCTGCTGCTCCTCGGCTCCTTCAATCCACTCAGAATTGGGGATAATTGAGGGATTTGAAATCCTTCAATGCTTAAATGATAAAGTTGTTGCTTTTCCAAGCCCTCAAACACCTGTGGGAGCAATTTTTGTGCAGGTGAGGAATAAAAAACAACTTTATAAGGATCAGGGCTTGGGAAGAAGGAGAATAAATCCCTTTATTTTCTATTTTTAGGGATGGGGAGAAAGGAGAAAGGATCTGATAGAGGGAAAAAAAGAGTTTGAGCTGTTCAGCTTCTCAGAAAGAAGACTGGGAGGAGTTCCTATTCCACTGGGTGCATTCCTGGAAGAGCTGAACATCCATGGGAGAAGGAGCAAGGGGGGAGTGGTGGCTGGGAGGGAATGGGGGGAGGAACAAGGTGATTCTAGCAGGGAGAGGTTAAACACATCTGAAGGAAGAGATGGGATTTCCTGCTGAGCCCAGAGGGTTTGGGAGCTGCTTCATTCCCACAGGATTTATGGGAGTACTGCTGGGAAGGTCTCAAGGGTGAACATCCCTGGGATGAGGAGAAAGGTGGGGACCAGGAGACTGCAGATCCTGGGGATGTGTCTGCCTGCCATGATTGTCCTCACACCAGGGACAGGCCTGGTGTTCCTCCAGGATGGCCCTGGATCTCAATCCACCCTTCCCTGGACATGCTGCTGGGCTGGTGGGGTTTGCTCTGCAGGAGAGGAAGGTGGGGACATCATCTCCTCAAGGGACAGCCACTTGTCTCTTTCCCAGCCATGAAGTCACACAGGAGCTGCAGGTGACCCCTCTGTCCCTCCCAGCAGAGCTCTCCTCCCTCTTCCATCTCCTCTGCTTCCTCTCTTACCAGTTTTCCTCCCTTCTCCTCCTGCCTGGCCGAGATTGGAGCATCTCCCTGTTCTCCTGCCCCTCTCTGCCCCTCCACCTTCTCCTCCAGGGCTGCTCAGGTGCTGGAGCTCCTGTTTCCATGGCAATGTCTCACCAGCTCCAGACTCAGCACTTTCACCCCTGGAATGTCCCTGCACAGGAGCACTGCTGTCCCCTCCTCCTCGGGACAGAAACCCCAAGTGAAGGGGCCACCAAAACCCCCTAAAAGGCTCAAACCTTGGTGTGGTCACCCTGGCTGGGGACCGAAGCCCAGGGCAGGGGTGTCCATGGCTGGTGGCTCATCCTTGCTCAGCCCCATTGGGTTCCATGGGGACATCACCGTGGATGGTGACACCTCATCCCTCCTCCCTGTGCTTGGGGACAGGGAGGGATTGAGAAGTTCCCAATTTGGATTTATCCTTTGTTTCTGTTCCAAGAGCACTGACCACTGACGTGTCTCCAGGGGGATTATGGCTCAGGAGAAATACCTGGGATGCTTCCCTTGGCACATCCGGGGGGAGGGGTGGGGGGACAATGTCCAAGGGCAGGACAGGGCCCCAGGGGACATCAGGATGGGCTCCATGTGGAAACCCTCCCAGTGGTCTGCAGGGCATTTGTGATTTTCCTGGGATGTCTCAGTGCCAAGTGGAAATTGTGGATGGAAAAGGGAGGGGTCCTGCCCTGCCACAGAACACGGGGAGGGCCTGGAGGGCAGTGCCTCCAGGGGGGTGGGAAGCTCAGGATCCAGCAGGGATCAGGATCCAGCAGAGATCAGGATCCAGCAGGGAACAGCATCTAGCAGGGATCAGGATCCAGCAGAAGCCAGGATCCAGCCGAATTCAGCATCCAGCAGGGATCAGCATCTAGCAGGGATCAGGATCCAGCAGAAGCCAAGATCCAGCAGAGATCAGGATCCAGCAGAAGCCATGGCCCAGCAGAATTCAGGATCTAGGATTGGTAACCAGGGAAGAGCCCACCACGGGAATGGAGCTGCAGGAATCCACAGGGGGATCCTGTGGATTCCACAGGATCTGACCCCACCGGCCCCTCCCTGGATCCCTGAAGGTGTCCCTGCCCACGGAGCTGGGTGATCTCTAAGGTCCCTTCCAACCAAACCATTCCATGACTCTGCGTTTCCATTCGCTGCCAGCCTGGGAAACCTGTCTTCCCGCAGTCGAATCCGGCTTTTTTCGGGCTGGGATAAACCCTCCCGGAGAGCGCAGGAGGGGCTGGGATGCTGCTGGATCCTGGTTCCTGCTCCAACGCCTCCCGGAGCGCTCGGGGCTCCGGCACTGGCTGATCACAGGCTCCTCAATCCTTGTGTTTAATCCCAATTTTAAACTGTGAAAACCGGGAATGGCCCCATGGGGGGGTGTCCCGGCTGTCACCTCCTGCGGGAGGCCTGGCTTTGATGTCCCCTCAGTTCTGATTCTCTGATTGATTGATTGATTGCTCTTAATGAGCGTTCCGAGCCGAGCGAGCTCTAATTGCCCTGCTAATGACTCATCCGGGTGTCCCGGCTGCTTTGGCTTGTCCCGACAGCCAGACGGGGAATGCCTGGAGCGAAAGGTTGGGAATGGCCCCATCGCCGTGACAGCACCATCTCCTCGGCCCGGTGTTTTCCAGGGGCAATTCCCGCATCCCACCAGTTCCTGCTGCATCCCGCAGCACGTCCTGTCTGGATACGGGCTGGGCTCTTCCCATGGGCTTGGAATTCCAGCGAGTCCTGGCACGTGGGAGCTCCTTGGAGCAGCACATGGAGGAAATGATCCCGTTTCTGGTGTGTGATCATTGCAAAGATGGGAGAGAAAACGAGAGGGAATTGGATCTCTGTGGATTTAATATTTTTCAGGAAGGGGCAAGGTTCAACATGGAGTGGTTTGGGTTGGAAGGGATCTTAAAGCCCATCCAGTGCCACCCCCTGGGACACCTGCCACTATCCCAGGCTGCCCCAAGCCCCATCCAGCCTGGCCTTGGGCACTTCCAGGGATGGGACAGGTAAATATTCCTCAGAAAATGCCAATGAGCCTTTAATTGAACACGCCCACGTTTTCTGTGTGTTGGTGGCTGCTTTGGCTCCTCACCAGGAGCCCACCTGGACCCAGTGGAGCTGCTCTTCCCAGGACAGCTCGGAGACAAAACCCTTTCCTGGCTGATCCTGGGGCTTCGGGGACTTGGATTTGTCACCTCCCGGTGTGAATTCCCTCTCAGAGCTGAGCAGGGTATGTGATAAATGCGGAAGAGCTTGGCCATGGCAGCTTAAAACATCACCTGGGATTTTGGGATTCCCTGGGATATGGGATGCAAGGACAGCAGGGCCTGCTCCCTATCCATGGCTGCTGGAGATCCTACAGTTTTGTGGAGATTCTTGGCTGGATAAAGAGAGCCCCAAATTCCTGCCTTGTCCAAGACTTTGCTGGTGGCTTGAGCAAGTGTGGAGGGAGCTGGGGTGTTCCTCTCCCTCTGGAGGACACCAGGAGGGGCTGGAATTCCTGTGGGATATTTTAAGGGCACAGCCATGCATGGGAAACCAGGCTGTGACTTCCACTCCTCACAGAATATCTCAGTTTCCTTTTTCCCTCTTTCCTATAAATATGGATTTTTCCCATCATCCCCATAAAAGGGAGATCCCTCCTCAGACCCTGCCAGGAGACAGTTGACAGCAATGACTTCCAGAGCTCTGTCCTGCTGTTAGGAATTTCTCCAGTGGATTTTATTTGCCTGTTCCCGTCCCTCCTGCTTCCTTCAGCAGAGCATTCCTCCCACGGACTGGGAAGAAAGGCAGGGATGGGGCTGGATCAGGGAGTTGCACTCCAGGTGGTCCTGAGCCTTCCTTCATCCCCTGACACATCCCCAGCTCCCTCCAGCCTTTAAACCTCCATAATTAAAGCCTCTCCTGAAGACAAACAGTGCCTGGGAAGATTTATCATTTCTGCTGCTGTAATTACCTGTCAGGATTAAAAGAATGGCCCTTTCCAGGGAATGCTGGGCTTGTTCTTTAATTAATTAATATGCAGCTTGTCATGCAAAATCAAGGTCATCAAGATGGAGATGGAGATGATGTCCCAGCACTGCTGCTCTTCCACAGCCTGGCAGAGCCCTGGGGGGAGAGACTGGAGGAGAGTGGGGAGGGTTTATTTGGGAATCTTGCTCCTCCTGGGCTTACTGAGCCAAAAATGTCCTTTTAATATAAATTATATCCTTCAAATTGAGACACTGAGGGTTTAGCTGGGATATTGGGAGGGAATTCCTGGCTGTGAGGGTGGGCAGGCCCTGGCACAGGGTGCCCAGAGCAGCTGGGGCTGCCCCTGGATCCTGGAACTGTTCAGCTTTGGACAGAGTTTGGAGCACCCTGGGGCAGTGGAAGGGGTCCCTGCCCGTGACAGGGGTGGCACTGGGTGGGTTTGAGGACCCTTCCAAGCCATCCTGGAATTCTGGGATGATTCACTGTCACATCCCTTGGGAATGCTCAGAGGAGCTGCCATGGATTGATTTGTGCAGGGACACATCAGGACAAGGTTTCTACTCCCAAAATGTTCCTGAGATCTGCTGGCTTTGGAATTCCTCTCCTGGGACTCTGCAGGAGGAGTTGGGAAACCTGGGCTCATCCATCCTGGAAAAAGCAGCTGGGGGAGATCTGAATTTTGGGTGTCCTAAAGGCCACCAGGCCCCATGTCCAGGTCCCTGCTGGGCTGGCTCCCCTTGGAGAAACAGCCTGGAGAAAACTGGGATGTCACAGTGGCATGAACCCTTCCCCAAATTCAGATATTCCAAGAGGAAGGGAAGGGATTTTCCAAGATGAGGGATTTTCCCCATTCTCCTGATGGGAAGTGGATGTCCCTGCTCATCCTCCCACTTCAGTCCTGGTGTATCCCAGAAGATTTGCAGCCTGTTGCCTTCTGCTCCAGCCCTCTGGATCCCTGGGGATGCTGCTGTCCCTGGGCAGGATTATTTCCCTGGGATCACAGACGCTATGAGCATGAGGAATCACTGCTGGGGCTCCGGAGACAAATGCTCCTGCTGAGAGGGATCCATGGGACTGGGATTGCACTGCCCATAAATTCTGGAGACAGGCTCCATCCCAGCTGCTGCCCAGCCCATAATTGGAACTCCATTAGACATTGTAAACATGGACTTTGGGATATAAATGCTCCTTTAAATTCATTGCAGTGAGGAGGGATGGGAGGGGGAGAGCAGGGAGCAGGGAAAACAGTCAAGGAACAGGGAATAGGGAACAGGGCATAGGGAACAGGGAACAGGGACAGGGAAAACGGTCAGGGGACAGGGAATAGGGAACAGCGAACAGGGAATAGGGAACAGGGAAAAGGAAACAGGGAAAAGGGATGGGGAACAGCGACAGGGAATAGGGACAGGGAACAGGGAATAGGGAACAGGGAATAGGGAACAGGGATAAGGAACAGGGATAAGGAACAGGGAGTAGGGAACATGGAACAGGGAATAGGGAACAAGGAACTGGGATCAGATCCTCCAACACCAGCTCCAAGGGATGAGGAAGGGGCTGTGGAGCAGTTATGGAGGAATTTTGGGGCAGATCCCCAAAATATGTGACTTTTGCTCCATTTGTGGAGCAGCTCACAGAATCCCATGGTCACTGAGTTTGGAAAAGCCCTCCAAAGTTACCGAGTCCCAGCTGTGCCTGATCCCCACCCTGTCCCTGAGTGCCACCTCCCGGTGTTCCTTGGGCACCTCCAGGGCTAGGCACTCCAAAGCTCCCTGGGCAGTGCCAAGGCCTGGTCCCCCTTTCCATGGGGAAATTCCTGCTGGTGTCCATCCTGAGCCTCTCTGGCCCATCCTGAGGCCGTTCCCTCTCCTCCTGTCCCTGTTCCCTGGAGCACAGCCTGACCCCCGGCTGTCCCCTCCTGTCAGGAGTTGTGCAGAGCCACAAGGGCCCCCTGAGCCTCCTTTGCTCCAGGCTGAGCCCCTTCCCAGCTCCCTCAGCCCCTCCTGGGGCTCCAGACCTAGCTCTGTTCCCTTCTCTGGTCATGCTCCAGCCCCTCAGTGTCCAGGATGGATCCTCCTGGTCCCTCAGTGGGACAATCTCACTCCTGGAGCTGCTGATCCATGAACCAATCCCTAAATTCAGATATTCCATGGACACACAGGAAGAGAAGGGATTTTCCCCATTCTCCTGGTGGGACGTGGATGTCCCAGCTTGTCCTCCCACTTCAATCCTCGTGTATCCCAGAAGTTTTTGCAGCCTGTTGCCTTCTGCTCCAGCCCTCTGGATCCCTTGGGATCCCAGACTGGCTCTGGGGCTGTCCCTTGTTCCCTCCATCTGGAGCCACCCCTCATCCCAGGCTGGGCCCAGCATCTCCTTCCCATTCCAGGCTGGAATGTCTGGAGCCTCTGGGAGGGTTTCTCCAGGAAATGTGGGCTTTGATCTGGAAAAAGAAATAAAATAAAATAACTTCCAAAAAGACCATGACCTTCTCCTGGATTTGTTTTTGGAGTCTTATTCTTATTCTTATCCTTATTCTTACTCTTATTCTTATTTTTTGCTCTTTCTGTGCATGTTTTCTTCCTGTTGAAATGCCAAATTCCCATCAAAAACTTAATTTGTAGCCCTCCCTTGCCTTGATTTCTATTTCCAGCCATCCCTGCCTGTGTTTCCCTGGAGATATGCCAAGGTGTGATCAGAGCTGTGCAGAGGTGGTGGGGGCAGCTGGCTCATGTCACCTGCTCTCCCACACGTGGTGACCTGGGTGACATTTATTTAATCTGTTATTGAGCCGTGGTTTGCATGGACAAATGAGCCATCCGTGGGGCTGAATTCCTGGGAAATCCATCTCCAAAGGAGCTGGGAACCTTCTGCTGCTGCAAGAGGGGCCCAAGGAGAATCCTGTGTGGGGGAGGAGATGGAGGGACTTGGATGTGCTGGGTGGGACCTGGAAGTTTGGGATGTGCAGGGGAAAAGCTGGAAATGCACGATGTGGGATCAAGGTCCAGTGTGGGATGTGGGATAGAAATCAGACACGGATCCACGGGACATTTGGTTTCCTGGAGCTCTCCCAGAGAGCACTCGGGGCTGTTTGGTGTCCCCAAGTCTTTAATAATCCCATGGAGGTGTCAATTCCCTTCCAAGGAAACAGGGATTAGGAGGGGCTGGAGACCAGCAGGGAGAGGAGCAGGAATGCTCCTGGTCTGGGCAGGAGATGGGATCTCAGAGCAGGACAAGGTGGGAGGGGGGCTCGGGATGTCCCCAAAGCTCCAACAGCCTCAGGGGACAGCAGGAGCTGGGAGGGGACAGCTGGGAGGGGACATTCTCCATCTGCTCCTCTTCTCCAGACAACCATGGACCATGGGGACAGGGGGACAGGGGACAGGGGGACACAGGGACAAAGTGACATGGGAATATGGGGACATGGGGGCACACAAGGACATGGGGACAGAGAGATATGGGGATAGGGGCACACAGGGACATGCGGACACAGGGACAAAGTGACACGGGGATATGGGGACATGGAGATATGGGGACCAAGTGATACAGGGATGTGGGGACAAAGGGACATGGGGACACAAGGACACAGGGGCACGGGGACACGGGGACACAGGGACATTGGCCTGAGGTGCCTCTGGCGTGAGGATCCCAGGGAATGGTCCTAGCCCAACCCAGGAATATTTGGACAGCGCTCCTGTGGGATTGTTGGGTGTCTGTGCAGGGCCAGGAGTGGCACTGGAGGATCCCCGTGGGTCCCTTCCACCTCAGGATATCCCATTTTCCATGATTTGCCATCCCTTCTTGGCCTGAGGACCAAGCCCGAGCCTCCCTGCCAGCATTCCCACAGAACTGGAGGGAGAGGCAGAAATTGAAATTAATTCCCTGCAAACACCAGGCACTGCTCACTGACTGCTCTCCTGGATTAGCACTGTTTGTTAATTAGATAATGGATAAGACTTCCTGGGAATCTTTGTTCAAATCCCAGCAAATCTGCTGGGCTAATATTGATGGCTCTGGGCACCAGGAGCAGAACAGAGCTTGGGTTTATTAGGAATAAAAACTCAGGCTGGACAAACTTATTTACATTTCTGATGGAATTGCTAAATTAGGGGCTGGAGGTGTTCATAGATCCTGATTTTAGTCAAGTGCTCATCTGGGCTAGGTGCAGACCACTGGGAAATGTCACTGCAGGGATTCAGGGATGGCCATGGGAGGAGTGGGATCATGGCATGGATGGAAGGGGTGGGAATGTTCTTGGTGCTGCTGCTGGGGTGTCCCAGAGGCCAGGCTGGAGCATCCAACGTGTCCCTGCCTGTGGCACTGGGTGGGCTTTAAGGTCCCTTCCGTGCCATTCTGGGATTTGTGCCCCAGGTGAGGATGTGGCGATAAACCCTGGGATAAGGGAACAATCAGGAAATGAACACATTCAGCACAGAGGGCTGTGGGGCATAAACACCCAAAGGGGGCCCCCAAAAGGGACAATTTTAATGGAAAACAACAGGAAACAGATCCAGAATGGATCCAGTATGAAAGCTGGGCACATCAGCTCCTTGGAGGAGGAGGGGATGTTTGAGCATTTATTTCCCTGCTTTTATTTTCGTCAGGATCTCTCCAATCCTTTGCATTTCCTCAGCCAAATTCCTTTAAGGTGGAGGTGGAGGCAGCCGTGGGGAGGGAGCACAGCGGTGTTATCCCTGTGTCCCTGCCGGGAGCCGGAGATTCCCCGGGACACGGGAAGGCTGCTCCGCTCCCCCTGCTCCGTCCGGGATCAGCTCCCTGCGGGAAAGGGCAGCGGATCCCAGAGCCAGCCCGCTGGGAGCGGCCGGGATCGCGGCCCCTCCTGCCCCTGGGGAGACAGAGCCAGCGGGAATTCCCGGAGCATCCCCACAGGGAATTCCGGGAGCATCCCCAGCAGGAGTGGCCCGGGAGCAACCCCCAGAGAGAATTCCCAGAGCATTCCCAGAGGAAATTCTCTGGAGCATCCCCAGAGAGGGAACGGCCAGGAGCTTCCCCCAGAGGGAATTGCCAGAGCATCCTCTAGCGGGAATGGCCCGGGAGCAACCCCCAGAGGGAATTCCCGGGAGCGTCCCCACAGGGAATTCCCAGATCATCCCATTCCTGGTGGGATCTGATCTCCATGTGGCACCTGGGAACAGGGATCAGTGGTGGCCTTGGCACTGCTGGGGGTGGTTGGACTCAGCTTTAAAGGAGTTTTCCAACATAAAAAATTCCAGGAAATAGGGAGCAGATGAGTTCCCTGGAATAGGTTGCTTTGTAGCAGGTTCTGGAGGCAGAACTTTGGGTCTTGGGGCAGTCTGGACATGGATTAAATTAATGGAATTCATGGAATTAAAGTGAGAATGTGGGTCTCCCTGTTCTTCAGCACCTTTGAAGGGAGCAGAGGCTTTTTTCTGCTTTATAAAGTAAAAGAGAAAATGAAGCAGCTCTTTAAAACCAGCCCAGCTGTGTTTGAACTCCTCTGTTTGGGGCCTCTGAGCATTACCCCAGGTTCTGCTCTTCCTGCTCCAGCTCTGAGTAAAAGGAAATCCCTCCTTCCATCATCTTAATATTCCTTTGGTCTTGGAAAAATGTATCCCAGGCAGCTGCTGGCAGGATTTTTCCTCTTGGGGTGAACCTGCCTGAAGGAAAAAGTGATCCAAGAGCAAAAGCTCTGGGTTTGGTTTGATAATAAACAAATTAAACAACTCAATGTGGATTTTATTCCTGCCACGTCGATAGAAAGAAGGAGAGGAAAGGGGTGGGAATGTTGTGGAATGAGCTTTCCTGGAGTTCTTAGAGGGAAAATAAAATGTTTTATGCTTTTATTTTATTATAGAGTATTTGTAGGCATGGTTGGAACAACCTCCTCTGGGGAGTTGAAGGTGGTGGTTGTGGGATTACAAGTTTGGAACACAGAGGCAATGTTCTCAAAAGGCAGACTTTATCTGGGAATGGGGATTCAGAGAATTCCAGAATTATTTGTGTTGGGAGGGACCTTAAACCCATCCGGTGCCCCCCCTGCCATGGCAGGGACACCTCCCACTGTCCCAGGCTGCTCCCAGCCCCAATGTCCAGCCTGGCCTTGGGCACTGCCAGGGATCCAGGGGCAGCCACAGCTGCTCTGGGAACTCCATCCCAGCCCCTCCCACCCTCCCAGCCAGGAATTCCTTCCCAATATCCCACCTAACCCAAACCCTTCCTTTGGGCTCTCCCACTTCTCTTTTATGGCCACTTCCACCACCCCAGGCTGTCCCATCCTGCCGTGGGATCATTTCCCTCCCATCCCATCCTGGGGGGTGGGGAGGCCCTGCACAGATCCCAGAGCAGCTGCGGCTGTCCCCAGATCCCTGGGAGTGTCCAAGGAATGGCCCAGGACCATCCATTGCCAGGATCCCAGGATCTCTGCTGGGCCCCTCCCAAACGTTTTGGACAACCCCAGAAGGAAAGATGTTGTTCCTTTATTTGATCCTTCAGGGTTTCCTGAGAGCTGTGAGAGCCACAAGGGAATTATCCCAAATTTCGGGGTGATCCTTAAGGCCCTTCCAACCCAAGCCTGTGAAAACCCCTTCTAATCTGGAAGTTTCCATGAAGGAAAAGCTGGAATTGTGGCTCCTGGGACAGTTTATGTCCCATCCTCTGCTTGCTGCAGCCCAGCCCATCCATGGCTGGAGGCCTGGAGACCTTGTCCATTAAATTTGGAGGGAGTTTGGGGTGAAACCATTCTCTGGTGGGATTCCAATGGAGCTGAGGGCAGGGGAGCTCCTGCAGCTCCTGCTGGATTCACCCCAGGCTTTCTCAGCACAGGAAATTATCCCTCAGGGTGCTTCTGCAGCGGTTTTAGCGGCAAAAGAGAAAGAAAGGAAATGTTTAAGGCAGTAAAAAATAGGTGGGAAAGGGTTTTTAGGGAGCTGTGAGCTGAGGATGAGGCCTCGTTTCAGCAGGAGCACAGGAGAAATGGAACTGAAGCTGTGTTTTATTGGAAAAACAGCAGAGATAAGCTGTGAATCACCAGTTACTTCTTCCCTGGAAATAATGCTGGGCGTCAGGAAGAAATGGGAACTGCAGGGATTGGTATTTCCAGGAGAAGGCTTTGAGTGGGTTTTAGCTCCGAGAAGAGCATCCCCTCCTTTCTTTGGAATTCTCCCGATTCCCATCAGCTCTTGGAAGTGAGTCTCCAGCAAAGACTCCCCCATCAGAGCCTCATTAACACCCTGAGCTAATTGTATTCATTAACAAAGCCCCTGAGCAGCAGCCCTGTGGGCCCCAGCTGCTGTCACCTGAGGGGGCCCCACAGAGGGAGGGGACACAGGTGGGGACAAACCTGGCCGTGCTACCTGTGGAATTCCTGCAAACCCCGGGATAACAACTGCCTCAGGTTTAAACTTCCCAGCCCAAGGAGCTGGGAAGCCCCCGTGATGTCCCAGCAGGAATTCTTCAGGCCTGGAGGGAATTCTGATCTGGAAGAGGCTCCCGCTGGGATTGGGGTGGGACCAGCAGTTCCAGGTGGAGCAGAGGGGATTTGGGGTGCCCTGGGAGGGGAATGGGGGATTCACGCCCTGCTGGGTTTTGTAGGATCTTCCCAAGCCAAGGAGCTGCTCTGAGGTGAGGAAGAGGAGGAGGAGCTGAAGCTGCTGGCACTGGGCTTGGCAGAGCTGTCTCCAGTGGCACGGGTGACATCTGGATCAGCTGGCCTGAGGTGGCCTGGGCTGTGGAGTGTTTGGAGCCTCCCTGGCCATGGGGGCAGGGCTGGGATCCCAAACCTGGCCCAGGATTTCGCTCTGAGCCCCAACTGTGCCTCTGCTCTGGGAACCCTGGGAAAGCTCAGGGGGGTTTCCTGTCCCCAGATAGTTCCAAAAGTCACCTCCCCCAGGAGACGGAATCTGGTTGTCCTCAGGGACCCTCTTTCCCTTTCCCAACACTCCCAGCCTTCACTTGCCTTTGCAGCCCTTTCCTGCCCTCATGGATAACAGACAAAATCCTTTCCCTCCTCCTGTGCCCTGGACCATCCATGGAGAGCCTTTCTCCAGGGGCAAATCCCTCCCAAAATCCCAAATGTCACTGTCATATTTTCTGAAAAATCTCTTTGCCAGGATTTCTTCTCCTGGGAAGCTGAGAAGTCTCAGAAAAGAAAGAAAACAATAATTATTTGATTGCTTTGGAATGTGGTGTGGAGATCGTTTACCAGCAGGTACATGTTTGATTTGTACCATGTGAATTGTTTTAATTTAATGACCAATCATGGTCCAGCTGTGTCGAGGCTCTGAGGAGTCATGAGTTCTTATTATTCATTCTTGTTAAACTTTCTGATGTATCCTTTCTCTGTAGTTTAGTATAGTTTTAGTATAGCATTCTTTAATATAATATCATAGTATAATAAATCAGCCTTCTGAGAACATGGAGTCAGATTCATCTCTTCCCTCATCCTGGAAACCCTCACAAAGACCACTCCCAAATCCCTCCCAAAATCCCAAATCCCTCCCAAAACACGTGGGAACCTTTGTGGACCCTCAGGATGTCTGGCTGGTGTCAAACTGACCACGGACTACTCGGACATGGATCTGTGTTTTCCACCAAAGCTCAGGGATGAGCTCCATTGAGCGGGGCTGAAAGAGGATCAGGGAATATCCTGGGCTGGGAGGGACCCACAGGGATCAACCATTCCCAGTCCTGGCCCTGCTCAGACACCCCAGCAATCCCACCCTGACCTGGGAATGTCGTCCAAGCCTTGGGGCCATGGCCATCCCCTGGGAATGATGATCCCTAAGGCCTGAATTAGGGTTTGGGTTCCCTGGTGAGACTTTCCTTTGGTTCTCCATGTGGGAGATGAGTTTTGGGAGCCAGGGATGAACAAGGCAGCCCTTGCTCAGGTGTTTGAGCTCTTTGAAATTTTCTCCTTTGTGCCCCAGTTGTGTTTGCCCCAATTTGTAAATTTCTTGTCTCTTTAGAGGCTTCAATAATTCCCATTCCATATGGGGAGACCTCTGGGATGGTTCTGCTCCTGGAAAATAAGGCAGATAAAGTTGGGATTCAGCCATGTGAAAAACAGATGGATGGATTTAGGTGGGATTTTGGGAAGGAATTGCTCCCTGTGGGGGTGGGATGGAATTCCCAGAGCAGCTGTGGCTGCCCCTGGATCCCTGGCAGTGCCCAAGGCCAGGTTGGACACTGGGGCTTGGAGCAGCCTGGGACAGTGGGAGGTGTCCCTGCCATGGCAGGGGTGGCACTGGGTGGGCTTTGAGGTCCTTCCCACCCAAACCATTCCAGGATTTTAACTCAAACCCTCTGCAATAACAGACACCCCATGTTGGTCCTTGGCTCTCCCTGTGCTGGTGATTCCCCTTCCCAAGGAGGCACTGCAGGAACCCCTGGAGCCCAATCCTGCTTCAGCATCCCAGGAAATCTCCAGGATTTGCCCCCCTGGAGCAGCCACAAGAGTGAAAGTCGCCCAGTGCCCCCCAGCTCCTGCAGCCCCAGGTGAGTTCCAGCTGCTGTTTGGTCATTCCAGCTGGAGGCAACACAGGAACATTCCCTGGCTCCATCCCTATTTCCACATGGATTCTTGGGAGCTGCCAATTTCACTCCTGATTTTGGTTTGCTCAGTGAGCAGTGATGGGAAAAATGGATTTTTCTTTAATGAAGCTTTTTGTTATTTATTTGTTAAATTCCCAATAAAACAAACAGCTGGGAGCTCTGCCAGGCTGGAATTGGTTTTCTTGTGGATCTCCAGCTTTGCTTGGGCTCCTGGAAGTCATGGAAAAGTGTGAGAGGAGCACCAGAGCTGCAATTCTGTGTCCTGGATGTCTTTATTGTGTGGATAAAAGGAGGATTTATGGTGAAGGAGCATTTTGGCCTCCAGGTGAAGGTGGGGGAACAGCTCCCACATTCTCAAACTCTGACCCAGAGTGCACAAACCAAACCCACCCTGGATATTCCACTCCGGCAGATCCTTCCTGGAGTGAGTATGGATCCTCCAAGCCTCCAATAAACCTTTAAAAACCTTTAATTAAAACCCCATGAAGCCTGGGAGGATCAACCCCCTTAATGACCCCCAGTGGTGCATGTGGGGCTTGTTCCCATTGACCCGTGAGGGGACGAGGGACAATTCCAGGTGAGCCCAGCTCAGCCTCTCCAGGGCTGTCCCAACCTGAGGGAGAAATGGGAGCTTCCTGCTCTTATTTGCATTCAGAAATCTGCTTAAAATTAATATTTTACATAAATAATGATGGGTTGTAGGCCCCAAGAGCTGTGGGGCTGGCAGCAAATTCCCATGGGCTTCCATGCCCTTGGAATGTTTTTTTTTTGGTTTTTGTGTGTGTGGAAAACTTGGAAAACTGAAGGTTGTATGTGAAAAAAATGCTCCTTTTACTTCGAAGAAATCAACTTTCTGCTCAAAGGCACAACCCCAAAGTTTGAAGGCAGGGAGGATCCTTTGATTCCTTAAAAAAGTTGGATGCAAGGGAAACACAGGGAAGCAGTTCAAAAACTGGGATGGGGAAGGGCTGGGGAGGGAGATGGGAGCTGTCACCAAACATCCCCAAATCGGGTCTGATGCCACTCCCTGAGGAATGGCTTTGGAAAGACAAGGAAGGGGGAAGAAACAGCTCCTTTTATTCCATCCAAACACCTCCTTTGGTCCTGAATGAAGGGAAAACATTTTATGTGTCCAGAGAGACATGAGGAAAGTTTGTGTCGGAAAAATCCTTCATCCTCCAGCAGGAGGGAGCAGGGAATTGGTGCTAAACTGGGGCTGGAAAGGGAACTGGGGTCAAACTGGGGTCAAACTGGGGCTGGAAATGGAACTGGGGTCAAACTGGGGCTGGAAAGGGGATTGATGCTAAACTGGGCCTGGAAAGGAAATTGGGGCTAAACAGGGCCTGGAAGGGGAATTAGTGCTAAACCAGGCCTGGAAAGGGAATTGGGGTTAAACGAGGCCTAAAAGGGACAGATGAGAGCAAAGCTCCCACTTTAGACCAAATCCTTTGGCAAAATGGAAGGGAAGAACATTTCCAAGCCAGAGCACAGAAAAATGGGAATGTTTTGCTCAGAGTGAGGGATCCAGGGAAAAGCAGCTGTTTTGGGAGACATTTGATGCAATCAAACCCTCAGGTTTGTGATAAGAGCCCCTGGCAGGGGCACAATTACAGCCAAACCCTTGGAACTGAAAGGAAAACAGAAGGAAGGGGATAAAAGGAAGTGTGGGAGAAACCTGGGAACACCTCCCCACCACAACCTGCTTGGGTATCCTGGACTTCCCCAAGGTTTTGGGGGAATTTACACACTGGGAATGTCCCCTCCTCAGAGCACCTGGGTGGTTGTGGTCCCTCAATACTTCGGTGGCTCTGCCAGGCCACACTACCCCAGGAAGGCTCAGAAATGAGTCCTTGGGATGTGTCCCTGGGATGTAGGGAGCCAGTGTGGGACCCCGAACATGGATTTTAAGGATGCTCTTTGTGTTGTCCCTCTTTTGTGCTGCTGCTCATTGAGGTGGGGTTGGACCAGGTGCCCTTTAAATGCCCCCTCCAAGCCAAACCAGCCTGGGATTCCGTGGTTCTGGGATTCTGGGATCTCTGGGGATGGGATTCTCTGTGTTCCTGACCCTCCCATCCCGCCCTGAGCACCCCCAGAGATGGGGCTGTGCCCAGGCTGGGCTGGGGGCATGGGGGTTTTGGCACATGTTGGGGTGACCTTGGCTGGATGCCACCAAAGCCTCTCAGTCCTCTCTGCAGGACAGGGGGAGGAAATCAAAAGAATCATTCAGGAGCTGAGAGGAAGAGAGGGAGAGATGCCTCCCCGATCCCATCACGGACACAACAGACAGAACTTGGAGATATTATCTGAATTTATTCCCAACAAAAATCAGAGCAGGAAAAAGAGAAGCAAAATGGATCTCGACAGCACCTCCCCACTAGCCCTCCCTCCTTCCTGGGCTCTCCCTCACTCCTCTGGCAGCACAGGGAGATGGCAATGGGGCTCATGGCCAGCTCATCCCATGGCCAGCTCATCCCATGTTGTTCCTCCTGCTGCTGCTCAGAGACTGCTCAGAGTCCTCTCCTCCCTGCCCAGCTCCCTCTTCCCCTCTCCCCTTGTCTGTCTTCCCATTCCCTTGGTCCCTCTCCCCCCTCCTCATGTCCTGCTTTCCTCTCTCTGTGTCCTTCTGTCCTTCTTTCCTCCCCCCACCATGCCCCTTCCCCTTTCCTGTGTCCCTCATCCCTCTCCCCTTGTCCCTCTCTCCTTCTTTCCATGCCCCATTTCCACAAGCTCCTAACTGGGACTGGGATTGGGACTGGGACTGGGACTGGGATTGGGACTGCAGCATCGAGCACTGGGACCCCCAATCCTCTTCCCCGTTTTTTCCACAACCCTTCCTGAATTTTTCATCCTGGAGTTTGAGGGGATTTTGCATGTGCACAGCTCTTGTTCCCTCTGAAGTTATGGATGGGGATCTACAACCTCTGTTCCAGGCTAACAATTCCTGGTTTATTACCAGGATCAATCAAATCAAACCCTGATGGCTTCCAAATGTTCTCCCTCCTCGCTCCTGTTGTTATTTCCTTGTTTTTTAATAGGAGAGACAAGTTCTGGCTCCGGGAGATTTCTCTGCCAGTAAACAATGCCATTAAAAACAAATCAGGGGCCTCATTGTCCGTGGATCTGGCAAATTCCTGTGCTCAGCTCCGTGCCTGCCACCGCAGGGTGGGGACAGGGCTGAGGGTGGCACATCCAGGTGGTGTCCAGCAGCTGCTCCTGCTGCCTTTGGGGCTTTTCCCTGGACTTGTGCCCCTGAACCCCGGCCTTGCTGCTCAAACATGACTGTTCTGGCCAGGATGTACCTCAGGATTTGGGAATGTCACTGTCACCCGGGGGGGCTGGACCCATCCTTGTCCTGACTGTAGAGGGGCTGACCTCCCCACGTTTTGGGGATCCAGGCTCTTCCCTTGGGATTAATTTCCTCCTTTTCCACAAGGCTGTTTTCCTCATGTTCTGGGGGTCCAGGCTCTTCCCTTAGGATTCATTCCCCCTTTCCAAGCAGATGATCTCAAATTTTGGGGATTTTCTGTTGGGATTCACCCCCTCCTTTTGATAGGGATGATCTTCTCATGTTTTGAGGATCCAGGCTCTTCCCTTGGGGTTAATTCCCTCCTTTCATACGTCTGATCTCACATTTTGGGGATCCAGGCCAGATTCCTCTGCTCCAAAGTGCTGCTGATCCCTGTTTAGGGATCTTAAAACTCCTTCCAGCTGGGAGGGATGAGGAACCCAGGATGCTCTTCCCACAGCCCCACCCTGTGTTTGGAGTGTCAGGTGCTGGGGGGGACTAGGACACTGGGAAAGGATCTGGGGAGGACTGGGACTCTGGGAAAGGATCCTTGTCCTCTTTCCAGTCCCTGCTTTTGTGCCTCTCTGCTTCTCCAGCCTTTGGGATCTGTCTGATCCTTATCCCCTTCCCAGTGTCTGATCCCTGTCCCTTTCCCTGTGTCTGATCTTTATCCCCTTCCCAGTGTCTGATCCTTGTTCCCTTTCCCAGTGTCTGATCCCTGTCCCTTTCCCTGTGTTTGATCCCTATCCCCTTCCCCTCTGGATCCCTGCACACAATTCCCTCCTCCCAGGCCCCATTCCCATCCCTGTGTGGGAGTTCTCTCCCACAGGGAACCAGGCACAAATTTGGAATATTTAATGTGCAGTTTAGCTACAAACTGGGAGCCTCTTAGGAATGTTGTTTCCAGGTCCTGGCAGAGCATTTTCCAGCCTGGCTGTGAGGGGAGGGCTGGGAATTCTGTGCAGGGAAAAAAGCACTTCCTGAGCTCCTGAATTTTTCATGGGTGCCCCACATGACAAAGTGCTGCTTGTAAATCCGTCCATTATCTCTTATTTTCTCATCCATAATTAAATAGCTGAATCCTGTTCTCAGCCAACAAACAGGGAATTCGCAGGGATGCTTCTTCCCAGCCCCTGGAGCAGCTCCTTCCTCCTCAGGCTGCTGCTGGGTGGTGACAAGGCCCCTTTGGGGATGGTTTTCCATGGCTGCAGCTGCAGAAATCCCTGTTGGAAGTGGCTGATGTTTCCACTGTTCTTCGTTTCTGCCTCCAATCCTGGCCCGGGGCTGCTCTCGGACTTCGGTTTTTTGTGGATTTTTCCTGCTCCAGGAGCAGCTGTGGCTCAGCTCTGTCCAGCCAAGGCAGCCCAGGGTGCTGCCACATTCCTGTCACTGCTGTGCCGTGGGAATGGGAATTGGGCACTCCTCGTGTCCCCGAGGTTGGGGTTTGGGTGTGAATTCATGAATGGGCTGGAAGGTGACAAATTGCAGTGCTCCCATTCCTTATTTAGAGAATCCTGATGGAAAAAGGCTCTGGGGGTCTTGGGAAGCCCCTTGCCAAGAAGGGGGATGGAAAATGGAATTAAAGCTGCTTCCATGAAAGTTTCAGTTGGAGTGACACTTCTGGATTATCCAAATTAAAGCAGCTTCCCAGAATTCCAGCCAAGGGTTTAACTGGGAAAATCCAACTGGGTCTGAAATCCCAGTGCTCTGGAGGGTCTTAGAGCCTGTTCCTGGGGGTTCAGGGATTTGGGAGAGGTGGGATCCAGTCAGGGTCAGTCCAGAGGGGGGTGAAGAGCAGAGCAATGCCATGTGGTGTTCCCTGGGGGCTCCTCTCCAGATTCCTTCATCCCACATTTATTTTGGGATCAGATTGCTGGGATTTTCCCGGTGGCTGCTTCCCTTCTTCTGGACATTCCTGTGCCAGCCCCAAACCCTGCCAGGGTTATTCCTGCAGTTCCTGTTCATGGAAACAGCCCACGGTGCTCCTGCTCCCACAGCAACGATTTCTGGTTGGATGGTGAAATTCCCAGTTGTGAATTCAAGAATTCCAGCCATTAATTACCTTAAGGAGCAAAATCCCATCAGGGAGCCTCTGGATGACCAATGTCCTCCATGGAATGTGGGAAACCAGGACAAACCTGCACCTGAGCAGTCCCAGCCCTAGGACTTGGGAAAAATCACTGGGATATTTCCAGGAATCTCCCCACCTGGTCTTGCTCCACTTTGCTCCTCTCCTGTCACATTTTCCTGCAGGAAATTGATGGAAAAAAGGGATTTTTACTCTGCAAGTTTCCCTGGGTGTGCTCCAGGGCTGCTCCTGAGCTCAGGTAGAGCAGGAACCCTGCGGAGTGTGGAATGATTTCTTTAAGGAGGCTGGGGGATGTTCCTGCCTGGAATAACAATGGAGACGCTGGGAAACACAGGAGGGGGAGGGAAAAGCTTCTGAGAGCTTAAAACTGGAGTCAGACATGAAGCATGCTTCATCAGACACAGCCAAGGAAACAGCGACCGTGGCTCCCAGAAATTCCAGGAGCTAATGGATCATCACTGAGCTCTTGCAGGGGAGAAGGCAACAAAACCTTCAGAAACCACCACGGGGTGGGAGAGGAACCATCACAAGGATTCCCATCAGGGTGGGATTGGGGTTGGGGTTGGGATTGGGGTTGGGGCTGGGATTGGGATTGGGGTTGGGATTGGGGTTGGAGCTAGGATTGGGATTGGGATTGGGGTTGGGGCTGGGATTGGGATTGGGGTTGGGGTTAGGATTGGGATTGGGGTTGGGGTTAGGGCTGGGATTGGGATTGGGGTTAGGATTGGGATTGGGCTCTTCCTGCCCAAACTAACACAAAACAAGGACAATTTTCCTGCTAAAAATTCCTGTTAATTGTCTCTAATTGCTGTCCTTGCTGCAGGCTCGGGGGAGGAGCAGGGAGAATGGACCATGGAATGTCCTTCACAGTTGGTGATTCCCAGCAATGATGAAGTGCTGGTCCTTGGAGCATCCTGTGGGATGGAGGAGCCTCTGAATGCTGGCAGTGAAGGAGGAATAGGGAGAGGTGCTTGGGTGACCTTGAGCAAGTGGAGGCGACTCCAAGAGCATTTCCTGGGTGTTTTCCTGCTCCTTGTGGGAGCACAGCTGTGGGAGCTGGTCAGGGATGTGGTGGGTGGGCCACAAATCCCAGGGATGTGCTCTGGCCTGGGCTCCAGCTTTCTCCATGCCAAGCTGAGCTCTCCCATTCCCCAAAAACACAGCTGCACTTCAGAAATCCCTTCTCAGAGCTGGTTCTGCTCCTGCTTTTCCTCCTGAAGCATTCCCGTGGGATTCTCCTCATTGTGCCAGCCCTGGGGCCCTGCTGGGGGATGACCCAGTGCTCCATCCCTGAGGAGCTCCAAGGGAGATTATCCCTTGGGATGGCAATTCCAGCTTTGTTTGATGGATTTGTGGTTGAGGTTGAATTTCCTGAGCTGCAGCTCAGCCAAACCCCCCAGTCAGTCCCACTCTGGATTTTCCCACCTTGTCCATGGGATTTTCATCTCCCATGGGGATTCTTTTTTCATTTTTTCCATCAGGATTTTGGGGGTTTTGGGAGCTGATGGTTGCTTCCATCCCTGCTCCCATCCCTGCTCCCTGCTCCATCCCTGGGCAGATCCATCCAACACCAAACAGGTAGGATGGACCTACTAGTGCCTTTTCCACTCCTTTTTCTTTTCCTTGAAATGTGCTCCAAGCCAGCTTGGGGTTAATTACTACAAATAATGGAGCTTCCTTTTTCTCTGGAAAATCATGGGGCACTGAGCAGAGCTGGGGCTGTGCTGGAAGTTTGAACTTTGGTTGTTTCTTCTGAATCCCCAAATAATCCTCACAGTTTTCTTCTGATGTTTATATATTTTTTTTTTTTTTCTGGAAAAGGAACACTTGATCCTGATGGAGTTTGGAATCAAAAATGCAATCTCCCCCCATCCCTCTCCATCAGGGCTCAGGGCCCTTTTCCAGGCCCCTCAGACCCTCATCTCTCCCTGAGAGTGTTTCTTAAAATCCCCAGGTCTCTCTCAGTGCTGGAGATGGGGCAGAGCAGCCCCTCAGTGCCTGGATCCAGGGGTGAAGCCACTGCTGACACATTTTGGGATGCACTCAGATGGAAATGGATTTTCTTGTTACACTTTGGAGCCAGTTAAAGTGGATCAGTAAAGGAAAAGTTGGAATCCCAGAGTCCTGGACTGGTTTGGGTTGGAAGTAGCATAAAGATCATTGAATTCCCACCCCTGCCATGGCACTGTCCCCTTCCCCTGTCCCAGGCTGCTCCAGCCCCAATGTCCAGCCTGGCCTTGGGCACTGCCAGGGATCCAGGGGCAGCCACAGCTGCTCTGGGCCCCCTGTGCCAGGGCCTGCCCACCCTGCCAGGGAACAATTCCTAATTCCCAAGATCCCATCCATCCCTGCCCTCTGGCAGTGGGAGCCATTCCCTGTGTCCTGTCCCTCCATCCCTTGTCCCCAGTCCCTGTCCATGTTTTTTCCAGGCTCCCTTCAGGCACTGGAAGCCTCAGTGATGTCACCCCAAAGCTCCTCCTCTCCAGACTGAACAATCCCAAAACATCACTGAGAGGTTTCCAACACCTCTGTCAGCAAAGAGATCCCACAACATCCCAGAGATCCCAGCACATCCTGGAGATCCCATCCCAGGGAAGACAGGGATGCAGCTGAGCATGGCCAGGACACCACTCCCACCCCATCCCGAGCTGTGTCAGGACGTGGTGGGAGAGGAAAAGGAGGGGGAAGGGATGAGGAAGAGCCCTGGGAAGGCCCTTCCTGGGATCTGCCCTCCCACTGGGGATGAGGGCAAGGCAGGAATGACACAGCCTGGCCATTTCCACAAGACCAGCTTTAATATCAGTCAGGAGAACGAGGAGAAAGCACAGAATCCATGAATGGGAGAAGAAGAAAATTCCAAAAGTTCCCCCCAAAAATTAAAGAAATTAATGAACCCAACCCCACCCGCTGCTCCCAGACTCTGCAGGCACAGCAGGGCTGGGATGATCCATAGGGATCCCTGTGGCTCCTCTCCAGGGATGCTCACCTTGAGCTGAGCTCGGGATTCAGCCCAACCTCACCCAGAGGACGCGACCGGGAGAAGAATCCGAGAGTGCCGACTTTGGGATCTCTTTATTGTAAAACTCTCAGCCTATGGCGCTGGGAATGGAGAATTCTGGGATGCTCCTTCTGGTACTGAAACCCAGGGACTGCAAAGAGGAACAGAGCTGAGAGAGGCAGCTGAGGAATCCCGGGGCCAGGAAAAGCCCTGGCGTGCAGTGCTCAGGGTATTTGGGATGCTTCCTTTGGGATTTGCTGCTGCTGCTGCTGCTCAGGCTTGGACAATCCCAAAAAGTGTCCTGGCCCTCCATCCCGTGTGCCAAGTCCCTCTCCAGCTCTCCTGGAGCCCCTTTAGGCATTGGAAGGGGCTCTGAGGTTTCTCTTCTCTGAGCTTCCCTTTTCCAGGTGAACATTCCCAGCTCTCCCAGCCTGGGAGCTGCTTCCCAGGTTGGAGCCAAACCCCCAGGAGGAAAGGACAACAGGAGTCAGGTCCAAGGCGCCTCTCACTTTGGGCAGAGTATATTTAGAATTTATATTTTTATATTATTTTTATATTCTTTTAATGCATAGCGAGTTTTTCTTCTTCTTTTTTTTTTATTTTTGAATAGATTTTTTAAAATAATTTTTTTTCCAATAATTTTTTTCCAGTATTTTTTTTTTCCATCTTTTTTTTTTTTTTTTTATTTTTTAATAGATTTTTTAAAATAATTTTTTTTCCAATAATTTTTTTCCAGTATTTTTTTTTCCATCTTTTTTTTTTTTTTTCCCCCCAGTGCAAACCTGAGCTGGGTCCCTGTTTTCCCTGTGCAGTTTTCCTTCCTTGGGATGGGCACTGTGGTGGGGAGGGGTCAGCAGGCGATTTCCTCCAGCGTCCCCAGCGGGGCCTGCAGGGGCACGGTCACAGTGTGGCTCAGGCTCTCCGAGTGGTTTGGCACTGGATCACAGGTGCTCTGCCATGGAAAAGCAGGGAATGCGTTATCCCACTGACAGTACAGGGATAAAACGTCTCTAAAATCATGGGATATTCAGAGGAGCTGGAAAAAGGTTGGGCCTGGTAGGTGTCACCATGATGTTTTCTGGAAAAATCCCCTTGCCCAGGATTCTTCTCCTGGGAAGCTGAAAAGCCTCAGAGAAAAAGGAAAACAATATTATCTGATTTGCTTCTCCTGTGTTTTGCTGCTTTGGAATTTGTTTGGAGGTTGTTTGCCCACAGGCAATTGCCTGATTGGATTCTGCTGTGAGTTGTTTTCACTCACTGGCCAACTGGGGCAAAGCTGTGTCGGGACTCTGGAGAGAGTCACGAGTTTTCATTATTATCTTTTAGTTTTCTCTAAGTATCCTTTCTGTATTCTTTAGTATAGTTTAGTATAGTATTCTTTTATATAATACAGTATAATAAAATAATAAATTAGCCTTCAAGAACATGGAGTCAGAGTCATCATTCCTCCCTTCGTCTGGGAACCCCGCAAATACAAGAGGAAGGCCCTGGGAAAATGTTAGGCTTTACTGGATCATGCAAAACTGCACCTGTATAATCATTTAATGACTATGATAAATGATATGATTGTTAAATGATAAATGATGTGATTGTTAAACACAATGATTGTTTGGCACTTGTGTTGCCCTGTTCTTCTAAAGTTCTTCTAAGCCTTCTGATGTTTACATTTTTGTGATGGAGTTTCTCATGCAAGTTCATGTAAATAGTGATTGCTTTGCATTCCTTTCTGGAAGAGGAGAGAATTGATGGACTGTTGGTTTGACCAGTGTGGTTGGAGAGGTGGCAATTTCATCCTCCAATCCATGGTCACTTTTGGAATTCTATAAGTATCGAGGTCCAGAAATAAAAGTGCTTTTTTGCCTTGGACATCTCAGCGTGTGAGTGTCGTTCGTTTCGTGTCGTATTGCGACAGTAATTGGATAGAATTATTGTTTAATTGTAACAGGAATCATGAGAAACGATGTTTGGGGGGTTTGATGGAGATTACAAAAACCCATGCTCAGATGAAATCAATGTATGCAATAGAACAATATAAGTTTAATAATTAATATGTAGTTATATAACAATAAGGGTATAAAAACGTGTTCATCCTGAACCCATGTCAGAGTCAGATTTGGGTCTGTGCCCCTGACACCCAAAGCTCTTCAATAAAAGCACCTGCATATGATCATTCCCTGATTTTGTGTTCCTGAACACTAACACCACAGCTGCTGGGGGCTCCCAGGACTGAAACAGTTCATGCCTCAAACACTGACAGAAAGTTCTGCTCCTTGTTACAAGAACTGATAAAGCAGATGTGGAAAGCAAGGTTTACTTTTTTTGGTAAAATTTAATTTTTTTTTTAAATTTTAAGGTATTTTATTCCTTTGTTTAATAAAGGAATAATATTTAATAAAAAAGATAGTAGGAGATAGAAATAAAGCAAAGGGTTAAAAACAGTTGGGTGTTTGGTATTTAATTAAAAGCACACTTATCTTTGGAGATATTTCTTAAATATTTTTTCTATTCCATTAGCTTGTTGTATATTCATAGACATATGTATTTATATTGTTCTATACTTCTTTGGGTCTGTTTTTTTGGAGTGTGTTTTTTGGTTGTGGTTTTGGTTTATTCTCTTTATTCTAGCTTGGGCTTTGGCTTTTTTTTCTTGAGACAGTAGATGTTGATACTGAGTAGGGTCTTCATTACATGTTTACTGGATGTTAACTAAACAGACAGTTCACTCTATAAATAGATAATATTATATATACCAGTAATTAATATTAATAATATAAATTATAACTAATAATATTAATATCTTAATAAAAACCTTAATAATAACTATATTAGCTACTATTAATAACTTAATAATAACTATATTAGCTAATAATAACTATATTAGCTACTATTATTATTATATCTAAGTTTTTGTTAAGAGTAGAAATAAAAGCAAAGTTATTTTAACATGATACATATAATATGTGCAAAAAGCCAACAATATAATATGTATTTATAACAGGAGCCACAGGCACAGAAATCTCCTTGGAGAGCTTTGGGCTGGAAGTCAAACTGCAGGGATGGAATAAAGGGAAACCATCCTTCAATCCCCTCAAACAGCCAAGGCTGAGGGGAGCAATGCATCCACCAGAAACACAGCAGGGACTGCCCTGGCTGGGCTTGGGGCTGGAGAGGCTGAAACAGTTCTGCCTCAAACACTGACAGAAAGTTCTGCTCACTGTAACAAAACTGGAGAAAGAAGGAGAGAAGCCCCCCTGAAGATGCCTGGCTGGGACTTTGGATTGTAAATTAAACCTAATTTAAATAAAGGGAAACCCATTCCTTAATCACCTCAGGCCCAGGAAAAAAAACAAGGCTGAGGGAGAGGAATGCACCCACCAGAAAATCAAACACAGCACAGAGCCTTCCCTGGCTGGGTTTGGGGCTGGAGAGACTGAAACAGATCATGCCTCAAACATTGACAGAAAGTTTTGCTCACTGTAACAAAACTGGATAAAGAAGGAACAGCCAGAGAAGCCTCCCTGAAGATGCCTGGCTGGGACTCTGGATTGTAAATGAAACCTAATTTGGATAAAGGGAAACCCATTCCTTAATAATTTCCTAGGAAATGATTAAGAAAAAGAAACAAGGCTGAGGGGGAGGAATGCACCCACCAGAAAATCAAACACAGCACAGACCCTTCCCTGGCTGGGTTTGGGGTGGGGGACACCAGAGCCCACAGGAGCCAGGTTTGGTCCCCCAAAATGAGGGGAAATGAGGAGGTTTTGGAGTCCCTCTGCTCAGGGGCAGTGAACACCCACCCCCCTTACAGGAACCGGCCCAGCAGGGGAGCCCAGTGCTGGAAGGCACATCCATGGGATAGCCACGTGAGGAGCAGCTCAGGGGGTGTCACAACCCGTCAGAGAGCCCCGAGTGCTCCCCAGGGCCATGCTGGGGCCTTGCAGCACACCAGGGCTCTGGGGCAGCAGGCAGTGGCAAACTCCAGCCCTGCCTGGGCTTTCCTATCCCCTGAGCTGTGTTAACCCATCACATTCTGTGCTTCTGGGGGACTTCCACCACCAAGACCAGCTGCAGGGGACCGATGGGATCAATCATGGATGGGGATCTTCTCCTTATTCTGTCTCTGTCCCTCTCTTTCTGTTCCCCCCACCTATTTTCCATTTCTTTCCCTTGCTTTTTCTCTCTTTTCTCTCTCCCTCTCATATTTACTATCCAATAAACTCCAGACTATCATCTGTTTGCAGTTTGACTAGGGCAGAGGCATCTCTAATTATAATTTCAATAACCAGACCCTAACACAAGTGGGAAGAGCTCCAGAGTCCCTAGGGCATTTCCCCTTTGTAGGAATGTGTCCCCTGCTGATGGAATGACCAAATTATCCTTTGTCTCCTTAAAAAGGAAAAAGGCCCAGAAGTTTCTCTCCTCAGTTGGGTAAAAAGACACCTCATAGGACCTTGGGGACTTCACCTCAGACTTAAGGATACCCAATTGGACAGAGGCCAAGAGGTCCTGCCTGAGCAATTCACTAGAAAAAGAAGAGAACAAAGGAACTAATGGCTTTTGTGAGGTGTTTTAGCAGGAGCAAGAACCTCTTGCCCCTGGCTCGGGTTTTCTCTGTAAGAGCTTTGTTATTTTGCCTTTTATGAAAACTTTTCTGTTTCCAACACCACCACAGAAGCCATCCTGCTGATTTTATGCCATCTGAGGTGGCTGAGCTACCTTGGGTGTGATACAGATCTCCAGGAGCTCAAAGGAGCTGGCTGGAGGAGACCCCTGTGTCAGCCCCCCTCTCCTTACCACGTTCTCGTCATGGCTCCCGTCCTCTTCCTCTTTTCCAAGAAGGTCCAATAACTTTTCCTTGATCAGCTGCAAGAAGAGGCAGCCAGGGTTAGGGTGAGAAGAGGCTGCAGGGGGATGGGGAGCACTGGGGTGTGCTGGGTTTGGGGCTGCATTCCAAAGGGCCGGGAGAAGGAGGAAGCTCCAAGGGCTGGGCCAGGGAAAGGCTGGGAGAGCTGGGGGTGCTCACCTGGAGAGGAGAAGCTCCAGGGAGAGCTCAGAGCCCCTGGCAGGGCCTGAAGGGGCTCCAGGAGAGCTGGAGAGGGACTGGGGACAAGGGATGGAGGGACAGGACACAGGGAATATTTTCTTGAGACAGTAGATGTTGATACTGAGTAGGGTCTTCATTACATGTTCACTGGATGTTAACTAAATAGATCGTTCACTCTACATAATAGATAATATTATATATACCAGTAATTAATATAAATAATATTAATTATAACTAATAATATTATCTTAATAAAAATCTTAATAATAACTATATTAGCCACTATTAATAATATTAATATTAATATCCCAGAGGGCAGGGCTGGATGGGAAATTGGGAATTAGGAATTGTTCCCTGGCAGGGTGGGCAGGCCCTGGCACAGGGTGCCCAGAGCAGCTGTGGCTGCCCCTGGATCCCTGGCAGTGCCCAAGGCCAGGCTGGGCATTGGGGCTTGGAGCAGCCTGGGACAGTGGGAGGTGTCCCTGCCATGGCAGGGGTGGGAATTCAATGATCCTTAAGGTCCCTTCCATCCAGACCATGCCAGGATTCTCTTACAAGGAATAGAACCCCCCAAAAATTCCATTTTTGGGACACTTTTGGGGTTCAGGGAAACCTTCCAGCTCTCTGAGCTCCATTTCCCTTCCCAGCCCCCTCATCTTCCTGCTGCTACAGGATTTGGCTTCCAGGGAAATCCTATAAAACTTGGGAAGTGTTTTACTGGAAAGCTCCCACTGGGAGAAAAGAGAAATAAAACCAACAAGAAGAAAGCTGAAATCCTGAAATCCCCAAAAATTGGGTCAATTCCTAACGAATGTGGATCCTGGCTGGTGCAGGGAAGTGTGGTGGGAATTTGGGACCAGGATGACAGAGCTTGGCAAAAAATCACAAAAAAGCCTCTTTATGGTCAATATTTTCCCCAAATTTGGCCAATCCATGAAAAAAAACTGTATGTGGTTTAGACATTCCCAGAATGTCTAAATATTTTGGCTGAAAACTCAATTTTTTGAAGTAGTGACCCCCCACTTTGTGAAACTCAGAGCAGAGAGGAGAAACTGTGGGGATTTTTTTTTTAATTTCAAGGTATTTTATTCCTTTTTCCTGGCTGGCAGAGGTTATATATCTGGGATTGTGAAGATTCCCTTGCTGGGGCAACCCCAGGGAGCTTCTTTGAGGGGACAAAATTAATTTTAAGCCCAAATAAGAAGAAAAATTAAAAAGTGCAGAACCCCCCACATTTGACAAATTTTATCAGGAGATGTGAAAGAAAGGAGGAAAACAGAGGAAAAACCCTAATTTGTGAAGTTTCTATGGCCTACTTGGGAAAAATCCCCAAGAAATCCAGGAAAAGGAAAATTTGATGAAATACTTGGGTATCCAGGCTGAGCTCTAAATTCAGGCTCAGCTTTTGTTCATCTCTGAGCTTTAGCCCTGGAATTTTTCCATAATTTTTATTCCTGGTTAATGGCACCAATGCTGGAGCTGCCCAGGAGGGATTGGGATTGGGGCAATTGTCTGAAAATATAAAAATATTGAAAAAAAAAAAAAAAAGAGGGGATTTGAAGTGAGTTCAGAGCTGGGATTGTGAGGTTCCCTTTCCTGGAATGGGACGTGTCCCCAGCCTGGGTTGGGACTCATTAAATCAAATGGACAATGATAAATCAAATGGAAAACTCTCCTATCCCATGGCAATAAAACTCCCTGTTCCCACCCCAAGCTGGGGCTGTGTGAGAGCTGGATGAGGCAGACTGGAAATACAGGATTTTGGGGGGGCTCTGGGATCCCCAGGGAACAGAAAATCCAGGGATGAGGGGCATCAGAAGTGTGAAAACAGGGATGAGGGGCTTGAGGATGGGAAATCCAGGGATGAGGGGCAAATCCAGGGATGAGGGGCAGGAAAGGGAAATCCAGGGATGAGAGACATCAGAAATACAGTGTACCAGATAAAGGGCACCAGGAAGGGCAAATCTGGGGATGAGAGACATCAGAAATCCAGGGATGAGGGACACCAGGATGGGGAAACCCATGAGTGGCAAATCTGGGGATAAGGGGCACCAGGAGTGGCGAAAACAGAGCTGGGGGTCTCCAGAGTGGGAAAAACAGGGCTGGGGGTCTCCAGAGTGGGATATCTGGGGCTGGGGGTCTCCAGGGTGGGATATCCTGGGCTGGGGGCTGGGAAGGCCTTACCTCATACAGGTAATCGAAGAGCTCGAGGATGGTGAGGATGCTGGCCCCGATGAACAGCCCCATCTGGCCACCAATGTCACCTGCAGGGGACAGCACCGTGAGGGCTCCCGGGCACTGCCGGGCCCTGCCTGGCCCCTGCCGTCCTCAAAAACTGGGAACAATTCCCCAGAGCAGCAGGGTCTGCAATGGCATCGGCAGCTTCCCGATGGTTTTCCTGCTAATGGAGCCTGGAGCCCTCCAGGCTGCATCCCAGGAATCCCAGTTCCCACTCTGGGGAAGGTGCTGGGAAGAATCAACGTCCCTGGAGCCAAGGAGAAACCCCAACCTGGCAAAAAGTGGGAAGGGAGGTGCCCTGGGTTTTTTGGGAAGCATCTCCCAGCTTCTGCTTGAGAGTCCTGGGGTGGAAGAGGAACCTGAGGAAAGGAGATTCCCAGGAATCTGCTGGGAAGGTGACTGGGATGTGGTGCTCAGGGAAGCAAATCCCATGGATTTAGTTGGAAAACAGCCCTGGATTGACCCCCAGAGCAAAGGCACCCATGGGTGGGGGGAAGGGGTCTTTTCCAGGAGTGTCCATGAGACACGGAGAGAGGAAAGAGGGGAGAAATTTGGGATCAAGGTGAGAACACTGAATGATCCCAGGAGGTGTTCTGGGTTTACACCAGGAGGATTCACTGGGAGGCTTTGAGCCTGGGAGAAATATTCTGAGATGAGGCTGTTCCTGAAGTTCCAGAGCATGGGAATGAGGGTCCTATGAGGTGCAAACTGGTCAGAGAGACTCCAGCAGCCTCCTCTTCCCGTCTGGAATTCCTGGAAAATCCCCAGGAGATGCAAAGGGCTCCTGAGGGGCCATGTGGCAGGGCCAGCCATGGGGGGTGACATGGGGACACCTCTGTGCCCCAGGGGTGACCCAGCTCCAGCTTCCCAAGGGGCTGAGCACTCCCAGCATTCCAGAGGGATCCAGGGAGGCTGCAGGGCTGGGGGAGGGCTCACCCCCACCCCAAACCCAGTGGGGCCAACCCCAAATCTGCAGCTGGGACCCCAAGGCTGGAGCTGATCTGGGGCTGAGCAGCTCAGGGTCTCCTGCAGCTCTTCCATGAGGCATCCAAAGGGCCCAGGCCTGGCTGGAAAAGGTGGATTTGGAGCAGGGAAGAGGTGACGGGGAGATGGTTTTGGAATGTCCCCCACACCCTGCACCCTAGAGAGCACCCACCCGACCCCAAATCTCCAAAAACAGAGAGCTGAAAGCAAGCAGGGATGGAGCACCTCCAGAACCTTCCATGGGTGGGTCTCCTCCACCTCCTGCTGGAAAGGAAGGATTTGGAGCAGGGAAGAGTGATGGAGATGTGATTTTGGGATGTCCTCCCCACCCTGCCCAGGGAGCAGCACAGAGAGCACCCAGCCCCAAAATCCCCCAAAAATGGGAACAGGGATGGAGCAGAACCTCCCATGGGTCTCCTTCAGCTCCTTCATGAGGCATCCAAAGGCCAAGAGCTCAGGCCCAGCTGGAAAGGATGGATTTGGAGCAGGGAAGAGGTGATGGGAGATGGCTTTGGGATGTCCTCTCCCACACACTGCCCAGGGGAGCAGAATCCCCAAAAGCTGGGGTGCTGGGAGCAGGCAGGGATGGAGCAGAACCTTCCCTGGGTCTCCTCCTCCTCCATGAAGCAGCTGAAGGCCAAGAGCTCAAGCCTGGCTTAAAACCTTGGATTTGGAACAGGGAAGAGGTGATGGGGGGATGGTTTTGGGATGCCCTCCACACCCTGCACCACAGAGGGCACCCAGCGCCCACCCAGACCCAAAATCTCCAAAAAAGGGAGCAGGCAGGCACGGAGCAGCTCCAGAACCTTCCATGAACACACAGAGTATCCATGGGGACATCCCTGGGATGCCGTGGGGGGGTGAGGAAAGCAGACATGGGCCTTGCTGGGGTTTCAAGGCTGTGGACCCCTCCCAGCCTCTCTCTGTCCCTCCCAGACCAGTAGAGACCCCAAACTGGTCCCAGCCCCCCCTTACCAAGTAAGGCTGCCACTTCATAGGCTTTCTTCTGCTCAATGGTCTCATAGTTGAGTGCTTCAAAAAAAATGTCCAGCACGAGAATATTCTCTCTGTGGGAACAGGGAAAACCTCAGCCCAGGAGCCATTGGTGGCTCAATCCTTTGGGATAAGGGAAAAACGGGATTTTGGGGCTTTATTCCCCTTTATATGATTGTTCCTCTCTCTGGGGTTCTCAGACCCCACAGAACTTGGAGCTGGTGCAGACCAGGAGCTCAGGGCACCCTGAGAGCTCTGGAACCTTTGGAGCAGCTGGGAAAGGTTTCCTCGGAACTCCTCAGGATCCTGGATCTCACTTTGCTGGGAACTCTTCTCTTCGATGATAAATTCCTGATTGTGAGGGTGGGCAGGCCCTGGCACAGGGTGCCCAGAGCAGCTGGGGCTGCCCCTGGATCCCTGGCAGTGCCCAAGGCCAGGTTGGACACTGGGGCTTGGAGCATCTGGGGACAGTGGGAGGTGTCCCTGCCATGGCAGGCGTGGCACTGGGTGGGTTTAAGGTCCCTTCCAACCCAAACCTTTCCAGGATTCTGTGATTCTGGGAAGAGAATCCAAGGGATCTGGAAGAACTCTCACTTCCCACACACAGCAATCAGATGCCCAGGGCTGGGAGAGCTCCATGGTCTGAGGAGCTCAGCCCAGAGATACCAATCTCCAACAGGACCAGCAAAGTGGGAAATTTTGTATTTGTTTTGGTGGGACTGGGGATTCCCATGAGGACAATCCTTGGGAAGGAACTCAGAGAGGATATCTACAGAGGAGAAATCAACCTCATCTCTCCCATGTTATCACTCTGCTCTTCCCTGAAGGGCATCTCTGTGCTGGGGATGGATTGGCCAGGACTGGGCATTTCCCAGACATTTCCCTCCCAAAATCCAAATGAATTCAGGTCCTCCCCCACTCACGAGATGTATTTTTCCGACTTGTTGAACTTCTTCTCCAGGTACTTTGCCGAGGTCTTGCTGGGGATCTTGACCATGGAGAGCTCCTTGTTGTACCTGGTGAGGTTACAGGGGGTCCTGCAGATGCAGTAATTGCTGTCCTTCTCTGCCAGGAGACCTGCAGGGGGGCAGGCATGGAGCACACGGGGTCCCACGGAGCAGGGAGGGACCCTTGGAGCAGGGCAGGGACAGGGACATGGAGCAGGGCAGGAGCAGAGATCATCCCTCCCACAAAGGGACCAAGGGGACATTTCTCACTCTGGACACTTCTCTCCCAGTTCATCCCAGTTCTCATCCCCTTTGAGAGGTTGCTTGCTGGAGGTGACACTGTCATCAACAACAGCTTGGAGAACTCGTGGCTGAGTCCCTAAACCCAGGCTTGGAATGGGTCCCTCCACCCCAAATTCAACCCCTGGAGGGCTCTTGGAGCTCCCCTGATCCCAAGGGTTTCTGTGCTCATGGAGAACCAGGAGAAACTTCATCCCAGCATGCATCCAGCACTTCCCAGCAACCTGAGGCTAATCCCAGCCCCTTTCCGGGCTGCAGATCCCCTGTTCCTGCCAGCCAGCAGCATCCAGGCCGCTGGAATTCCATGAACATTCCCTCTCCCGGCTCAGGCATTCCCGGTACTCACTGAGCGCCGGCTCTGCGCATTCCTTGTACTGCTCCGGGGTGCAGAAGGGAGCATCCCCTGCAGGGACAGGACAAAGCCATCACAGGGGGACACCGGGCTCTCCCTGGGGACCCAGAGACCCCCCTGCAGTCAGGGGACCCCGCTGTCCCCAGCTCTGCCTGCCACAGGGGCCGTGTCCTGCAGGAGCTGCTGGGAACAGCACCCGGGGGGGCACTGGAGCTAAGAAAGGTGGGATCTGATGGTCCCAGAAGCCTTTTCCAACCCTAACCAGACCCAGGTCTCTCTTCCATGGCTTGGCCCTGTTTCACAGGGAGTTATGGAATATCCTGGGTTGGAAGGGACCCCCAGGACTATCCAGTCCCACCCCTGGCCCTGCCCAGACATCCCAACAATCCCACCCGGTGCATCCCTGGCAGTGCCCAGCACCCTCTGGAGGAAAAACCTTTCCCTGATCTTCATCCCAAATTCCCCTGGCACAGCTCCAGCCATTCCCGGGGTCCTGTCCCTGTCACAGCGAGCAGAGATCAGAGCTGCCCCTTCTGTGCCCCTCCTGAGGACATTGATCTCACTGAGCTCTGCCCTCAGCCCCCTCTGCTCCACCTGAACACTCCAAGTGCCTTCAGCTGCTCCTCGTGTGGCCCCTCCAGACCCTTCCCCATCCTCATGTCCCTCCTTTGGACCCTCTCGAGTTCTTTGATGTCTTTTTTATTTTGTGGTGCCCAAAACTGCCCCAGAACTCTTGGTTCAACTCTGAGGCTGCCCCAACCCAGAGCAGGGCTGGACAGTCCCTCCCTGTTCCTCTGCTGTCCCTGATGCCCCAGGACAGGGATGGCCCTGCTGGCTCACATCCAGCCTTTCCCAAAGGCCACAGGCACCTTCTTCCCTCAGGTACCCCCAGTCCCTCCAGCCCATTCCCAGGTGTACCCAGCTGTCCCTGTCCCTGACCTGGCATGTGGCCTGTCCCTCCAGTCTATGCCCCAGGTGTCCCCTAGTGTCCCTGTACCTGACCTTGCACATGGCTGCCCCTCCAGTCCAGCTTTCAGTGTCCCCCAGGTGTCCTTGCCACTGACCTGGCACGTGGCCTGTCCCTCCAGCCCAGCCCCAGCTGTCCCCCAATGTGTCCATGTCCTTGACTGTCCTCTAGCCCATCCCCAGGTGTCCTCAGGTGTCCCCCCTGTCCCTGACCTGGCACATGGCCCATCCCCAGACCATCCCCAGCTGTCCTTGCCACTGACCTGGCACGTGGCCTGTCCCTCCAGTCTATGCTCCAGCTGTCCCCCAGGTGTCCCTGTCCTGACCTGGCATGTGGACTGTCCTTCCAACCCAACCCCAGGTGTCCCCAGGTGTCCTTGTCGCTCATCTGGCACGTGGCCTGTCCCTCCAGTCTATGCTCCAGCTGTCCCCCAGGTGTCCCTGTCCTGACCTGGCATGTGGACTGTCCTTCCAACCCAACCCCAGGTGTCCCCAGCTGTCCCCCCTGTCCCTGACTGTCCCTCCAGCCCATGCCCAGGCATCCCTGCTGTCCCCAGGTGTCCCCAGCTGTCCCCCCTGTCCCTGACCTGGCACGTGAATCATCCCTCCAGCCCATCCCCAGCCCATCCCCAGCTGTCCCTGGTGTCCCCTGTCCCCCACCTGGCATGTGCACCATCCTGCAGTTGCAGTTCTCCACGATGTAGCGTGTCTCGCAGTCGATCCTGCAGGCCGTGACGCTGTACACCGGGAAAAACGCCAGCCCCAGCTCTGGGGAGCGGCACTCGCCCCACGGCGGGGGCAGGTACGTCAGCTGGGGACAGGGACAGCACAGGGGTCAGCTGGGGACAGGGACAGCACAGGGACATCAGCTGAGGTCAGATATGTCAGCTGGGGACAGCACAGCACAGGGACATCAGCTGGGGACAGGGACAGGGACAAGGCTGTCAACTGGGGACACCACAGGGACAGGGGTTAGCTGGGGACAGGGACATCAGCTGGGGACAGGGACAGGGACATCAGCAGAGGACAGGTATGTCAGCTGGGGACAGGGATGGCACACGGACATCAGCTGGGGACAGGGACAGGGACATCAGCAGAGGACAGGTATGTCAGCTGGGGACAGGGATGGCACACGGACATCAGCTGGGGACAGGGACATGAGCTGCAGGACAGGGCCAGGGCCAGTGAGAGGGAAGGGACAGGGCAGGACACGTCCTCTGTCACAGAGCAGCCCCTGCAGTCCCTCAGGGCATCCCCCCTCCGAGGAGCTCCCTGACTGCTGGGATAACTCACTGGGACAAGCTGTCCCCGTGCCACACAACAACACTCCAGGTGACAATGAGCATCCTGGAGGTGACAATGAACGTCTCGGGAGTGGCAGCAGCTATGGAGGGATCAGCTGGAATTTCTGCCTCGCAGACTTCGCTTTACAAACTGGAAAAGCTCCACCAAACTGTCCCCAGCAGGAAGATCTGCACATTCCCTGGAAATGTGGGGAGTTTTCCCCCAGCTGCGGCTCCCAGCCTGGCACAAGAATCTCTGGGCTTAAATCCAAGGGGAATCCACCCCTAAGTGCTCCCCTGAATCCCTTCCTGGCCAAATCAGGGCTGAAACCTCAGGAAAGAGGTTTGGATCCTGTGGAGCTGGATCCTGTGGAGCTGCTGAACTCCTTTCAGACCTGGATTCCTGCTCTCGTGGCCCTGGAGCCGCTGGCAAAGGCACCCCAAGGAGCAGCAGCAGGATGGATGGAGCAATCCCAGCCCTCAGCCTTGGAAGAATTAACAGGAGAGACTTCACTGGGCTTGATCCCTCTCCCTGCAGCCTCTCCAGATCCTCCTCCCCCTCCTCCTGAGGGGTTCCTGAGGGATTCCCTTTCCTTTCTGCCAGATTATCCCAGTATGGGGTTGGTGGGAGGGATCAACCCCGGGATGTGGGGCTGCTCCCTCCACCTATGGAATGCAGGGTGACCCCAGGGTGGGGAATGATTGGCATCTGATCCATGATTCAGAATGCTGAACAATTGCTTTATTAACACTACACTATATTACACTGATCCTGTATCATAACTATACTAAAAATATACTAAGGAACACTAAAGGAAAACCCTTGGCTGTCTGAGACAGCCCGGACACAGCTTTGACCCCACTGGCCAAGGAAACAAAACAATCCTCAGCAGAATCCAACTGACAAATCACTTCAGCTAAACAATCTCCATAACACACTCCACATGTGTTAAACAACAGGAGCAGCAAGTTGAGATAAGAATTGTTTTCTTCTCTCTGTGCTTCTCATTGCCTTCCCAGGAAAAATCCTGTGAGAGAATTATGTCTCTCTCTGTTCAGGGAATGTGAATGCCACATCCAGCCTCCCCTGCTGCTCCCAAAGTGGGAATAAACCACAGCAAAGCATCAGGAAAAGCAGGGAAAAGGCAGCAGGAACATCCCTGCCCTCGGATCCTGCAGGATTTGTGCTCCCTGGCAGCTTCCCCAGGGCTCCTCCTCCTGCTCCTGTGTAGAGAAATCCAGCTCCAGCCTTTAATTGAGGGAGACCAACTCCCAGTCTGGCCCTTTTGCAGTCATTAATAATTAATTACTGAATTAAATGCTTTTCCAGCCCTCCTGATCCCAGCTTTCTCCAGGATTACCAGGATTAGTTCCCAGCTGGCAGGTGCTAAAAGGGGAAGGAAAAGATGGATTTGACTCCTTGGAAGCTGAATGGATTCTGCTTGTCCCAAGTGCCAGGAAAAAAAAAGGGATAAGCTTGGAAAACCTGGAGGGAAGAGATCCTGGGGCAGGGGAGGATCAGCTCCTGCCACAGCCCTTCCCTGGCCACATTCCTGCCTTTCCACACTGCTGCTGGCACAGAGCCTCCCGGGAGCTGCAGCATCTGCCCACAGCCACAGAGGTCACCCCTTCAATTAACTGGAAGTGCTATCCCTGTTTTTCCTGCCTGTCTCATTTTCTCAAACAGGGAAATGTGGTGGAGATGATCCCAGCAGAGGTCAGAGCAGTTTGATAAAATCCTGGAATATCCCAGGTTGGGAGGGGTCCCACATGGACTGAGTCCCAGCCCTGGCCCTGCACAGGATCCCAGCAATCCCACCCTGAGCATCCCTGGAGTGGTGTCCAAACCCTCCTGGAGCTCTGGCAGCCTTGGGCCTGGGACCATTCCCTGGGCAGTGCCAGCACCTCTGGGGAAGAACCTTTCCCTGCCCCATTTCCATCTGGATCTGGGATGGATCCAGCACCAGTGCCTGCCCAGACCCCCTCACGTGGCTGATGGCACCAAACTCCAGCGATCCCAAGGAAGGATCCAAGCCCTCCCTGAACATCCCCACCTGGGCTGGGTTCCCAATGAAACAAGAACCAGAACTCTCTGTTCCTTAAGGAGACATCCAGCAGCAGCAGCTTCTTGGAATTTCCATCCCAGGCAGCTCCAGCCCTTGTGGAATGCTGAGAAACCCAGAGCAGCCATGTCTGGCTGATCCCAGCTCCCAGTTAATGGTGCTGGAATTGTCTGTTTGCATCTCCAGCTCCTTTCCCATCCTGCCTGTTCCTTCCCATTTGCTCCCTTCCTGAGGAATTGGTTTTCAGGGATGAATTTGACCCTTCCAGCCTCTGGGAGTCCCTTGGAGCAGAGCTCAGGGCCTACAAGTGCCCAGGGAAAATTGGGATTTTGGAGCTCCAGGATCCTTCTTTGGACTCTGAAGTTTTCCTGTCCTCACTTTTTATAAAATCCTCTTTTCCACAGGGTACAGGGGGAGCAGGAAACCCAAACCATTCCCTCATCCTCGGATCTGATGGCTCTTCCTGACCTCCCTTCCCACTCTCTTCCTCTTCCAGGCTCTGCCTCATCTCCATCCCTTCCCTCATTTTTCCACTTTCCTTTGCATCCATTCCCAATTCCCTCCCAATGCTGTTTCCCAACCAAAACCCCTCTCCTGCCCTACAGATTCTAAGTTTTCTTCCATCTCCTGCTTCAAACTACTCCTGTGCCATGAAGGTTCTGTGGGATTGGTTTTATGGGATCTCCTTCTTGAATTAATTCAGAATGTAAGGATAAATTGGAGGGAATCCACTGGGAGAGTTTGTGGGATTGAGGGGAACAAAGAAATCAGGGAGTGATTCCAGGAGGGGTCAGACCATGGTGGGAGAAAATGCTTGGAGCAAGGGTTAGGAAATGTGAGTCCATGGAATTATGGAATAGTTTGGTTTGGGAGGGACATTAAAACTCATCCAATTCCATCCCCAGGGACACCTCCCACTGCCCCAGGCTGCTCCAAACCCTGTCCAGCCTGGCCTGGGATATTTCCAGGGATCCAGGGGCAGCCACAGCTGCTCTGGGAAATCCATTCCAGGGGTTCCCCACCCTCCCAGCCAGGAATTCCTTCCCAATATTCTGCAGTGGGAGGGACAGGGACAGGGCAGGGATGGATGGGACATTGGGAAGGAATTCTCTGGACACACATTCCCTGTGTTCTGGCACCCCATCCCTTGTAAAATGACTCCTCAAACACGTGAAGTGTTCTTTGATTCCTCCTAATTCCCAAACCCCAGTGCTTCCACCCTGACTGGGTTTCCCAGCCATCACTGCCGGCCCTGAATCCCATTTTCCTGCCTCTCTAATCCCACTCTGGATCTGCAGGTCTGTAGCTCTGCTCTCTATCCCATAAAACCTTTGGAGGGGATGAGTCTCCAGACCCCCATCAAACAACATTGCTCCAGCTCAGAACCCAGGGCTTCACTGAATTTTTATGGCCAACTTGGCAGGAATTGCCCTTTTCCAGGTGCTTCCCATCTTCCCTGAAAGTGCTGTGCAGCTCTGTTGGGAAGTCTGATCCCACTACTGATGGAAGAGGTTTAGGTGATGCTGAGATGCTGCAAAAAGCAGCCTGGAAAAGGGGAAGGAAGGAGGAATTTCTCTTTCTCCACGGGATCAGCCCTGGATGAAGGAGGAATTTCTCTTTCTCCACGGGATCAGCCCTTCAAAGTATGGTTTTTAGTGTGTCCCTCCAAGCCTTGGTGCCATGGTCAGGGAAAAGGGGAATATTGCAGGGATAGTGCAGCTTCCCAAGGTCTGGAGCGGGAGATTCCAACAACAGGCTCACCCAAAAGTGCCACGAAAGGGGAAAACGGAAAGGGATCCATCCAAAGCCAGCAGTGGTGGGAGCTGAAGGGCAATTCCCAATTCCAGGGGGTCCTGGCCTCCCTCGGAATCCCTCAGGAGGTGATGGATCCTTCCCTGTGCCAGCTCCTGTTCATGAGCACACAAGCCTCATCCATGCACTCAGGAACTGCCATGGAAATGCTCCCAGAGATCCCAGAGCACCCTGGAGAGGCACAGGGAACCCAGCTGGGATGGGACTTTGGGGTGTCATCCCATGGGAAATGGGGTGAAAGCCCCAGGGCAGCAGCTCAGGGCTCCCTGGGAACCCCTCCTGCTCCTTTCCCTCTGCTCCTGGGCAGGGAGGGAATCCAGGGAGGATTTTCCACCCAGACCCTCCTGTTCTCCTTCCATCATCTACCGTGTACTGGCTCCTGCTTCCCTCAGGGAGCTCAGCCCTGGCTGCCCTGAGCTTCAGGGATTGCTTCACTCTGGGATTTCCATGGAATTCTGGAATGGTTTGGGTTGGAAGGGACCTCAAAGCCCACCCAGTGCCACCACTGCCATGGCAGGGACACCTCCCACTGTCCCAGGCTGCTCCCAGCCCCAATGTCCAGCCTGGCCTTGGGCACTGCCAGGGATCCAGGGCCAGCCACAGCTGCTCTGGGCCCCCTGTGCCAGGGCCTGCCCACCCTGCCAGGGAACAATTCCTAATTCCCAATCTCCCATCCAGCCCTGCCCTCTGGCAGTGGGAGCCATTCCCTGTGTCCTGTCCCTCCATGCCTTGGAAATATTCCCTCTCCATTTTTCCTGCTGCCCCTTCAGGTCCTGGAAGGTCCAAGTTCGGTCACCCCTGGTGTCTCCTCCAGGATGAACAATCCCACGTTTATTTTAACCAGGAAACACCTCCCGTGGCCACGTGTCCAGGAGCAGCTTCGTCTCTTTAACCCATCCACCACATTTTATGGACAAAGCTCCTGCTGGAATTGCTTTCTCAGGAGTTTTTGCTGCTGACTCAGCATTTCCACCCTGCCACTGCCAGGTCCCTCCCAAGGTCACTCCTGCATTAACTCCCAAGGTGGGAAATGCATCCCAGAAGTGTCTCCTTGCAGGAATCACGGGGCTCAGCCACTGCAGGAGGAGGAGCAAAGCTGATTTAATTCCCATTTTTCCAGCCTGAGAGCTCATTGTGAAGGGAGATTTTTAATGAGATGCCAACCACGGACCAGAGCTGGCTCTGGACAGAGGGATTTTGGGAAGCTCTGGGTGGAAAGCCAGGATTTATGCCCTGGTCCCAAGATGTGAATCTTCACTGGTGCTGAGCAGCTGCAGCCCTGGGAAGGCAGAAAATCAGGGAGCAATGCCCAGGGAATGCTCTGATTTCCAGAGTGGGATGGGGAAAGAAAGGATTTGAGCAGGGCCACAGGGAATTATTCCAGAGGCAGGAATGAACCCTCCACACCCCAAATTCTGTCCTACAGAGGATCCACAGCTCCCACCATCCCAAATCTTCCCCATTCCACACTTTTTATCCCCAGAAAAAAAGTTTTTAACTCCTGAAGGCTGCTCTGAGCTGGAAGATGGAAAATCAGCTCCACTTTTTCTTTGTTCCTGATTTTTTTCCAGCTGCAGGATCATTTATATTTATGGTGCAGGATGTAAAACCCTAGGTTCTTCAGGACCCCAATAACTGCCTGGGCTCAGTTTCTGGGGGATTTTCCTGGAGCTGTTCCACTTTTGGCTCTTGTTTATTAAAGGAGCAACACAAGCAGAGAGATTTAGTTGGAAAACCCAGACTAAATCACAGACTGGGATAAAAGCTGCACACTGGGAAGGTGGGGGAAACCCAAGGTCCCTGAGGACTAATAATTAATTAGAGGAAGTTATTAATGACTGTAATTAGGTTAAAAATTACTTTATGGGAAGAAGGTTTGGGGTGGGAACTGAATGCTGGAGATCCCTCCAGCTCTCCTGAGAGAAGGCTTTGGAGCCCTCAGATGATTTTAAACCAGTCAGAAAATCCCAGGAATGAGCCCTTCCCTCTCCCATCAGCAAAACTCTGGCAAAACCCCCGGAAAAGGGAACACCCTGGAGCTGAGAGTCCCTAAATCTGTTCTTCTGTCCTCTACATCTCCCATGTGGAAGGGGGGATCTGGGGAGGAATGTTTTCCCCTCTCTCTCATCTGGATGATGTTCTGGTTGGATTTCTCATTTTTCAATGGAAATTTTGGAATAGGCAGTGCTGGCAGTGGGGTGGGGAAGGATTCCAGCAGCTGCAGGAAGCCTTGAATTTGCACCAATTTAACCCAAAGTCCCTGAGATCCTCTCTGCAGGCTCCAGCTCCCTGCCCTGCTCCCAAATTTCATCCAGGATGGGATTTTTAAGGAAGGCAAATCTTTTCAATCACTGCTGGAGCTGCCAGGTGGGTCTGACTCGAGGAGCTGTTCCCAAAATCTGAGCATCAGGTACCACATGATACCCTGTCCAGCCCTTTCCACAGCTGCCCATCATCCATCCATCATCCATCCATCCATCCATCCATCCATCCATCCATCCATCCATCCATCATCCATCACTCCATCCATCCATCCATCCATCCATCCATGGGGATGGATGATTCCACAGAAGACGATGATTCCCAGGTATCCCAGGAGAGTTTGTCATCAGTCATGTGGATATTTTGGTGTCATCTGAAAGATTCCTGCTGTTCTCCATCAGGAAGCTCTGTCCTCCTGCCTCTTTTTATATCCTTGGAATGAGTTTTTTCTGGAAAAACCCCAGTGGGCTGGACAGGACCCAGCACTCAGAGTTGCCACAGCTCAGCTCCAGCCATGGAAGAGCAAAGCAGGGAAGTCACCAGGGATAAAATCAGTTCTGGAGATGGAATTACTGTGGGACTTTAAGGAACTGTGGGAATGCAGGACTGTGGGAATAACCATGGGGGATAACTTGGAAAAGTTGCCCTCATCCCAGGAAATTTGAAGCAAGGCATCAAAAACCTCTTAATAATGGAGCTGCATTTCAAGGGGCATCAATTATGGAGAAGGAACCCAGGAGGAATCTCTGGAGGGATCCTGGGGTGGAACGGGAATTTGGGACTTACTCTTTGCTCCTGGGTGGCCACAAAGGTCTGGAATCCGGGGGCCACCCCAAATCCCAGCTCCTGGACGAAGGGAGGCTCGGACTGGCTGTGGATCTGCACCTTGACTCCAGCCTCGAACGTCGTTTCCTCTGGAAGAGAAGGGGGAGGTTAAGGAGCTCGAGAACAGCTGGAATGTTCCCACTTGGATGATCAGATCCCTGATAACTGAGGGAGGAGATCCAGCAGCAGGATTTACCAGGAGCAGACCACTCCTGGGCCTCATCCCAAATCACCTCCCCTTGGCACCAGGAGCATCCCCGGGCCCTGATCCCCGCTCCCCCTCCATGGAACAGTGGCTCCAGCTTACTCTGAACTTCAAGGAAGAGAAACCAGGAGAAAACCTCCCCTTTCCAGCTGGAAAATTTGGTTCCAGCTGCAGATTTTGTTCCAGGACACTTTGGTGACATTCCCACATCACCAAACCAAACCAGCCCCTCCCTCTCCAATCTGAGCTGTTCCCACTCTCCAGGAGGGCTCCAGTACTGAAGATTCATGAATTCATGGATGCCCCTCTGCTGTCCCACCCCTGGCACAGCCCGAGGCCACTTGGGAATGTTGGTCATAAAATTACATTAAAAATGTCCTAAATTTCAAGGAATTTTGGGTTTGGCAGCTGCTCCAAGCTGGAAAAGCCTTTTGGGCTTGGACACATCAGAGCTCGGAGTGATGGGAGGTTCCCGCATCCCAAATCCATGTGGAGTAACTTGAGGTCAGTCCCTCTTTTCCACTAAAACAAGTGGACAAAAGTCACAAAATGGCTTTGGAAGCAGAATTGATGAGCTCAGATCAGCCCTGTGGGCTCCTGTCCCCACACACCTGGGGGTGTCACCTCCTCTCAGAATTCTCCTCAGGATTCCTGCTGCTCTCACATCCCAGCAAACCCCAGATTCCATCTGGGACTAAGGACTGACAGAGGAAGTTGTTAACAAGGCCCAATTTGACCTAAACCTGGAATACTCCTGGATCTGGATCCACGCTGGTGGCCAGCAGTGCCACCTCCACATCTGAGGAGATTCTGTTGGAGGATGAATCATTCCTCAGCCTCCCACTATTCCGTAGCATTTTTCTACAATCTCATTGTGCTTTTCAATTTCTAACAGCTCTTGGAGAACCTTGGGAGCAGGGAATCCCAGCCATTCCAGGGTCTGCATGAAGAGGGGTGGGAGGACACAGGCAGAGGACAAGGGGACAATGAGGGGACACTGGATGAGGTTTTGTGGATCTCAGGAATTCAGGATTTAACTCTGTTGGCAAAGGGATCTGCTGCCTTCTCCCAGGAGGATTTTCCTCAGAGGATCATGGAATCCTGGAATGGTTTGAGCTGGGAAGGGACCTCAAAGCCCACCCAGTGCCCCCCCTGCCATGGCAGGGACACCTCCCACTGTCCCAGGCTGCTCCAGCCCCAGTGTCCAGCCTGGCCTTGGGCACTGCCAGGGATGCAGGGGCAGCCACAGCTGCTCTGGGCACCCCGTGCCAGGGCCTGCCCACCCTGCCAGGGAGGAATTCCTTCCCACAATCCCACCTAAACAGACCCTGCTCACCCAGGGGCCACCAAGGCAAACACAGCGAGACCCCACAGGTGGGATGGGTTTAGGTTGGGATTTGCCAGGACAAACAGGAGCATCCCGGTGCTTACATCCCCTCCCTTCCAGCCCCTCCAGGGTGTCACCTCCCAGCTCAGCAAAGCCATGGTCAAGAGCTCACCCAGGAGTCTGGAATTCTGGAGACCTCACTGCTGTCACTTCCGGGACAACCCCAGCCCCAAATCACACATTCCCACATTCCCAAAAACAAACTCCTGCCAGCTCTTCCCAAATGCCTTTGGTGATGGAGAACATCCCAATCCCATCTCCACAGCCCCACAGCATCCCAGGATCTGCCCCAGCTGCCCAAATCCCAGCCCAGGCCAGGCTCAAACCCTTCCCAAGCTGCCCCCAACCCTCCAGCCCCAGTTCCCATCCCGTTATTCCCGCTCCTGCTGGTCCCACCCACCCCCACGGCTCTGCTGGGTGTTGATCCCCTTCCAGCACTCCGGAGGAGATTCCATCTGCTTGCCTCAGTAATTCTCTGACACCTCAGATGAAAAAAATCCCATTTAGTTTAATTTGTTGGGCAACAGGAATTTTCCCAAAATATTTTCCATCCACAACTCCTCTGCCCATTTCTGCACCTGCCCCAGCTCTAATTCCATGGATTTCCCATGCCCAGGGGTCTGTCCATGGGTAAATCCCTGTCCATCCATACCAAGATCCAGCCTGCAGGTGTCCAAATTAATCTTAAAACCACCAGGATTTGGAATTTTAAAAGGGAAATCCTGGCATGAAGCCAGTGCTGCCCATGGAAAGGGAGGGAAAGGCCACAGCATGGAAAAAACTTTGGGACTGAAGATTAAACCCCACAATTGCAGAATTCCATCAGTGATGATACCCAGGAAAACAAAAGAAACAGGATTTTTTTAGAGGAGCTGCCAACCCCAGGGAGCTTTCCTTGTTTCTCCTGCACAAGGATGAAACAAGAAACATGGAATTGGCTTGGAAAAATTGTCCCTTCTCATCAAAAATCAATTCCTTCCAAAATTCCAGTTTGCTGCTAGCAGAGGCAAGTTAAAAACCCAGCTTGGATGGAAATGCCTGGATCAGAACTTTTTAACTGCATCCTAAATATTTCACACCCGTGCTGGGATCCAGGAGCTTTAGTGGGGATTAAATATTTCTTGGAATTGTGGAAAAAGGGAGGGCCCAGCAGCACCAAAATTCTGGGTTTGGGGCCATTCATTTCTGAAGGAATTTTCCCTGGACACAACAAATCCCAAAGGGCTCCATGGCAACCCCTGGCACTGGAGAGGGCTCTGAATGCCCCAGGGATTTTTCCATTATTTTATTAATATTTCAAATTTTACGAAATATTGACAATTTGACTTTTTTTCCCCCACCCCAAATTTGACAACTTTTTTCCCAATTTTAGCATCATTTGAAATGGCTTTTTCTGGGAATTTCTCCTGGAGCTCTGGGGCTGAGCCACTGCTTTTCCCATTTTTTATAAACAACCATCACCGTGGGGAAAATTAATCCTGGAATCCCTAGATTTGCTCAGAGAAACTAAAACCAATCCCAGTCTGTTGGGATTTGGGTTGCACCTCCCAGTTTTTAACCTTGTTTGGGATGTTGGGAACACTTCATTTATCCTCAGCCCCACTCTCAGGGCTTGGAAATTCAGTTTCTAGCCCATTCCAGGTTGGAACTAATAAAAAATTCCTTGGAAACTGCATTTTTCCATACAGTAATTCCATTCCTGCACCCAGCAGAGTCGCCCAATGAATCCTGAGCCCATTTTATGGAATCATCCATCATTGTGGAGAAAAATAGCCCTGAAATCTTTGGATTGGGTCAGATAAATTCAAAATCAATCCAAATCCCTTGGGATTTGGCATGTCCCAGTTTTAAACCTTATTTTGGGATGTGGCGGAGCCCAACCCCTTCCTTCATCTCCAGCCCCACTCTCAGAGCCTGGAAATTCAGATTTTAAAGCATTCCAGGTTGGGAACAATCCAGAATTCCTTGAGAACTGCATTTTTCCACACATTAAATCCATTCCTGCTGCCAGGGCAGGGTCTCCCAACAAATCCTGAGCTGCTCTTTCCCAGCAGGATTAAAGGAGCTTGAATTAAAGCTGGGATTAATTCACACCTGCTCCCAGCTGGCTGCAGAGGCGAGCTCAGCTTTTACTCCTGCTGCTGCCTTAACATGACTTTTTTGGGAAGAGCATCCCTGGAAAACTCTACAGGGAGCTCCAGCAGAGCTGGGACCAAGCTCATCCCTGAAAACTCAGGAATTAAAATCCCCAGAGCTGCCACAAGCCGGGAGCTTCCCTCTCACCCTGCCTAGCCAAACACATCCAATTCCCCCTGGGAATGAACAGCTGGAGCTGATCCTGGCACTGATTTATTGGGAAACGAGGATTCAGCTAGAGCTGGGAGGTGGGTCTGGTGGAATCCCCAGCTGCAAAGTTGTTATTCCTCACTGCCGGGACTGTTATTCCCCAGCTCTGGAATTGTCATCCCCAGCCAGCAGCTCCAGGGGGGATGTTCCTGCTTGGAGAAAGCCAAAGCAGGTCCCACACACCTCCATCTGGGAATTCCTCAGTTAATTCCCATAAATCTGCCCACGCTCTGGACAGAGGGAACAGAGCTGGGAAAGGTTTGCTCTGTCCTGGGCCTCAGTCTCCTCTCTCTGTAAAATGGGAATGACATCCCAAGGAATTCCTTGGGCTGGAAGTGTCTCCAAGGTCTCTTCCCACCCTCAGGTGCCCCCAAACCCCAGGAGGGGCCCAGGGGGAGCAGCAGCCCCGGGGCAGCCCCAGGAGCCACATCTGGCAGGGAGCCCAGATGTGCATCCCTGGAGGGCCCTCTGGGACCAGGATTCCTGGTGTTCCTTGGCAAGGAAGGACCTGGAGCAGGGGCCAGACATGGCCTGGGAATGCTGGGGGATGCTGAGGTCATCCCGAGGTTTTCCAGCATCCTTTGTTTGGTATCTCCAGGAAATGGTGAACCAGGACTCCCCACCTTCCCAGGGATCTCCAACCCTCCCAGAGATTCCCAACCTTCCAGGGATTCCCTCTTCCAGGGCTCCCACAACTTCCCAGGGATCCCCCATCTTCCAGGGGCTCCCTGCTTCCCAGAAACCTCCCCACCTCCTGTGTGACTCCTGGGAAGGGCAGGAATTCCCAACATGGAAAAGCTGCTCTGGGTGTGCTCCCTGTTCCCACCAACCCCCAGATTCCCCAAATCCTCCTGTGGGAATGTGTCCCCTGCTGATGGAGTGACTAAATTATTCTTTGTCTGCTTAAAAAGGAAAAAAGCCCAGAAGTTTCTCTCCTCAATTTGCTAAAGACACTTCACAGCACCTTGGGGACTTCACCTCAGACCTGGGGCTGCCACCTGGACAGAGGCCAAGAGGTCCCACCTAAGTAATTAGCTAGAAAGAGAAGAGAACAAAGGAAATAATTGCTTTTGTGGAGTGCTTTAGCAGAAGCAGGGACCTCTTGCCCCTGGCTTGGGTTTTTCTCTGTAAGAACTTTGTTGTTTTCCCTTTTATTAAAACTTTTTTTATTTCCAACACTACCTCAGAAGCCATCCTGCTGATTTTATGCCATGTGGGGTGGCCAGGCTATCTCGGGTGTGACAGGTTCTCTGAGAGCTCATAATGCCTGGCTCAAAGAGTAGAACATCATCCTCCCACATTCCTCATTGTTCCAGGAAGTGGGACTTGGATTTGTGTCCTCAGGAACCCCAAGCCCTCCTGAGCAGGGGATCCCTGGATGCTCCCTGTGCTCCCAGGGAGGCTCCTGCCGCTCCAACCTCTCCATATCCAGGCAGGAATCTTGACCAAACTCCCAATGCTCACGTTTTTCCCAGAGAAAGATTTACACTGTCTTGGGTTGGAAATGCAAGATGTGGCTGGGGTGAGTGTTCCATCCCCACCAGTGTTATTTCAAATTTTTATTTTTCCTAATAAAGAACTGTTATTCCTTTTCCCATATCTTTGCCTGAGAGCCCCTTAATGTCATAATTATAATAATTTGGAGGGAGGGGGTTTACATTTTCCATTTCAAGAGAGGCTCCTGCCTTCCTTAGCAGACACCTGGCTTTTCAAACCAAGGCATATACATTGAAACAAAAAATCCAATTGCCATGGAAACATGGCTCCAAGGAAGCAGGAGCTGCAATCCCACCCTGGGAAAATATGTTGTGAAGGCACCAGTTTCACCAGTTTGGCTGCCCCGAGTGGGCTCTGATTTCCATGGAATTGGGGTTTCAGTTTCCTGGGAACGGGGAGGTGAAGCTGGAATCTGAGTGTGATCCCAGCTGAGGCCACGCAGCTTTTCCAGGGAAATTCACTCACTCCAGATTTGTCCTGGGGGTGTTTTTGCTGTGGGCTGAGCTCCGGGAGCAATCAGGGACAAGAAATTTCCTCGTGGATAAAAGGGAGCTGTCTGCCACATCCACCTGGAAAAGGGGCTGATCCCCTGGGGCACAGCAGGAGCGATGTCCTGGGGGCTGTGCGGGGTCTGGGGGAGCCCAGCCTGGCTGGAATCAAGGGAATAAATCCATCCTGGAGAAAAGGAGGCTCGAGGGAACTTCTGACTCCAAACTCCCAGACAGGGTGAGGCAGCCGAGGGATTGGGATTTCTCCTGGGAAAAGGGGACAGGATGAGAGGGAACGGCCCCAGGCTGTGCCAGGGGAGGCTCAGGCTGGGTTCAGGAAAAGTTCCCTCATGGAAAGGGTGGCCAGGCCCTGGAAGGGGCTGTCCAGGGTGGTCTGTAGTCATCCCAGCTGTCACCACAGAATGACACCTCTGCTGCAATTTCCCTTTGCTTCCAGGAGAAGGCAATGGCCGGAATGGGGGAGAGGAGGAAAAACAGCTTTGCCAGGAAAAGAGGGAGACAGAGGGAATTTGGGAGGGAGCAAAGGCTGGGAAGGAAGCAAAGGGGTCTCTGCAGTCTGATCCCAAGGAATGAGGGCACGGAGCCAATGCTTCCCTCTGGCTCCTCTGGAATTCCAGCCTGGATGTGTCCCAGGCCAGGCTGGACAGGCCTTGGAGAACCTGGGACAGGGGGAGGTGTCCCTGCCCAGTGGATGGAATTTAAAGTCCCTCCCAACCCAAAGCATTCCATGGGTCTGGAATTCCTACAGTATCAACTGGGAAAAATATCCAGGACAAACCCCAGCTCCCACCTGCCCTGGGCTGGGACTCCAAGCCTCCCTGCAGAAATTCCTGATTTATCTCCCACTTTGGGTTTATTTGGGTGCCATCCACCCCATCCCTGGGTCATGGAGTGGGAAGGGACAGGAGCTGGGACTCCAGAGCTCCTCCAGCTCCTCCCCAGCCTGGAGAGGAGGTTTTCCCCTGCTCCCTCCTCTCCCAGCTCCCTCCCTTCCCGAGGAACAGGAGGTGTTGTACAACCCCATGGAGCTGCTGTGCTATTTTTAGGGAACATATTGCATTTGCATCCCAAATATGGGGCCAGATGGCTCCATGGATATTATTAAAAAGCTCCTTACATAATCCAGGAGCAGGAGAAAGCGTCAGGATTCCAGCCCAGGGCTGGGAAAGTTTTCCTGGATGAGCAGGAGCCAGGAATTCAATATTCCAGCTCCTCACTCCTATTTAATCATTGAAAAGAGGGAATAAATGTCTGGGAAGCTGCTCTCCAGGGGTCATCCCAGGGCAGGCAGAGATGCTCCTGCCAGGTGATGCTGCTTCCATGATCAAGGAATACAAATCCCCTTCCCACCTCAGCATCCCTTGGGAATCACGTGTGGCAGTGAAAGGAGGAGGCGGGAGAGCCAGAGGAACCAGAGCTCCATGGATGTTATTAAAAAGCTCCTTACATAATCCAGGAGCAGCAGAAAGCACCAGGACTCCAGCCCCAGGCTGGGAAAGGTTTGTTGGATGAGCAGGATCCAGGAATTCAATATTCCAGCTCCTTGCTCATGTGCTATTAATTAATTAAATTATTAAGCTTAATTTTTAATCATTAAAAGGAGGGAACAAATGTCTGGGAAGATGCTCCCCTGGGGGTCATCCCAGGGCAGGCAGGGATGCTCCTGGGATGCTGCTTCCACAATTTCTCTGTGCTGGGGAAGGAATAAAAATCCCTTCTCACCTCAGCATCCCTTGGGAATCACGTGTGGCAGTGAAGGGTGACCACAGGAGGGACAAGAGCCAGAAGATCCAGAGCTCCATGGATATTATTAAAAAGCTCCTTACCTAATCCAGGAGCAGGAAAAAGCACCAGGACTCCAGCCCAGGGCTGGGAAAAGTTTTCCTGGATGAGCAGGAGCCAGGAATTCAATATTCCAGCTCCTTGCTCCTCCCTATTAAATTAAATTTTTAATTATGAAAAGGAAGGAACAAGTGTCCCATAACCTGCTCTCCTGGGTGGGATCATCCCAGGGCAGGCAGGGATGCTCCTGGGATGCTGCTTCCACGATTTCTCCGTGGGGGAAGGGAATAAAAATCCCTTCCCACCTCAGCATCCCTTGGGAATCACGTGTGGCAGTGAAGGGTCAGGAGGGAGCAGAGCCAGAATCTCCGTAGCCACCTGCAGGGGGGTGGGGAAGGAGCAGAGATTCCCTGGAGGCAGGGAGGGAAGGAGGAGGGATGTTCCCGGCATCCAGAGCCGGGGGTGTCACCCATCTGCCAGTCTTGTTCAGCTGCTGCCCCCAGGGACTGCGATGATCCCAAATAAATCAAAATAAGGGAAAACAGCTCAGAAAGGCACAGAAGCAGATCCCGCTCATCCCTCCCCCTCCAGGAGCTTCCCCTGGAACAGCCTGAAAAATTAAACAAGGAAAAGCTGCTGCTGACTCTGGCTGCTGGAGGAGCCAGAGGGAAGCAGAATTCCCAGGGGTGAGGAGGGGTCCTGGAAGAGCTGCTGCCCCTTTGGGATGGGTGGATGATGGATGGATGGCTGGATGGATGGATGGATGGATGGATGGATGGATGGATGGATGGATGAGATGGGGATGTCCAAGGGTCCAGCCAGTTTTTCTTATGGATGAAATGGAGATCACAGGATCATGGAATTGTTTGGGTGGGAAGGGACCTCAAAGCTCCCCCAGTGCCACCCCTGCCATGGCAGGGACACCTCCCACTGGCCCAGGCTGCTCCAAGCCCCAATGTCCAGCCTGGCCTTGGGCACTGCCAGGGATGCAGGGGCAGCCACAGCTGCTCTGGGCCCCTGTGCCAGGGCCTGCCCACCCTGCCAGGGAACAATTCCTAATTCCCAATCTCCCATCCAGCCCTGCCCTCTGGCAGTGGGAGCCATTCCCTGTGTCCTGTCCCTCCATCCCTTGTCCCCAGTCCCTCTCCAGCTTTCCTGGAGCCCCTTCAGGCCCTGCCAGGGGCTCTGAGCTCTCCCTGGAGCTTCCCTTCTCCAGGAAAGGATTTTCCCTCTCTGTACCCCTAAGCATTGCAGTACCTCCCTCCTTTTGTCTCTCAGTGTCCCCAGGTGTCCCCACAGCCCTGTCCCCTCCTGCCACCCCCACTAAGGAGGATTTTATGGATTAATAAATGGAAATATGAAAAATTTGCAGTGAGTTTCGGTGTCAGCCACAGGGCATTCCTAGCTCTGGGGCAGCAGGAGGGGCAGGACTTCCCAACCAACTTGGGAAAACTCCAGGCAGCTCAGGCTGCTGGAACTGGGCTGGAAACAGGGGAAATAAACCAAAAATATCCATCAGTGCCAGGCTGATGGGAATTTGGGTAGGAAATGGTGGGGCTGGCATTGGAAGGTTTTCAAGGAATGGGGAGAAAACAGCAGGAGGTGAAATCCAGCAATGGATAAGAATGAGGCAGAGCTGAATCCGGATGGATTTTCCAAGAGAGACAAAGAAGGGAATTCCTCATCTTGTGGCCACCTGAGAGCTGACCACCAATCCCAGTGGTCACCATGGTGATGATCCATCCACCCCATCCCTCGACTTATTGAGATGGAAAATCCCATTTAAGGAGTTATGGAGGGTGGGGTGGCTCCAGTCCGGATTTCATCCCATTCCTCTCCCAAATTCACCTTCCCAGGTGCCAACACCCCACGGGAGGGGGCTCCAGGAGCCCTGGCAGTGGAAATGCCACACCAGCTCTGGTCACAGGGGGGATGGATGGGGACAGGGAAAGGAGCACCCCAGAGTGGCTGGGATGGGAAGAGGAGCGGGAAAGGCGGGATTTGGGAGGAGTCCAGCACAGCTTGGGTTGTGTCTGGCAAGGGGAAAGCTCCGGATCCTCTCTATAAATATTCCCAGGCAAACACCAGACGGGAGCAGAACATTTCCACTGGCAGGAAAAACAGTGGGGAAAACAAAGGATGCAGACTGGAACAGGTTATCCTGGGATACCAACCCCAAGCTCTTCATCTGGGGACACTCCAGGCAGCCAGCCTCAGCTGAGGGTGCAAATAAAGAGGGGCTTTGAGATTTTCCCCTCTGAATCAGCTCTGATGTCCCCTGGGATGTGTATTGTGAGCTGCTCCAGCCTGGAATTACAGGGAGTCTGCAGAACCTGCAGGACTTGGAGGAAAAGGTTGGAAAGATGATGGAGAGAAGCCCTCAGGGGAACACTCTGGGGGCTGGGGGAGCAAACTGGGGGATCTCCACTGGGACCAGACTGGTGCTGGCTCCAGACTTTGGGTCTGGGGAGATGTTGGATGTGGGCAGAATGGGGGAGGATGGGATCCTTCCCTGGAAGTGACAATGCCAAGAGAGCTCAAGGTGCCCTGGTGGATCAGAGGTGAGCAGATGCCCAGGGAGGGAGAGCTGGCTCAGAGCCCCTTTTCTCCAGGCATGCATTCCATGAACGGCCTCGGGCTGTGCCAGGGGAGGCTATGGTTGGATACTGGGGAAATTCCTTCATGGAAGGGCTGGTCCAGGGAGGGAGTCCCTGACCTTGCAGGGATTTAAATCCAGGTGGATGTGGCACTTGAGGACAGGAGCCAGTGGTGGCCTTGGCAGTGTTGAGGGGTGCTGGACTCATCTCAGAGGACTTTCCCAACCTGACCAATTCCATAACCCTGGATTCGGAGCCATCTTTCCTCACAAAAAACAGGAATTCTGCCCCCTCTGCCTGGCACATTTTGGGATGGTTAACATCAAATCCCTCTCTCCCATCTCCCCTCTGGACATCCCCATTTTCCTTCCTGAGCTTCCAGGGACAGAAAAGAGACTCTTCCACCCACAAAGCCCTTCCCTTCCCCCTGCTCCCACTCCAGAACTGTCCCCAGCTCTGTCCCAGCTCAGGACTGTCCCCATCCCAGCCCCATCTCAGCCCAGTCCCAGCTCAGGAGTGTCCCCAGCCCAATCCCAGCCAAGGCTGTCCCCATCCTGTCCCAGCCCAGGACTGTCCCCAGCCTGTCTCATCCAGGACTGTCCCCATCCTGTCCCAGCCCAGGACTGTCCCCAGCCTGTCCCAGCCAGCACGTGGCACACCCTGCTGGCCCAGGACAGGAGGAAGGGTGGGCAATGTGGCCTGGGGGGCACAGGGAAGGGGCCCAGGTGCAGCACAGGCCACCTGTGGCTCCTGTCACTGTCCCCAGTTCCAGGTTGCTGTGTCCACAGCCCTGGGGAGGCCACCAAGGCCACCCCCAGCCCCTCTGAGGGACTGTCCCCAGCTGTCCCTAAAGCACAGGGAGGATGGATGTCCATGGTGGGACACCAGCAGGAAAAGGCTGAATCCCTGGGTTTGGGTTTCTTTCCCACACCAGATCCTGCCCTGTCCCTCTCTGTCCCCAGCTGGGTCCCCCACCCCCACAGACCCATTTTCTCCCATTTTCTCCCCTCCATCCCCTCCAAGCCAATCGACTCCTTCCCAGCTCTGCCTCCTCCAGGAAGCCCAGCAGGAGCCCTGGAGCAGCTCAGTTCTTCCCTCAGAGCAGATAATTTCATATTCAGAGCTGGTGATTTGTCCCTCCAGAGCAGATCATTTGCTCCTCCAGAACAGATTATTTATTCCTTCAGAGCACATTATTTCATATTCCAGAGCAGATTCTTTCCTCCTCCAGAGCAGATTATTTATTCCTCCAAAGCAAATTATTTGCTTATCCAAGGCAAAATATTTCATAATCCAGAGCAGATTATTTGTTCCTTCAGAACAGATCCTTTATTCCTTTGGAGCTGTTTATTTGCTCCTCCAAAGCTGATTTTTCACTCCTTCAAAGCAAATTATTTACTCCTTCAGATCAGATTATTTAATATTCCAGACCAGATTATTTTTTCCTCCAGATCAGATTTTTGTGGCCCTTCAGAGCAAATTCTTTGCTCCCCCAGCGTATCTTATTTAATATCCCAGAGCAGATTATTTATTGCTTCAGAGAAAATGATTTACTCCTTCAGAGCAGATGCTTTATCCTTCCAGAGCAGTGTGTTTGTCCTTCAGAGCAGATTCTTTGCTCTTTCCAAGCTGTTTATTTATTCCTCCAGAGCAGATTGTTTAATATTCCAGAACAGATTCTTTGTTCCTCCAGGGCAAATTATTTGTTCCTCCAGAGCAGATTCTTGGTTCCTCCTGAGATGATTATTTAATATTCCAGAGCAGAGTCTTTGGCCTTTCAGAGCAGGTTTTTTCCCTTTCAGAGCAGATTCTCTGCTTCTCCAGAACAGATTATTTCAGATTCCAGATCAGATTATTCTGTTCCACCAGAGCTGCCCCAAGCAATGCTGGTTTAAGAGAGCACTGCCAGGTCCTGCTGCTGCTCTACACAATGGAAACCCTTCCAGAGCCTCTCCAGCAGGGAAAACCCATTCCCAGGAGTGAAACACCCTTCCCAAGGGTGAAAAACCCATTCCCAGGAGTGAAACACCCTTCCCAAGGGTGAAAAATCCATTCCCAGGAGTGAAAAACCCATTCCCAGGAGTGAAAAACCCTTTCCAAGGGTGAAAAACCCATTCCCAGGAGTGAAAAATCCATTCCCAGGAGTGAAAAACCCATTCCCAGGAGTGGAAAATCCATTCCCAGGAGTGGAAAACTCATTCTCAGGAGTGGAAAACCCATTCCCAGCAGGGAAAACCCACTCCCAGGAGGGAAAACCTTCCCCACATCCTCCTCAGCACCAGGAATTCAGGAATTGCCCTCGGGAAGCAGCTGGGAGGTCTCAAGCACCAACTGAACAAAATGGGAGCAAAAGATTATCCCTGAGCTAAAGGGATTAATCCAATTAAATTTAATGAGCCTTTGGAATAGACTTTTATCTCCAAAGCTTTTTCCAGCCCTGAAATCTCCTAGGATTGATGAAAATGTTCCAAGCCCGTCCAGGAAGGAAACTGAGCCCCCCACAGGGAAGGGCTGGGATCAGGGAATGACCTGGGTGATTCCCAAGGGAAACCAGAGCACCCCCAAACCTCAGCTGAGGCTCTGAGACCTCGCTCCCAGTGCTTGGAAAAAGCAGGAATAAAAATCCAAAGTTTGCAAACACCTTTAGAGCTCCTGGGACAGGGAACAACCCCAGACTTTGTCACCTTGCTGGCACCACTCCAAATTCCAAGGCTTTTCCCATGTTTTCCCATGCATTCCTGCTATTTTGAGGGCTCCTATTTCAGCTGTGGGCATTTGACAGCAACAAAGCTCCAAGGAAAGCTGGAAATGAAGATTTCATTTGAATGCTTCATCTGTTGATTTTCAGGGCCTTATCTTGGCTTTCCCAGATTCCCAAAGCCAGAGGGTTTGGATTCCTTCAGGCTTGCCTTTAATGAACATTTCATTGAATTTGGGGCTTCTTCTTTTTCTTTCTTTTTGAAGGAGGCTTTTGAAGCATCCACAGCCCTGGAAGGATTTTCCTGCCTTTGATTTGTTCTCACAGCCTTTGGTTGAACAAAATTCTGGGACGATTCCAGAGAGGAAAAATTCCAGGGAAACTTCCAGGGCCTAGAGGGCCTCCAGGAGAGCTGGAGAGGGACTGGGGACAAGGGATGGAGGGCCAGGACACAGGGAATGGCTTCCACTGCCAGAGGGCAGGGATGGATGGGAGATTGGGCAGGAATTCCTGGTTGGGAAGTTGGGGAGGGGCTGGAATTCCCAGAGAAGTCATTTTGGTTAAAAATCAGCTGGGAAAAGCCATCCCAGCTGAGGCTGCACAGGGACAATCCTGCTTCCTGGAGAGGCTGGGCATTCCCAGGCAGCAAAAACTGGGAAAATCCCCCAAACCCAGGGGCTCAGTGCTGTTCATCCTTCTGAAAATAGGAATAAAAGGGGCCCAGAGAGGAAAAGGGGCCTGGGCAGGAATAAGCCAGAGGGGCTCAGGCCAGGAGAAGTCGTTGGTTTTTATGGAATAGGAAAATCTTGGATCAGCCCACCCAAGGCAGGGGGACCTTGAAGGGCTGCTTGGGGTCACCTAAAATGTCCTGGCCCTTTTCCTGAGGAGAGCCAGGATTCCCTGGGTCAACAAGAATTCCTGAATTAGCCAGGATTCCTGAGTTAGCCAGAATTCCCTGAATTAGCCATGATTCCTGAATTAGCCAAGATTCCCTGAATTAGCCAGAATTACCTGAGTTAGCCAGGATGCCTGAATTAGCCAGGATTCCCTGAATTAATTAGCCAGGGCTCCTGAATTAGCCAGGATTCCCTGAGTTGGCCAAGATTCCATGAATTAGCCAGAATTCCTAAATCAACCAGAATTCCCTGAACCAGCCAGCATTCCCTGGCCCACGTTTGCCACCTCTCAGCAGCCCCTGGTGACCAGAGCAGCCCTCAAATAATTCTGCCACTACAAATCAATTAATATTTGATTGTCAGCACCAAAGCCCTGGGAGGAGCAGCAGCTCAAACCTTACTCAGGGTTTGGGTCTTTGAGTTGTCACACACCCCAGGAACTCCTGGATTTGGGAATTGCTCCTCAGGGCCTCTGGAATTCTCCTGGAGCTGGGAAGAGGCAGGGCAGGGCTTGAAAAGCAATTTTGGCTCTGCCGTGATGGAGCAGGAGCTGCTGCTCCCATGTGCCCAGGGATTTACAGGAGCTGCTCCAGGCTGGGATTGGCCCTGGGATTGGAGGTGTGGGATGAGTGGAATTCCTTGGAGGGATATTTTCCTTAAAATCCAAAGATTGTTTGGATTTGATTAACGGGGGAATTTAATTTCTAGACCCTTTGGGATTTCTGAGCCAAAAAGAAGGGATATTTCAGCCATCAGGAGCAGGTTTGGCAGCTGGGATGGAGCAGGAGCCTGGAATTTCCACAGGGGATTTCCTCAGCAGGCAGTGAGGGAAGTAATGGAAAAACATTCCCATGCTTTGCCGATCAATCCCTCTGGTCTCCAGGATGAGCTGGAAGCTGAGGCCTGGCCAGGAGCTGCTCTAAGGAATCTTCAGCCCATCCTGGTGCACTCAGCACATCTCGGAGCATCCTCTGGATCCAGTTTGGGCACTTGAGTACCCAGAATTTGAAAAAAAAAAAAAAAATTAGGAATCCCGATGGTTGTTTGCTGCAGGAATTTCATCTCCTGCTTTCCCAGAAACCAGGCCCCTTGACACAGCTGAGAAACTGTGTGGCATTCACACTCTCTGAAAAAATCCCTTCACCCAGGATATTTCTCCTGGGAAGCTGAGAAGCCTCTGAGAAAAGGAAAACAATTCTTATCTCATTTGCTTCTCCTGTGCTGTGCTCACGTGGAATGTGTTTGGAGATTGTGTACCCACAGGTGATTGTTTCATTGGTTTTGGTGTGAGTTGTTTTGACTCTGGCCAATCAGGGCCAAGATGTGTCTGGACTCTGGAAAGAGCCACGAGTTTTATTATTATCTTTTTAGCATTCAATAAGTATCTTTTCTGTGTTCTTTGATATAGTACAGTATTCTTTAATATAATATAGTATCATAAAGTAATAAATTAGCCTTCTAAGAACATGGAGTCAGAGTCATCATTCCTGCCTGCCATGGGGACTTCTGCAAACACAACGAAACTGCTCTTACTCCTGCCTCCTGCTGGAGAATCCCAGATTTTTAGGGGTTGGAAGGGACCTTGAACATCCTCCAGTGCCCCCCAGCCTGGGCAGGGACATCCTCCACTGCCCCAGGCTGCTCCAGCCTCGTGGGAATTGGAAAAACAGAAACTTCCACAGACACAGGAGGGTTTGAACTGCAGCCTTGGGAGAAGTTTGGATTGATGTAAAAAATACAATACACAGATATTAAGTGGAAACACAATAAACTTCCGTTTCTGTAGTTGTAAGAAAGGGTATACCTCAATTAAGTGAGAAACTGCATTGGCAAGATGGTGAAGGGTTTATAGTGTAGGGCTGTGGTTGTGTGGAGTAGCTGAGAGTTTAGGGGATGTAACAGAAGCATCTGTGTGTAAGTGAGACAGAAACCACTGGGTAAAAGTATCCACAGTGCAGCAGAAGTAACTAAAGGTGACAGGTCAGAAAAGCAAAATAAACCTTGTGGTATCTGTCCATTGGAACAGACAGCTCTGCATTGCTCTGTAACAAAGAACTTGTGACTGCTCTGAGCTGAGTGCCTGCTCCTCTCAACCTCAGACTGCAAGGCAATGTGTGCTCCATCCCCACCTGTCAGAGTGGGGCAGCTCTCTGCTGTTCTTCAGGCAGTTTTCTTTATTACTCCCACAGCCAATCCTCCCTCCAGGAGATCTCTGCTGTTCCTGGCCACTGAGTGTCCCTGCATGGCTGATCAAATTCCATCATCCCGTGGGAGATGTGAGCCCAGGGGAGGAGCCAAGCATTCCTACCTGGATATGATCTGAGATCCTGGGACAGCAGAACAGAATCCTTTCCACTGCATTCCCAGAGGAACAGCAGCTGCCTCTTCCCCTGGACCTTCAGAGGAAGACTCCACCTTTCCCCAGGATCCTTGCTCCAGCAGAACCACCCCTGACACTGCAGGAGGGCTGCAGCCACAATTCCAATGGGATGCTGCCAACACCCTGACCCACAGGGTGTCAGGCTGTGTTCTGACTCTGTCAGTGTTTGTTTGGTTTACTGCATTGTTTATTTTATCTTTTTATTTTCTTTCATAATAAAGAACTGTTATTCCTGCTCCCATATTTTTGCCTGAGAGCCCCTTAATTTAAAATTTATAACAATTTGGAGGGAGGGGGTTTGCATTTTCCATTTCAGGGGAGGCTCCTGCCTTCCTTACAGACACCTGGCTTTCCAAACTGAGATACTCACAGCCTCTGAGACTCATGTTTATCTGAGCAATAAATTGTTCCTAGCACAAAAGCAGTCCCATCCCTTCATTAAAAAATGTGACAATAATACAGCCTGGCCTTGGCCACTGCCAGGGATCCACAATTCCCTGTGCCACTCTCCCAGTGACAACAGAGACAGGAGCTCAGTGGGAAGGGAAAACCCAGCTCCTTCCATCCCGTGGATCTCCCTCAGCCCACATCCCTTTGTCCCTGAACACCACAGTTGTTGGGCAATACTTTTATTTTGAGTTAGAGATGGGGTAACTGAAAGGGGTTTTAAAAATTTGTATTCTATTTTTAGTCTCATGAGAAGGGTGAGATAATGTAGATGTTATAATTTACACTATTATAATTAGAAGTTGATTGTTGCTTAATTATAATTTACTATATGTATAATATAATATAATAATATATTATAGCATATATAATATATATAGTATATATAATATAGGTACTATACTATAGTATACTATAATATACTATATGTATTTTTTTTGTTTATTCATTTTTTGTTATATTATGTTGTAGACGTTTTAAAGTTAATAATCTAAAATTTTCGTGAGTCTTATTAGAATGTATCTTTCACAGTTCTATTTCTTTAAAGTATTCAGTCTTATTTGTAAGGCTATTTTTTAAAAACTTTTTTTTTAGTTTATTTTTTTTCTTAGTAATATTTGCTTTATTTTATGGTATTTTTAAGTTAGTATTTCTTATTTCAGTGTTTGCACACGGATGCACACTGTGTGGGCCTTCTGTCAGGCCCTGAGAGCTCTCTACAAATCCATTTCCCACCCTGGGTCCCCCTCCAGGGCTGGAATTCTGGAGCTCCTTCCCTTGGAGAGCCCAGTCTGGAGGCAGCAGCGATGTGATTGAATTCCAAGCACACTGAAATTATTATGCAAATATTTGGAAATAATGAACTCCCTCCCTCACCTCGGCAGAGCGGAGTGAGGCGTTGCTGTGGCAACAGCCACTCTCAACCACCAGAGCTCCCGTTTGGGATTCTGCCGGTGTCCAGGGAGCCCCAGAGCATCCAGGACAGGCTGTCCCAGCTGCTGAGGGACAGGAGCAGCCTCCTGATGAAGGGATCAAAGTTCCACCAGCTCTGAGGGCAAGCAGGTCTACCTGGGCCTGGGAGAACATGGCCAAGGCTCCTGGGAATGAGCCCAGGAGCTTCTCCTTCATCCCTTCAGCAAATCAAAGCCCTGTTCATGGAGTTTTTCCTTGAATCCTGTACAATTCCAGGTTTAAAGAGATCTCAATAACTCCCAGTGCAATCCAAGCCCAGAATGTCAGCCCCGGTCCAGAGACAGGAGAATCCAAAATCAACCCAGGTCCAGGGATAGGAGAATCCAAAATCAAGCCAGGGACAACAGAACCCAACACAACTCAGGTCCAGGAGAATCCAAAATCAACCCAGGGACAGGATATTCATCCTGGACGAATGTCCCCATGGGGCCCTGCCACACAAACAGCTCCTGGCAAGTTTTCCAGCAGCATTTTGGGATGCTTTGTTTGAGAGGTCACCATGGGTTCCAGAAAGCTGCAGCCACCACTGCTGGGCACTGCTAAGGACAGCTGTGCCTGGGTGGCTCTGGTGGCACTGTCCCCATCCTCTCCCCTATGCTCTTGCCCATCATTTCTGCAGCAGGTTCATTCAAGGATCACTTCATTACAGTGCTCCCCACAACCCCACATCCACTCCAGGAGCTGCATCCCCATCCATGGGACCTGGGGACACCCCACAGCCCAGCTCTCCTGGTCAGCACCTCTTGCTCCAGGACCAGAGAGTTCCAGCTCCTCTGGAGATGCTCAGCCCAGCCAGGTTCATTCCTACACAGATTCCATCCACCCCTAATGCTCCAAAGCCAAGGAACCCAGTCCTTGCTACACCCACACAGCACCAACCCACCAAACACAACTCAGGGCAGCAAATATTTCCAAATTAGAAGGAGAAGGAAAACCCAGAGAGCAGCTGGAGTCCACCTTGAACACAGCCTCCCAAAAATGCCTTTCCAGGGGAGAGGGATGTGCTGGAGCCTCTGAAGGTGTCCCCACACTGCTGTCACCCATAAATGCCACCCTTGCCCAGGACAGGCAGTGCCATTCCTGCCTGGCATCCCAAACCTTGGGGCTGGGACACCCAGGCCCAGCACTCCCCAAAATACTGCTCCCAAGGGGCCACCACAAACCCCAGGGAGAAAAGTGACACATCCTGGACTGAGCAGGATCTTGCTCCCAGAGCTGGTTTAGGCATGGTCTGGGAAGGATGGGATGGGATGGGATGGGATGGGATGGGATGGGATGGGATGGGATGGGATGGGGTGGGATGGGGTGGGATGGTTTTTCCAAGAAAATCACCTGAGGAAGAGGCAGCTCTTACCGGTTTCTCCCCAGATGGGCAGATACTCGTCCTGCTGGATGTCCAGCATGATTTCCAGGCCGTTCCCTGTCCCCCCCTTCACCGTGGTGAGGAGAGGCCGCCCCTCCTCTCCTGAGTTAAACATGTAGCATTTCCCATATTTTGTAAACACCTGTGGGGAAAAAAGAGAGGAATTAGGGAATATTTCCCACATAATTAATCCCCATTCCCAACTGGCAGAAGGATGGTAAACAGCCACAAGATGCAGGTCAGGGGGAAATATCCACATAAATATCCTCATAAATACGCACATCAATATCCACAGAAATATCCTCAGAAATAGCCTCCTAAATATCCACAGAAATCCATCCAGGTTTAATAATTTGTTTAATCATTGTGCTTTCCTTATGGAAATTAAAAGAGGGAAGGGAGGAAGGAAAAGCTGTTTGGAGGGAAAGCTCAAAAGCTCCTGGAGTCGTTCCAGTCAGTCCAAGCTCTGACAGACACACACTGGCCTTAAGCTCCTGCTAAAAATTCACACAATTCCCTGGTTTTGGATGGAGTCTCAGCCCATTTAGGCCTTGGAAAAGCTCTCCTGGCATTAAAAATCCAATACCCCCTTCATTCCTCCCTCTGCCACTTCTTGGAAAATAGGAAGAGCTAAAAACACCTGGGGAAATGAGGAAAGATTTCCTCCATCATTTTGCTCTTCTTCAGTCTTATTTGGGGAGGATTCCTGATAGAAATTCCTGGCAAAGCCCAGTGGAACTTGCAGGCACCACCAGCACTGTAAAGCAGTGGGGCATCTGTGCAGGGTGGACATGGGGCTCCAGGAGGAATGTGTGGAACACGGGTTTTCCAGAGGGAGAACAGGGGTTTTCCAGTGCGATGGAAACTGGAAAACCTGGAGAACACAGGTTTCCCAGTGGGAGAACACAGGTTTTCCAGTGGCAGAAAATGGGTTTTCCAGTGGTAGAACTGGGGTTTTCCAGGGAGAAGGACACAGGCTTCCAGGTGCAGGACACATGGGTTTCCAAGGGAGGGAACATGTCCTTTTCCAGGGGGGCACACAGCGTTTCTGAGGGGAGCAAACATGGGTTTCCACGTGGGATGGACACAGGATTGATTCCAGGAGGAATGGACACATTTCCATGTGGAGTGCACATAGATTTCCAAGAGGGAGGGACACTGCTTTCCAAGTGGGATGGACATATGAAGAACACAGGTTTCCAAATGGGGTGGACATGTGTTTCTAAGAAGAGTAAACATGGGTTTCCCAGTGGGAAAACACAGATTTCCCAGTGGGATAAAACACAGATTTCCCAGAGGATAATGCAGATTTCCCAGTGGGATAAAACACAGATTTCCCAGTGGGATAATGCAGATTTCCTAGTGGGATATCACAGATTTCCCAGTGGGGTAACACAGATTTCCCAGCAGGTTAAAACACAGATTCCCCAGTGGATAATGCAGATTTCCCAGTGGGATAAAACACAGATTTCCCAGTGGGTAACACGGAATTCCCAGTGGGAACCCAAGGCTCCTGGTGGCAGCAGAGATGTCACACCTTTGCTGCTGGTGACACTCAGGGCCCGGGCTCAGCTCAGGATCCCCCTGGAATGGGAAAACACTCAGAAATTCCAGATTTAACCCCAACCAATCCCCCTCTGCCCTGCACTGACAGCCCGGGGGCATCCAGAACTGCTTCCTGGGATAAAGGCTCCAGAAAGCCCACTTTGGGAACCAGTAAGAACCAGTAAACCCCAGCAAATGGAGCACGGGACCAGAGCGGAGCCGCTTCCGTCCCTCCGGAATCTCTCCCACGTTTGCTGAGCTCATTTGACCCCAAGATGAGTCAGAAACCCAAACAGAAGCTGGAGCCAGCAGCGACTTATTCCCTCAAATATTGACATATCCTGACTAATCCAAGTGCCAGGGAAGCAGGTGGGATGGGAGAGAAAGGAAAAAATATTTGAATTCAAATAGGAAGTGTTTGTGAGGGGAAAAACAATACATCCTTTAAAAAGGATTTGATATCCAAATAAAAAAAAATCTCATTTTAATACTTTCCTGACTGATTAAACAGCTCAGGCTGGAAAGAGAAGCTCAGCCTCTGGAAGCAGCCCCATGGATGGGTTTTCCCAGATAGGCTCTGAAGGCAGAAGTTAAAAATTCCTAATGAGAGGAGTTTAAAATCCAGCAAAGAGAAAAAGCTGCAGTGGAGAAAATCAGAGGGAAACAACAAGGCTGGAATGGGAACAACAGCCCAGGGATTGATTTTGGAGTCTGCAGGCAAATAAATCCAGGCAACTTGATGGGGTAGTTTTATATGACTGTAAAAATTCCTTGTAAAAGCTCCTGTTAGGATGTGTTTATCCAAGGAAAAGATGGAACCTGACAGGGGCAGCAGGGCTGGAATCACAATCCCAGGAAAGAGACCTCATGGGGACTGGGAAAGGACAACCATGGAACCTCCCAGCCACAGGGATTCCCAGTGTTCCCAAAGAAGATACAAGAAATTATTCCTAATGGCATTTAAAGATATTTCCAAGTTCAGAAATCCATGTGCATTCATTCCAACTCCCAATAAACGGGACTGTGGTGTTCCAGGATCAATGGAGTCATGGAATGGTTTGGATTTGGACCTTAAGGACCACCCAGTGCCATGGGCAGGGACACCTCCCACTGTCCCAGGCTGCTCCAGCCTGGCCTTGGGCACTTCCCGGGATCCAGGGGCAGCCACAGCTGCTCTGGGAATTCCATTCCAGCCCCTCCCCAACCTCCAGGGAGGAATTCCTCCAGGATCCCTCCCCAGTATCCCATCTATCCCTGCCCTCTTGGAAGCCATTCCCTGTGTCCTGCCCCTCTCCTGTTCCTCAGCCCCTCCCGAGGATGTCCCTCCCCCTCTCCCCTTTGCTGAGAGTGATTATCTGGGAAAACACAACATTGTTTTTTCCAGAGTCTTCTCTTGTTTTCAGGCTCCCTGACAACAGGAAAGGACTCATAATCAGATCATCAGGATAAACGTGGAGCTGTTGGGAAGGGCTGGGATTCACTGGAGGCAGTGAACACGAGCAGAACAGGATGACTTAAGCTCAGTTTGTGTGGCTGAGGGGGAAAAAGCCCTCCTGGCTCTTGGAAATGCTTTAACTTCCAATAAAAAGGGCCAGAAACAAAATTCCAGACATGTTCCCTGAGAGTAGTCTATAAAAATTCCAATTTGTTCCCTCTGATGGAGCACGGGGCTTTTGACAGTACCTTGGAAAATCCCTGCTTGGGCATAAAGGGAAATAATTCTAAATCTGTGGAATGGGATTTGATGGAATTGTTTAGGTTAGGAAAAGCCTTTGAGAGGATGGAGTCCAATCCATGAACTGCCTTGGAGTGACTTCCTAAGCCCCTCCTTAGCCAAGGGAAGTCCAAGGAAAATGTTCATTTTGGGAAGTTAAAACTCAGAGCAGGGGTATCCCAAACGGATTCCAGAACAAAGCAGACACCACCACCACCAAAGGCTCCAAGAAAGCCCTGGATAAACAAATCCTGCTGCCTGTGAATCCATCAGGGCCAGGACTGGCATTCCAGACGCCTGCCCAGAGTAATGGAAAATGAGACATTCCAACTTCTACCAGGATGCACAGAAACACCATTCCTGCAGAGAAATCTGCCCTTCAATCCAGAGAAAAATGGTGGGAAAAGGAACTCATTGGAAGCCTGGGAATGACTTTTCCAAATACAAACGGAGATGCAGGCGAGGGCACGCTGGTAAGGCAGGAAGGAGGTGCCAGATGGAGGTAAAATCAAGGAAAAAGAGGGAATTGGAATCCTGTGCAGTCATTTCTCACAATTGTGGCTCAGAGAGACATTTCCCAGCAAGCCACATCTGAGGTATTCATGCACAGTGGGGAAAAAAGAAAACAAAGCAATTTTCAAGATGGGTCCAGGAGAAGGAGAACATGGAGCTGAAAAACTGCGATGAATTTGTGCAAGAATATCCATGAGAGGATGGGGAAAAGATCCTGTTTAGGAGGAGAAAAGACTTTATTCCCTGGGTTTTGCCAGAGGGATCCATTCCCAGGGCTCCGAGCTCTCCCACTGCACCAAGAGAGCCCTGTCCTGATGGCACCTGGATAGAGGGATGGCTCCATGCCAGGCTCCATCCCAGTGTCCATCCTGGGCTCCATCCCCGTTCCATCCCAATCTCCATCCCAGTCTCCATCCTGGGCTCTATCCCAATCTCCAGTCCATCCCAGTCTCCATCCCAGTCTCTATCCCAGTCTCCATCCCAGTCCATCCCAATGGTCCCTTTGTCCTCCCAGGCAGGAGGCAGTGGGACATTCCATTTTAAAATGGAAAGATGGGAAGAAAATCCCAGCAGGTGCCCACAGGGGTCTGAGGGATCCCAAAGGAATCCCCTTCCAGGGGGCTGACCCTTGGCAAGGAGGGAACTCCTAGAAGGGACAGAAAGGATTTAATGTCCTTTCCCAACAAAGGGCAGAGAGAAGGAAGCCAAGGCATATCCCAGCACAGGGGATGTGAGCCCAGCCTTTAGGGCATCCTCTTCATGTGTTATCCACATCCCAATCCTACAAAAATACCAGGAGAATGCAAAAATCCCAGAGTCATCAATTCCAAAGGGGATTTGGGTCACCTTCACCTGACCATAAGGCAAAGCTCATCCAAAAATTAACAAAATGCAGGGGGGGGAACCCCTGGAGAGGAGGAGCTTTGGCAGCTGCTCCCTGTGCACGGGCAGCCGGGCAAATTGCTGTTTGTTGGCGCTGTCAGGAACGGATGTCAGACATGGGAACGCTCATCCCTCCCTCCCTGCCGGCTCTGATCTCCCCGCGGAGCCCAGGGAAGCACAGCCAGGGAACTTGTCAGGGCCGTGTTTACAAGGAGAGGGTTTTCCAAGGCTGAGGTTCCCGCTGGGATTTGTCAGGCAGCGCTGCCAGGGAAGGCAGCCGAGGCTCCCCTGCAGCAGCTTCCCGCTGCCCTGCCAGGCTGTGCCTGCAGTCCCGACTGAGCCCGGTGCCAGGCATGCCCCGAAGGCAGATCAACCCCATTGCTGGCATTGATAGGAATGTTCTTCCCAAACGAGGAGCCCAAATCAATAATTCAGAGAATTCACAGAATCACTGGGTTGGAAAAGACCTCCAAAATCATCGAGTCCAACCCAGCCCCAACAGCTCAACCAAACCCTGGCCCCCAGTGCCACATCCAGGCTTGGTTAAACACACCCAGGAATGGTGACTGCACCACCTCCCTGGGCAGCCATTCCAGAACTTCATCACCCTTTCTGTGAAACACTTTTTCCTGATATCCAACCTGTATTTCCCTTGACCCAGCTCGTGGCTGTGTGCTCTGGTTCTGTCAGTTTTGGAGAAAGCCCAGCCCCAGCTGAGCACAGGCACCTTTCAGGAGCTGTGCAGTGATGAGGGCACCCCTGAGTCTCCTTTTCTCCAGGTGAGCACCCCCAGCTCCCTCAGGGGTTCCTCTCAGGGTTTGTGTTCCCAGCCCCTCTCCAGCCTCGCTGTCCCCTCTGGCTGTGCTCAGTGTCCCAAGGTCCTTCCCGAGCTGAGGGGCCAGAGCTGGGCACAGCTCTCGAGGTGTGACCCCAGCAGTGCCAGTGCAGGGCAGAGTGCCCTCCCTGCTCCTGCTGCCACCCCATTCCTGATCCAGGCCAGAGCCATTGGCTCAGGGCACTCTGCTGGCTCATGTCCAGCTGCTGTCCCTCAGTGCCCCCAGGTCCCTTTCTGCCTGGCCACTGTCCAGTTGGCACTGCCACAGCTGCTCTGAACACACAACATTCCCAACACATCCATCCCTCCCAACACATCCATCCCTCCCTCCCAATCCAGCTTTTGCCACTGGACATGCCCAACTCTCTCCAATCTTTCTGTTTTATGGGATTGCATCAAACATTCCCAGCGGCTCACAGTTCCCAGCCTTCAACTCCAGTTAAACACTGGCAGAGGAGCCCTTTGCTCCATGTTTAATTCCCTAAGGGATATTCCCATTCTCTCCTGATTTGTGCCACCAGCCCCTCCCTGGAATGTCCCATTGGTGCCAGGATTTGTGGGAATGGGGAGGACTCTACAGAGCTGCCATAAATCCATAAAATTCCCCCTCCAGCTCCAATTCATCTCCCTTGAGTGGGTGTTTAACAGGAAATACAGCCCCAAAACTCCAGCACCAAATGGATCAACTCCAATGGAGAAGCTCCAAATCTTTGGGAATTCTGTTGGTCCACAAGCCAAGGGAAGTGCTGCTCTCTTTGATTCATCAGTCCCTGGTTCCCTCCACACAGAGCAAAGGGATGCAGGACAGGAGCTGGGGCTCACTGGAATTTATGGGTTTTTGGGAACAACACCTGGATATTCCTATCTCCCACAGGACCACAAATGAACCCAAGGCTCTTTTTGGCAGAACATGGAGTTACTGAGGTTGGAAAAGCCCTCCAAGGTCACAGAGTCCAACCTGTGACCAGGTGACACCATCAGAGACCACTGAAGAGGACATGTCCTCTGGTTTTCTGGGATTTGGGAAGATTTTGGGGGAAGAGTGGGATCTTTTTAACAAAAAGTTTCTCATCTTATAAAAATCCATAAAAATCAATTTAAAATCAATTAAAAATCCATTAAAATCCATTAAAAAGCAATTAAAATAAATGTAAAAATCCATAAAAATCCATTAAAAAGCCATTAAAATAAATTTAAAAATCCATAAAAATCCAGGCCCCAGCACAAAGCTGAGATCACCTGGAATGTGCAAAGGGGTGGCTTGAGGTGGCTGGCCTGGGATACCTCAGGCTGATGCCCCCACCTGGGGCTGGCTGGGTCACACAAGGCCACAGGCACCTGGAAAAGGCCCTTGGGAAGCAGCAGATGGAGCAGGATGAGGAGCCAGGGAGGGTGAGGGTGGTTCCAGCCCTGCTCCATCCCAGCCTCGGAGCCTTGGGGCTGGTGCCAGGCACGGCTCCTGGGCTGGGGTTAATTTGGATCCTAATTACAATCTGTGCTCCCCATCCATCCCCACTGATTCCCTTAATTAGCTCTTGTCCATTCTCTCGGCTGAACTCCGTGCCCAGCTCTGGCACTGACAACATTCCAACATTCCAACATTCCAGCATCCCAAAACTCCTCTGAGGGTCCCAGAGCAGCCGCCAGATCCCCTCAGCGCCCAACTCCTGCACTGCCACAGAACCTGAGGAAAAAGGGGAGGCAAAACACCTGGAGCTGAACTGTCCATGACAATCCCAAACCCTTCAGCTGTGCAGGGATATCCTGCACCACGGGAATCCTGCAGAAAATAGGGATTGAGCATCTCCCACATGTCTTAAACCCATCCAGCAGCATCCCAAATCCAAAAGGACTGGGAAACACTCTGGAGCTGGGCAGTCCTGGTCAGCCAGGCTCCTCAGGCACAGATTCCAGCCCCTCCCCAGCCACTAGGCACAGAGAGAGAGGCTGGGAGAGGCTCATGCATTTTGCTCCCTGCTATAAAACCATTTCATGGCTGGAGCTTTGGGGCCGTTCCCTGGAATTCCCAGCCATTCCACAGGTGCAGGAGGAGATGTCAGCTCCATGGGAAGGACAAACAGCTCCAAATATTCCCAGTGGGACAACTCCAGCTACTGCCTTCCCTGGAGGAAAAGCAGCTCCCTGTCCTCAGACAGGGAGTGAAGCACTAAAAATCCAGTGGAAAGAGCCACTGGAAACATGGAGTAAAGCCAGCTACATCCACTGAAAACACCCACCAGAAACAGCCACATCCACTGCAAAGATCCACTGGAAACATGCACCAGAAACATGCACCAGAAACAGCCCCATTCCACTAGAAATCCACATCCCCTGAAATCATCCACCAGAAACTCCCTTCCCTTCCCTTCCCTTCCCTTCCCTTCCCTTCCCCCAGTAAGGCCCAAATCCTGGAAGTTTTCCCTGCTCACACCCCTGAGTGCCACATCTCCTGCCTGGAGGGAAATATTTGGGAATGAGGGAAAGCTCAGCCTGTCCCCAGCCAGCCCAGGGCCAGCCTGGCCACCAGGGTCACTCTGAGTGACCACAGCCACATGGTCAGTGATGGTTCCGTGCCCTTTCCAAGGGATTTGTTGGAATAACCAGGCCAGAACTCTGGGATCCACCTTCCAGGCTCTTCAAATCCCTCTGCAGTCCATAGAAAAAGATATTTACATCATAGAAAAGATATTGCCATCAGAAAAGTGCCCCTCCTGACACTTTAGGGGGAGATCCTCAAGCACAGGGAATTCTTTTTGACTTTCCTGTGATGGCTCCAGCATTTGGGAAGGGAACTTTGGAGAACCAGGGAATCATGGAAGGGTTTGGGTTGGAGGTGTTGGATTAATCCCCTTCCTGACCCAGAGATGGGGCAACTGAGAGGCATTTTAAAAAGCTTTTATTCCATTTTCAGTCTCATGTGAAGGGTGAGACAATACAGATGTTATAATTCACACCATCACAATCGGAAGCCAACTCTTTCCTAATTACAATACACTATAAGTGTTTTTTGGCCTATCAGCTTTTGTCACACCATGCTGTAAATGCCTTAAAGCCAATCATCTAAAATTACCCCTTGTGGTCCTACTACAATGCATCTTTCACAGTTCTATTTCTCCAAAGTATCTAGTGTTATTTACAAGGCCATCCTTTGAAACTTGTTTCTAGTTCCATTTCTCTCTCAGCAATGTCTGTCCTGTTCCATGGCATTTCTAAGTCAGCATTTCTTATCTCCAGGTTTGCACACAGATGCACACTGTGTGAACCTCCTGCCAGGCTTGGAGAATTCCCTACAAATCCATTTCCACAGGAGGGACTTTAAAATCATCCCATTCCATACCTTCCATGGTCACCTCCCACTGTCCCAGGCTGCTCCAAGCCCTGTCCAGCCTGGACATTTCCAGGGCTGGAATTGTGATCCTTGGAGATCCCAGGGTTGGAATTGTGAGCAGATCCTGGGAGGCCATCCCAGCCTGGGAGGCAGCAGTGACACAGATGGAGTGTGGAATTCTGAAATCCCTTCTCCTCATTCCCTAGTGTGGAATTCTGGAATTCCTTCTCCTTGTTCCAGCAGGATTCAGCTCCCTCCCATCTGTGAGGACTCCCAGAGTGTGGGAGGTGTGACCATGGCAGGGATGTCCCTGCTCCTCTCAGCTTTCCAGGACTTCCAGGACTCCCCTGGGAGTGCAGGAGTGCTCGCGGCATTCCATGGGGTCGGATCCTCTGGAAGTGGTTTTACAGCAACTTTTGTGAGCCAGAGAGAAGTTTGAGAAGAGGATCCATGTTTGCCCCTGAAAGAATTTCCTACCAAGGTCGTTGACCAAGAAAGAAACTAGGAGAAATAAGAGAAACCTGAACTGCCTATTCCAATGAGGACTTTGTCTCTGGTGACCAATGAGTAAAGCGTGAATTTATGAGTTGTGTAAGAATGTATAGAAAGCATGCCTGCCATAATAAAAGCAGTTTGATGCCTTCTGGAAATGGAGTGTGTTGCTTTGTGTTGCCCCTGAAAGAATTTCCTACCAAGGTCGTTGACACAGAAACCAGAAAGAAAGAAGGAGAAAGAAGAGAAACCTGCAACTGCCTGTTCCAGTGAGCACTTCGGCAACCAACGAGTAAAGTGTAAACTGATGACTTTTGTAAGACTGCATAGAAAGCATGCCTGCCATAATAAAAACAGTATGAGGCCTTCTGGAAATGGAGTGTGTGGCTTTGTGCTGTCTCCATCTCAACTAGGACAGGATCCCTGCTGGGTACCCAGGGCAGCTCTCCTTGCTCCTGTTCCTGCTCCACATCCATGGGGAACTGCAGAGGGGATGCTCCAGCTCCAGTGGTGGCAATTCCAGGGGAACAGCTCTGGCTGCTGGAATTCCCGGCCCTGGAGAGCACCAAGACAGTCCTGAGGTGGCTCTGAGCAGCCAAGGCTGGAGGGGAAGGACACTGAGGCTGCAGGGTCTGCCCTGGGTGAGGGACCAGGGCTAGGGAATGGCTCCCACTTCCAGGGGCAGGGATGGATGGAATGTTGGGAAGGGATTCCTGGCTGGGAGGGTGGGGAGGCTGCCAGGAAGACCAAAGGAAGGATTTTTTTTATCCCTGGACTTTTTTTCCAAGCCATAACTTTCCCAGGAGATCCAAAGAATTGGAATTGCAGGTTGGTTATCCTGACACCCCTGAAAACCAAGTGGGTGGAGAGTCCATGTGGAGCTGATCCAAGGGCTGGAGCCCCTTTGGAGCCAGGGAATGCTCACTGGGAGGACAGCTGGGCTCTGGGAGAGCTGGGGGTGCTCACCTGGAGAGAAGCTCCAGGGAGAGCTCAGAGCCCCTGGCAGGCACTAAAGGGGCTCCAGGAGAGCTGGAGAGGGACTGGGGACAAGGGATGGAGGGACAGAACACAGGGAATGGCTCCCACTGCCAGGGGCAGGGATGGATGGGAGATTGGGGAGGAATTCCTGGCTGGGAGCCTCCAGACTCAGAGATTCAAGGAAAGCTCCTTCCTTTGAAGCCCTTCTGTCCCCAGAGTTTTAACTGAGGTTCTAGTTTAATTTCTGGAGTTCTCAGGGCCAGCAGAGCCTGTGGTGGTGCCACTGTCACCTCCCTGTCACCTCCCTCTCCCTCTGCTCCTCATCTCTGTCCCTCTCACATTCCCATCACCCCAGGACATTTCCCAGCCCTGAAGATCCCAGGAGCTCCCTGATCCTGCTCTCCCTGATCCTGCTCATCCCAGAAAAAGCTGATTTGGGGTTGAGGACCTGCAGGTTTAAGAAGCCTTATCCTAATCCTCAAATAAACCCAGGGAATCTGCACCCATGGGATCAAAAAGTTTATTTTTTATGATCAAGAACCAGCCCTTCTCCCCCTGGCTTGGGAGCTCTCTGTGGCTCTTCCTGGGTTTGGTGGTCATACAAACCAACTCTTTTATCCAAAACATGGACTAGAAGGAAAGCAAACACAGAAAATCCCCCCAGAGAAGGTTTCCAAGCGTTTTGTAAATCTCCCAGAGCGATGTGGGTTAATCAGCCAGAAGAATTAATCTCAATTAATGCTGCCAGGTCCCACAGATGCTGCAAGGACACAAAATCTGCTTCCTCCTGCACCTCGGGATAAACTGGATTAACCCCAACTCAAGAGCTGCACTGACTCCAAGTTCAAACTCCCAAATTAACTCCAGGGGTCTGAGGCTCTTCCCTAATTCCAAGGAAAACCTGTGGCTGAGGTTCCCACCCTGCAATGCCCCAGGAGCAGTGCTTGCCTTTGAGCAGATTTTGCAAATTTTATTTTAAAAAACCAACAAAATCCCCCAAAATTGCCTGGGGGATGTTCAGCCCTTCCCTGATCTGGGAAGCTGAGCTGGGATCTGGGGCTCCCTTTGGTGCCCAGGACGCTCCAACCCTGCCCCTGAATCCCTTCCCAGGCTGTGGGAATGATGGAGCCACAGCCCCCTCAGCTTTTCCTGCTGCCTTCTTCTTGGGGAGCCCTGGGAATGAGTCCCTGCATGGAACCTTGCCCTGCCAGGAACTCGGAACCATCCAGGGAGTTTCCAACCCCACCCCTGGACCCCTGAGGCATCCATGGCTATTTCCTCTGGAAGGGAGTTCTGCAAATCCTGCCTATGGAATGAGCTCAGCACCAACAATGAGCACAGAAAAGCTGCCCAGGTTGTTCTGGCTTCAGAGCCCAGGGAATTCTGTGCAAGGAATTGCCATTTCTGGGAGGCAGGAAAATCCCTCCTGGAGCCAGCAAAGCCCAGCTCAGAGCTCTGCTAAATATCAAACTGCTCTTGGAGCTCAGGACAGAGAACTGAGCTTCTGGGGCCGCTCCAGGGCCTGTCCCACATCACCACAAGCCCTGGCTATTGGGAGAAAATCCTTCCCTGTGAGGCTGGGGAGGGGCTGGGATAGAATTCCCAGAGCAGCCGGGGCTGCCCCTGGATCCCAGGCTGGACACTGGGGCTGCGAGCAGCCTGGGACAGTGGCAGGTGTCCCTGCCATGGGAGGGGTGGCACTGGGTGAGCTTTAAGGTCCCCTCCAACCCAAACCATTCCACAGTTCTGATTCCCAAAGGACTCTAGAGCTGATTTCCTCCAGGCCTTGTGAGTAACTCCAAGTTCAAACTCCCAAATTCCCATTCCAAGCTGCTGTCCCCGTGGTGAGCACACAAACCTCTCACCCTGCTCAGCCAAGGGCTCAATGGATCCTTCTGCTGCTGCTGGGATCACTGCCTGGGATGAGCACTTCTCCCTATTTTTCCCCCTGCTTCCATAAAACATTTCCCAAATACTCCTGAGCCCGGGGCAGAGCGGCCTCCTCTGTCCCCACTGTCCCCACACACGCAGGGGCTTCTCCAGGGATCTCTAGTCCAGCCTCTCACATCAGGGATGTTTCCCTGGCCAAATTCCAGGCACTCATTCCAGTATTTAACAGTCAGACCCCAATCCTCTCTTTCCTGCCCAGCAAAAACATTCCCCAGTTTGGTTTCTTTTACTTTGTCCCTGTGGGCAGCTTCCCCCGGGGTAGTGGCCAAAGGAGAATTTCAGTCCCTGAAAGAACAGAATCCTGGAATATCCTAAGCTGGGAAGGCCCCCAGGACCACCCAGTCCAGCCCCTGTTCCTGCACAGGGAACCCCTGGGAGCAGTATCCAAAGGCTCCTGGAGCTCTGGCAGCCTCGGAGCTGGGACCATCCCCTGAGAAATTGTTCCAGTGCTGATTGCACCCTCTGGGGAAGAACCTTTCCCTGATGTCCCTCACAAATCCCCTGGCACAGCTGCAGTTCCCTGGATCTTGGCCCTGTCCCAGGAAGCAAAGGTTGGAGCTGGATGAGTCTCCCCAAATCTCCCCTGAGGAACTGGATCCCACTGACCAAAAAATCCCTTTCTGTGTCCCTCTGAAATACCTGACAGGAGCCGAGAAGCCCCAGAATTCCTGTTCACCTCCCTCCTCTGACTCCTCCAGAATGTCCCTTTGTCCCCACCAGAGCAGTGAATCCTGGGATCCCCCAGCTCCTTCCCATTCCCATCTGCCAGCAGACAAAAACCTCTAATCCCAAATCCCTTCTCAATGAGTGCTAAAAACATCCCAGCCCTGCCCAGAGTGGTTCCCACACCAGGGCTCTGTGGGATGCTGCTCATCCCCTGCACCCCAGCCTGGACTGGAACCCAGCCCCTCTCCCAGGGAAGGTTTGGAGGGAATAAATCCATCCCTACCCTCCTGGAGGAACAGGCTGGATGGGATGGAAGCACTCAGGACTCAGATCTGCTCCAAGGTCCTGCTACAGGGGGGGAGAGGGAACAGGGTCAGGGCTGGGAAAGGGAATGGGATCAGGGCTGAGGGAGGGAATGGGATCAGGGCTCAGGAGAGGGCTGGGAAAGGGAATGGGGATCAGAAGAGAGCTGGAGAAGGGAACAGGATCAGATCTCAGGACGGGGGGGAAAGGGAACAGGATCAGAGCTGGAAAAGGGAATCGGATCAGGGCTGGGGAAAGGAACGGGATCGGGGTTAGGAAGGGAATGGGATCAGGGCTGGGAAAGGGAATGGGATCAGGGCTGGGGAAGGGAACAGGGTCAGGGCTGGAAAAGGGAATGGGATCAGGGCTCAGGACAGGGCTGGATGATGCCAAAGGAACAACAAGGAAAAGCTCCTGCATCCCAAAAGCCAAAGCTGAGCTGGGAATAACAGGAAAATGAGAAGTGACAGAGCTCATGACTTCCCCTGGAATGGGGGAGTTGAGGACACTGCTGGATGGGCTCAGCACAGGCACTGAACTCCCCTAGGGAGCTTCATCCCATTCCATGATGAACAGCCAGGATTTTCAGGAAAAATCCCACTTTTCTGCCCTATTTTTTGCCAAAAAAGCTCCCAAAATGTGCATTCCCCTTTAGTCCAGGGGGCCTTTCAGGAGCTGCTCCCTTGTTTTTCCCTGAGCTCCTGCCTGGATGAATTTGGTGCCTCAGCTGGAAAAAACACCAGGAATTTCAAGCGATGGATAAAGTGCATTAACCTCGGAGTGAACCTTCCCTTGCAGGGCTGCCTGGCCACACTCAGTTGGCAATTCTCACAGAATGAGGAGAAAGCCTGGGCTCTAAAGAGCCTTTAATGGGCTCTGAGGAGCTCCTGTGAACCCCACAGTGCTTCCCACTCCCAGCAGGGACTAGAACATTGGGATCACAATAAAGCAGGGAGTTGGCTGAGGATGGGGAGGTGAAAACATATAATAATAATAATAAAAAATAAAAATTAATAAAAAATGAATAATAATGTTACCAGGCCCTGCAAAATTCCACAAGGAATGAGGCTGCTACAGGGTGTCCCTGGGCTCTTCCTTTATCCAGGTCAGTGTGGAGCCATCCCTGTGTTTAATCCCAGTTTAAAACCAGGGAAACCCTTGGGAAATGCAGTTCCTGAGGCAGGAGCTGGCAGGAGAAGAACATTCCATGCCAGCATTCCCAGCCTCTCCAAGGAGAAGGGCAGGGAAAGCACTCCTGGCTGCTTTAGTGGCTTTTGCAGCAGGAACAGCAGCTGGCTGAAAATCCAGGGATAATCTTTAATCATGTTTAATCCAGCCCAGGCACTGCAGAGTTTTCAGAGAAAAGTTTCCACGGATTTTTCCTTGCTCTGTGCAGAATCACAGCACAGATGCAGGTAATTCCAGCCAAAACTGATCGCAGGGAAAGCCAGCTCTGAAAGAGTTAATTCCAGGCACAGGGCTGGATCCTGGGGGCATTCCCTGCTCAGTCCCGGGGTGTGCAGCCAAATCTGTCCTGAGCCACCAGGAGTGTGGCAGCAGGCCCCTAGCTGGGTAATAATCAGCACTGACTCCACCATCAGGGGGCATGAAAGAAGCTTTTTAATTAGAAATCTACAGCTCTTACAGAAACAATGGTTGACTTAAGACCTGACTGGTCTCAAAGTGAAAACCTCTCACACTTTTGGCACACTCTGGAGAACCACATCTTCAAACAATGCTTATGGAAAGAGAGATAATAATTGTTTGAATTCTTCCCTCTTAGATTCCCACAGCTTCCCACAGCTTCCCAGGATTTTTCTGGGAAAGTCTATGCCTGCTCACTGTGGCCAGAGAGCTGCTGCCACACAGGAGGACAAAGGTGGGATTAAATCAACAAAGTGCCCTCAAAAATACCCCAAAGGGCACGGCCAGAACTGGGGAACAAAGGGGATTTGGGGGTGGAGAGGGAGCTCCCCCCGAGCTGGTGAAGCCCCAGGCTCAGTCTGGGCAGGGGGAATGTTCCCAGGGCCAGAGTCAGGGAGCTCCAGGTGATGGAAAAGCACCCGACATGGATGGGAGAGGAGGGAAAGGTGACACATCTTCCCATGAGGAAGTCGAGAAAAATGGATTTGGGAGGGGAGGGGGAATCAAAGCTCCACCAAAGCACAGCAGGAGAGGAAGAGCCTCCCCAACCTGGGAGCAGGGAAGGAGAGCAGGAGATGCTGGGAATGCCTGGGGTGAAGGAATTTTCCCCTGGGAATTGCTGCTATCCTGGGCAGCTGGAGAGAAAACCATGGGATACATCAGAGAAGCCCTGGCTGGAGGAAAGGACTTTTCCTCCTTGTTCCACAAAACCCCTGGATCCTACAGGACAGGGAGATCCCAAGGTCCTCATTCCAGAGCTGTTCCCAGCACAGAAAAGTAGGGATTTTCCATGGATTTTCCTTTTTTTTCTCTCCTCCCTTCGAGGAGAGGCACAGGGAGGGACCTTCAGGGTGATCCCTGCCCCCACCACAACACATCCCTGATCCCCAGGGGGAAAATCCCAGAGAAGGGAACTCCTCCCTGTCCCACCTGGAGCTGTTTATTGGATCCTCAGTCCATCTCTGCTCCTGTGCAATGCCTGGCAGAGCATTTCCATCCTGCCTGGGAATGCACATCAGCCATGGGAACAGAGGGGAACAGAGGGAAAACCACTTACCACCCTCCCCACTCTGGGCTTTCCCTGCAGAGCCTCATCTCCTGCCCCACAGCCAAGGCTGCAGCCTGGGGAGCATCCCAGCAATCCCTGATGTGAAATCCAACGCTCCAAAGATGATTTTTCTCCAATTCCACACTTTTTTTTTCTGATGGTTTGGACAATATACAAGGAGCTGCTGACCCAAGAAGAAAGGAGTGGGTGGTTTTTTTTGGAAAGGCAGTAAAAATTTGAATTGAAAACTCCTGAGGGTGGGGAGGGGCTGGCACAGCTTTCCCAGAAAATGCCTGGCTGCCCCATCACTGGAGGAGCTCAGAGATCCAGGGCACCCTGGGGGGATTTTCCCACTATTTCAGGGAGGGAGGACACACAATTCCCTCCAGCCAGGACAGATCCAGGGCAGCCCTGGGGATCTCACAGGGAGGGAGCAAAGCTCCAATGATCCTGCTGGATAGGCTGAGCCAGAAGCTCCTGCCCGGTGCCCCCTGTGCCCGGCAGGGCTCGGGCAGAGCTGGCACCAGGGCTGGGATGGAGCAGCTGCTCCAGGTGGGAATTGTGTGACTCACAGGAGCCCTGGCTGGGTGATTTAATGAACCACAACGAGCTCTGACAGAGCTGGCAGCAGGAAATGAGACTGGGCAGCACAGCTGATGCTGGTTTTGTCCCTTTCCTGTCCCCTTCCAAAGCCTGGAGATGCAGGAGAACAGCCTGGCACTGGCAGGGATGCAGGGCAGGGAGAGCAGGCAGCCCCCCTATGGATGCAGGGAATAATGTGCTCTGACTCCATGATTCAGGAGACTGAACAATTGCTTTATGAAGCACTTTACACTAACACTACACTAAATTACATACTAAAGAGACACTATACTAAGGAATACTAAAGAATACTAAGAAAAGATACTAAAGAAAAACCCATGACTGTCCCCAGAGAGTCACAACACACGTGGATCCAATGGGCCAAGGAATCCAAACAACCTTCACTGGTGTGCAATTAACAAATCACTTTGGGTAAACAATCTCCACAACACATTCCACATGTGCCGAACAACAGGAGCAGCGAATAGAGATAAGAATTGTTTTCTCTTCTTCTCAGAGGTTCTCACTGCCTTCCCCAGGAGAAATCCTTGGGAAGTTGTGCCTGCTGCTCTCTGTGAAGAGAGCCCTGGAGGTGGCACTTGGGGACAAGGGGGTGGCAGGTCACGGCTGGCCTCCATGGTCTCACAGGGCTTTTCCTAGCTGGTTAATTCTGAGGTTCTGGGAAGCTTTTGGGAAGGATTTGAGGCAGTGCCTGGCTCATGTCACATTGAACAGCAATGATTGCCAGGCTGACCCCCTGGCCCCAACACCTGCCCAGGTGAGCCCTCAGCAAAGCCCGGACCTCCCCAGGCACACCCAGCACTCTGGGAACCCACAGCAAAGAAACCCCATCACATCTGGGGCTCAGCACCAGGACATCCCAAAAAACGGGTCAGGAGAAAACCCACAGAGCCAAGCAGGGGTGGGCAGCAGAGCTGGGCTGGGGGAGGTCAGGGGGAAATGACAGCCCTGGGAAGTGAACAGGGCAAAACAGGGACTCACAGCCCCCAGGGATTGCTTGGCTTCCCTGTCCCTCTCACCAGGCATGGTGGGGGAGGGTCATGCAATGAACACGGTCAGGGGCAGGTTTGGTCAGACTGAGAAGAAGCACTGCAGGGTGGGGCAGCTCCTGCATCCCCACAGCTCAGTTCCTGCAATCCCACAGCTCAGGTGCTCCTGAAGACCCCAAGCCCCAGGCTCTGGGTGGGCTTTAGGGTCCCTCCCAAACCTTTCCAGATTCCCTGGCCCATTCCCAGCAGGAAGCATCCCAGTATCCCCCAGCAGACCCCCGACTGGGAGCAGTGGGTTGGGTGGGGCCCAGAACAATCTCCCAGCACCCCAGATCCAGTGACAGGGCAGGGATTGCAGTGAGGGAAGGGGAGAAGCGGTGAGAAGGGAAATAAGGATCCTGAACTGGGACAGCTTCCCAGGGTGGCATTTCCTAGGGTGGCATTTCCTGGGATGTCCCTGGGGTCAAAAGGTGCAGCAGCCAACAAGGATTTCTGCTGACAGGCTTTACTTCCAGAGAAGTCCTCCCTTGGCTGGGGTAGGGATACACATTCCAGAATAAAAACCCCTCTGGGACTGGAAATGAACCCACCAGACCTCAGCCTGTCCTTGACAGATTTTGGGCTAAAATCCCAGTTTCCATCCAGCACAGCCCAGGTACAGAATGTTGCCCTCATCCAGCCCTGCCTGTACGTCCAGAAGGGGTAAAACACTTCCCTGGAAAACACTTTCCCTTGAAAAACACTTCCCTGCCCCAATCCCTGATTTTGGGGACGTGGCACCAGCAAACCCCTGCAGTTTCCAGGGCCTGGAGCTTGCTCTCAGCACAGGGCCAGCCTCGTTTAATGCTCATGAACTGCCAAGGAGCAGGGAAGGAGCAGCAATGCCTTGCCAAAACCAGGGCTAATGGCACAGAACTTGGACCCCAGAGTGGCATCTGCAGAGCCTTGGTGGCCCCAGGTGGCCACATCCAAGGGCCACGGTCACTGAGAAGAAATTCCAGCAGCTGGCAGAATTCAGCCTCATTTGTTCCTTGATTTATTCTTCCCTCAGGAAATTCCCACAGGACAAATTTTTCAAGTGATTTTTAATTGTTTTGCCTTCCCAAGGATTAATTGGCTTGGAGTGTTCCAGGCGTTGCAGTTAGATGGGGTTGGGAAAGGAAGATGGATGAAGCTCCACAGGAGCAGGGAGCAACAGAAACTCTGGGCAAGAGCCATGATCCCATCTCCACCCCATTTTCCTTGGCTTTTTGAGGAAGGGGCTCTTTTTGAAAAGGCTTTGGTGGAGGAACAGCTCAACCACATCCCAAATTTCCCCAGGATGCAGCTGAGCTGGGGTTCAAACTTAAAGGAATCTGCAGCAGGATTTGTGCTCAGGGTGCTGAGGGAAGTGAAGGAAGCTGGATGAGCTCAGCCCGACCCCAGGTGTGAGCCAGGGGAGCAACGTCCCCTCTGTCCCTGTCCCCAAAGCCCTGGCAGGGCATCCCACATGGGATGAAAGTGTCCCCAGGAACGGGACAGTTTGGGGACTTCTAGGGAAGGGAACTGAGCTGGGAAGGGTCTGGAGCCCCAGGAGAGGCTGAAGGAGCTGGGAAGGGGCTCAGCCTGCAGAAAAGGAGGCTCAGGGGGCCCTTGTGGCTCTGCACAACTCCTGACAGGAGGGGACAGCCGGGGGGGTCGGGCTGTGCTCCAGGGAACAGGGACAGGAGGAGAGGGAACGGCCTCAGGCTGGGCCAAGGCACACAGCCACATCCAGGGTTAGGGTGGATATCTGGGAAAACTTCTTCCCTGGAAGTGCCGTGGAGGGTGGAGTCCCCAGCCCTGCAGGGATTTCAAATCCACGTGGATGTGGTACCTGGGGACAAGGTCGGGGTGGCCATGGCAGTGCTGGGGGTGGTTTGAGTCCATGGGCTCAGAGGGCTTTTCCAACCTGAGCAATTCCACAATTCCAGAATATTGTTCCATCCTGCCCAGACTCAGGCAGGAGAGCAAATCCCATGGCAAGGGTTGGGAGCCTTGAGCAGCTCCCAGATCTGCTGGAACACTCCTACAACCAAACCTTGGAGAGACAAATCCCTCAAAGCCTCCTCCCATCCAAATCCTGACCTCCAGCTCAGCTTCAGCCATCCAGCCACAAAAACCAGGGCAGAGGCACAGCTCTGGAACGGCTCCAGGGGAAAACTGCAGGGAAAAGCTCAGGAATCTTCTCTGCCTGATGCCTTCAAAAATAATAACAACAAAAATGCACTGCAAGTCTTCTCCAGGGTTGAAGGTCAGCACAAACTCCAAGATTCCAGGTCAGCCCTTCCCCTGTTCAGGGGTCTCAAACCTATCCCAGATTTATTTCCACCTGGATAGAACTGGGAAAAAATCCAGGCTCCAATAACTAGGACAAGCAAAACCTCTCCTTTCTGCCCAGAAAATATCCCCAGCTCTGCCAGCCCTGCAGAAATTCCCTGCACATCCCATTCTCCCAGGACTGGCTGGGCTATCCAAGCTTCCTTAAGTGTGGGTTAGAAAAAGACTTCACAGACCTAAGATCTTGAGTGAACTCCCCTCCTGCCTATGAGAAGGGAAAATTCCAGGTGAGAAATGTTGAAAATGTTTAAAAATCCCCAAAGGATATCCCTATAAATCCCCACAGGATATCCCGATAAATCCCCACAGGATATGGGTGTATTATAAACCCAAACTCAGTCACAGAACACCAAGGAACTGCCATCACGCAGAGCACCGGTGCCTCCTGCCCATCAGTCCTGGAACTACCCACATTCCAGCCCTTTTCCCACCCAATCCCATTAAAAATGCACGTTTTGGGCGCTGAGCTGTGGTGTTGTCACTCTGCGGCCGTTCCAAGAGCTGCTAATTGCTGACAAGCTCATTACAAGATGAAAGCAGCAGGAGTGGAATGCTGGAATGTTTTCCTGCCTGTCTGCAGAGGGAACAGCTGGCCCCAAACCTCCAGCACTAATCCCATTAAACTGGGGCAAAAAATACCTCCAGCAATAAAAACAAAGCCCTTTGCACTTACAGATTGGATATTCCCTCCTCCAAATCCATCAGCACTTGGTGGATTTTCAGCTGTTTCCCTGTTGTGCTCACGGGGAGATGGAGATTCAGGAGCTGAGCCCAGCAGGGAGAAGGAAGAGCAGGAGGAGGAAAAACGGATGTGGGCAAGGTCACCCTGCTGCAGAGCTGGGATCACTGGTGCCAGCTGCTGCTTTGGAGCCCTGTAATCCCAGCAAAGCCGTTCCAGAAATCTGGGAGCTGGAAGAAGGCTGGACTTCCCCTTGGGAATGTTTTCCAGCCTTACTGGTTCTGTGGTTTGATTTCTTTTCGCAAATTCTCTCGCTCAGTCCCTGCTCTTTGTTTTCTTCTGTCATATGCAGGGGGGTCCAGCCTTGTCCCAAAGTCCCCGTGCCAAGGCCAGGGAGGGACAGGAGACAGAAACCATCCAAGGACCGCATCCAAACCCAAACATCACCAAACCCCACCCAAACCCATCAAATTCCATCCCAACCCATCAAACCCCATCTAAACCCACCTAAACCCCATCCAAACCTCACCCAAACCCATCAAACTCCATCCAAACACTACCCAAATGTCACCAAACCTCATTCAAACCCACCCAAACCTCGCCCAAATCCATCCAAACCCATCCAAACCCACCAAACCCCATCCATATCTCACCCAAACCCATCAAACCCCATCCAAACCCATCAAACCCCATCCAAACCTCTCCGAAACCCACTCAAACCCCACCCAAGCACCAGCCAAGCTCAGCCTGCTCCATCCACCCTTGGGGAAGCCCTTGGACCAGCTTCCCACCCCCTGTGCCCCTGCTGCTACCCAGTCCCTGGGCAGTGGGACTTTGAGCCAGGCTCACACACAGGAGGAGCCCAAATCCAGGCAGTGGTAACAGAAATCCCATCAGCAAATCCCCACCTGGTCACCCCAAGCCAGGGCTTTGTGGGATCCCTTCCCCTATCCCACCCCAAGAGATTCCCAAGCTCTGCTGAGCCAGCACTGACATCTACAAAAACCCTTCTGCTCCATCACACCCTGAGCAATTTGGTGTTCCAGGTTCCTGGATCCTCCCTGCAGGGTTGGCTTTGACAGGATCTGTTCCTTTGAGGTTTAAGCCAGCTCCTGCAGCTTCCAGCCCCTCAAACCCTGCAGGGCAAGGACAGCCTGACAGCCTCCCTCCCTCACAGCCTTCCACACTGCTGTAATGTAGAAAAAACCACCTGAAAGCACCAAATCTGCACCAATTCCTACAGCAAGGATGCCCAGAAGAAATCCCAAACAATTTACCCCAGAGGCAGAGCACAAACCACCCCACTGCTCATCCCAGAATTCTCCCAAAGCAGCAGCACAGCCTCACCAAGGAGCCTCAGCAGCAGCTCTGCTCCTCTGCTGCTTTTTGATTTAAAACAGGAGTCAGCAAAGGAGCCCTGGGTGCAGCCCAGCAGGGCTGGATCTCACCCCTGGGGATCCACATCCCTCGGGGCTCAGGAGCCTGGACTGGGCATGTCTCCCAGCAGAAGGGAATTGTCTTTCCCAGCCCAGAGCACACAGGGTGAAAACCAAGTGTGCCCATCACTAATGAGTGCTGATGGCTCCCAAGGCTCCTGAAGCACACAGGCTGCCAGACACCGAGGATTGTTGGGAAGATGAAACAGGAAAGCCTTATAAATACAAATATGATTGCCTGGCAAAAGATTTTGAAAATATGGAAACTATAAGCGAGATTGAAATGAAAGCAAGCTTTGAGATACCTTAGTTACTGAACAACTGGAAAACAATAACATGGCGGGCTGAAGGTAATCCCCTTTTGATGAAACAATACCCTCTGCCTGCAGACAGGTCCAAGGGTCAGAGCCTACTAGCTTGGCAAAAGGGGTCCAAGAGTAGTTTTTAGGGTTTAAAATGTAACACAGTATGGCAATGTAATGATTCTTATAGGCTGTATGTAAATTTGTATCTGGTACTGGACTGGTTAGTGAAAATTAGAATATTCAGCACAGAAGATTTATCATATTGTAACGGGAACTTTGCTCTCTTTCCCTCTTGCTTTTATTCTTTGCTCTCTCTCTCTCTGGGGCCTGCTCCGAGCTGTGGCTGCAGCTCCCAGCAGGGCCCTGCCCCGGGCCCTTGGCAAGGAACCCCAGGTTCCAGACCTGCCTTCAGAGACCTCCCGTCTCGTCCGTCCAGACCTACCCACCCTCGCTCCTACAGAGGATTCCTCGGCATTTCCCCTACTCCTGTTCAGCTGCTGGGAGGGCACAGCTGAGGCACTCGGCCCCTGTGGCTCAGCCCGGGCTCCCCGAGCAGCCAAAGCTCTGGGCTGAGTCCATCCAGCACGGAGGTGACAGCAGCACGGAGGTGACAGCAGACCCCGACCCTTCAGATGGCAACACGAGGTGAAGACCCAGCCGTGGCTCTGCCACCCCAGTCAGCTTTGAAATCCCAAAATGTCCTGTCCCAGTCATCACCTGGGCACGGGGAGGGCTCCCAGGTCAGCACTGCTGTCCCTGCTGTCCCCTTCACCCCACTAGAGCTCCCCTTTCCCAAGGCAGGGGGGGAACAGAGGCCAAAGGAGAAAAATCACTTCAAAAAATGGAGAGGAAGCAAAACAAACTGGGATTTTCCATGGGAAGTGGCTCCTGTGCTGGGATAACAGGGGATCAGAGGGGTTGGAGTCAGGCTGGGAGAGCTGGGGGTGCTCACCTGGAGAGGAGAAGCTCCAGGGAGAGCTCAGAGCCCCTGGCAGGGCCTAAAGGGGCTCCAGGAGAGCTGGAGAGGGACTGGGGACAAGGCATGGAGGGACAGGCACAGGGAATGGCTCCCACTGCCAGAGGGCAGGGATGGACGGGAGATTGGGAATTAGGAATTGTTCCCTGGCAGGGTGGGCAGGCCCTGGCACAGGGTGCCCAGAGCAGCTGTGGCTGCCCCTGCATCCCTGGCAGTGCCCATGCTCTTCACACCCACAGCTGCCCTCCCCTACCAACTCCATTTCTCAACATAGAATCCCAGGATCTCTGAGGTTGGAAAATCCCTCCAGGATCACTGAGTCCCAGCTGTGCCTGATCCCCACCCTGTCCCCAGCCCAGAGCACTGAGTGCCACCTCCAGCCATTCCTTGGGCACCTCCAGGGCTGGGCGCACCAACTCTCCCTGGGCAGCCCCTGCCAAGGCCTGATCCCCCTTTCCATGGGGAAATTCCTCCTGGTGTCCACCCTGAGCCTGCCTTGGTCCAGCCTGAGGCCATTCCCTCTCCTCCTGTCCCTGTTCCCTGGGAGCACAGCCCGACCCCCCCGGCTGTCCCCTCCTGTCAGGAGCTGTGCAGAGCCACAAGGGCCCCCCTGAGCCTCCTTTGCTCCAGGCTGAGCCCCTTCACAGCTCCCTCAGCCTCTCCTGGGTCTCCTGCCCCTTTCCAGCTCTCTTCCCTGCCCTGGACACACTCCAGCCCCTCCAGGTCCTTTTCCTTTAGAAGAGCCCAAAAAGGCAGCAGGATGTGGGGTGGGGCCATTACAAGATTATCCTGGGACTCCATTCCCCTCTGGGCTCTGGCACCCCCCAGTGCTGGATGTTTAAAGCCAGCCCTAAGGAGATGTGAAAATCTCTACTGTCCTTTTAATCTAAATCCATCTAAATTCTTACACCATCAAGGAAAGCCTGGAACTTCAGAAGCAGTGCCCAGGCCGAAGGCAAAACACAAACAGCTCAAAAAAATCTTCAACCATCTCAAAATTATATTTTTTCTCAGACTTCAGCCAACTCTCGTGATCTGGGGCTGCTGAACCCCTCGGTGTCCCATCACCCTCTCCTGAGGTGTGCAGGTAATTCCACAGGGAGCTGATCCCACACCAATTCCCAGCTCTGGAAAGCCCCAAAAGCTGCCTCTGATGTCGAGGTCTCCTTCCCACACTGGATTATCCTTTGCAGGATGTGGCATATCGCAAACCCAGGAGTCATTCCAAATAAAACCTCCCCAGCCTTGGGGAAGGAAGTTGGGGCAGGGAAAAGGGACCTGGAATTTCCCCCATCACCAATTAACCAATTAACTGCATTGGGAGGATCAAATTCTGTTAAGCAGAAATCCCCTACTGTGCCAAGTGAAAGCTGAACACTGACTCCATGAAGCAAAGGCCTTTGGAAAACCAGGAATATGGATGTGAGTACAGAAACACCAGGGTTCCAAATCCCCTGCTCATCCCACAGCCAGAAACCCCCCAAAACAGGGGAACCCCAGGAGGTGAGGTGGATCCTGTCCAAGCAGCTGCCACAGGACACTGAGAATTCAGGAACCTCCCTGCCCAGCCAGGAGCTTTAATCCCACCTCCCCCATGGCTCCCCCATCCAAGGGCCTTGGAGCCACTGGAATTATTTTAACACAATGAATTTGGCATAAAAAAGGCAAAGCCAGGTTAATGGGCATGAGCAAGAAAGGGATGGGAAGTGTCCAGTCCTTGGAAAAATCCAAGGCAGAGGAGATTCTGGGGGAAAGCAAAAAGAAAGGAATTTCAGGTGGAAGGGACCTAGAACAACCATCAAGCCCCAAGGGGCACACCCAGAGCTGGGAATCCCAGCCCATGGAAATCCCAGCCCATGGGCCCCATTCCCCTCCTCACTCCTGTGGCACAAAGCCCAGGGAAGGCTCTGTGCTGCAGGGTCAGGAAAACAGCACTGGGGTCAGGAAGGTCCCACTGTCACTGCCTGGGACTGGATTTCAGTGTTTCAGGAGAGAGCACAGCCCTGACACAGCCCCTGCAGCCACAGCTGCCCCGGGCAGGGGAGGGGACAGCTGTGTCCCCACATGTGGCAGCAGCTCTCTGGCCACTGAGAGAAACAGAACTTTCCCAGGCATTATCCTGAGAAAGGCTGTGAGAAGATCAGAGGAAAGAATGAGAAATAATTCTTATCTTGCTGCACCTGGCATTGTGATCATGTGTAATGTGTTATGGAGATTTGTTTACCAAGGGGTGGTTTCCTAATTAGCCAATGGTGATGTGTTTGAATTAGAGCACCAGTTAGGTCCAGGTGTATGATAACTGTCTGTAAAAGCAATGGGTTTCTTACTAGAGACATAGATTATTGATCAGCCTTCTGTGAATCAGGGAGTCAATGCCAATTGTCACCCGGCTGGGGGCTGGCTGCAAGGACAGAAGGAGGGGAGCAGGGAGGGACCGTGGGTGACTCCAACCCCCAGTGGGTGACTACAACCCCCCAGAGAAACCTGGGGGCAGGGAAGGGCTGGGCTGAACCCGGGGATAAAGACAAGGGGACAAAGTTTGGGTGAAAGGCAAGTGGACTTTCCAGAGGAAAGCAGGGAGGGTCCTTTGGGGAGGATCCTGGCTGATCCTCACTGCAGTGTCCCGGAGAGTGTGGGTCAAACACCGGGAGCTGGACCCAGCTGGAGCCCCAGGAGCCACAAATCACCCAGGACTGCAGGAGGCTTCCAGAGGGAGAAGATCTGCCTGCAGGCACCACCAGAACACAGGGACAGATAGCTTTGACATCCCAGTGTTTGGATGGTGTGGGAAGCTGGGACTGTGGGAACAGCGCCAGGATCTGCCACCTCCAGTCGGGATTGTTTCCCAGGAGTGACTCGGGCAGGCAGTGCCTCTGCTCCAGCACTCTCTGAAGGAAGAAATTTGGGCATTCAGCTGAGTTTGGAGGGCAGGAGATGCTGGTGGAGCAGGGAGCAAGCTGGAAAGCTGAACTGGAATGCTGGGAGCAGCTGTTCCAGCACAGAGAGCTGCTCCCAACCTTCCCATCCCTCACCCCTGGGATGGGAGGAAGGAAACAGAAGGGGAAGATCATTCCCTCCCCAGAGAATCCATTGCTATTCCCAAATATTTGTTATAAAGCTCAGTCCACCTGTAGGAATGCTATATTGGTGTATTCCAGGGGCCCCCAGGCTGTTTTCCTGCTGCACAGCCCATTTCCACTGGAGGCATTTGGGAACTGCTACAAAATTTAGCAAAACAAGGTCTGAGAGAGATGGAATTCCTCCCTGGGAGGGTGAGAGGCCCTGGCACAGGGTGCCCAGAGCAGCTGTGGCTGCCCCTGGATCCCTGGCAGTGCCCACGGCCAGGCTGGAGCCCCCTGGGACAGTGGGAGGTGTCCCTGCCATGGCAGAGGTGGCACTGGGTGGAGTTTAGGGTCCTTTAAGGTCCTTTCCAACCCAAACCATTCCATGACCTCATTTCTCCACCTGCCTGCAACCCCCCAGATCCCTCCAAGCTGTGCCAGGTTAGTTTGGAGCTGCAGGAACAGAATTCCATGGACAAGTTGCTGATCCTTCTGTCCCTCCCCTCCAGCCGAGTGCTGGGAGCACTGAGCCGTGAATTCCAGGAGAAAGATGGGATTATTCCTGGCAGGAACATGTGCTGGGAGCCCAGCAGGATCTCCATGCCCACAAGCAGCCACTTTGGAGCACTCCATAAATTTATTACAAAACCAGGAGCCAACTCCCCACCATGGCTTTCTTCTGGTTTCAGCTGCTGAAGGGTTTTTAAAGAGAAAAAGGAAAAAAAAAATCCCAGACCACACAATCCCAGGCGTTTTACAATGATTTTATCCAACTCTTCCCTCACCCTGGAGCCAGGAATTCCTGCCTGGGAATCACAGTTAATTGGATTATAATGGGCCATTCCTTCTGATTTAATAAAGCAGAGGAAAACTGGGATGGCAGCAGTGTGCTCCTAGGATTGGGAAGAGCTCCAGTTCCTAATTTACACTCCAACTTTATTATTGAAAAAATGTCAAGCTCCAGGGGTTTGGGGAGGAAGTTTGCCTAGAATTTGCTTTATTCCAGGAAGAAATGATAGAATTGTGAAGAGTGGAATAATCCATGAAAAAAAATTAAAAATTCCTGCTCCCACTGCTTGAAATTACAGGAGAGGAAAGGAAAAAAAGAGAGAATGGGAAGTCCCAGCAGCGCTAAGAGGGAAGTGAGTGAGCTGTGTCTTCCCAGGGGTTTGGAGGGATGTTGTTGGCTGTTCCCTGGTTTCAGCAGGAGGGAAATGCAGAGCCCTCACTCCCAAGCACACCAGGATGGATGGATGGCTGATCTCCCAGAGAGGGGCTGGGAAAAGGGACCCAGGGAAGGGTGGGAGTGCTGGAAAGGGCCAGGAAGGGACACGGAGCAGGAATGCTGGGAAAATGGGAATTCCAACATCAACCAATCCTGCTGGGAGCCTGAGCACACCTGGGCTGGGCAAATTTTGGGGGACAATTCCAACCTTGGGAGCTGAGGTTTCATTTTTAAAGCCTGGGATTTAGGCAGGATTTTCCCAACCAGTTCCTGGCCCCACAACCAGACAGAGGGGATCCCCATCCCAAAGGGCATCCCTGCATCCCAGAGAGCATCCCTGCATCCTAGAAGGCATTCCTCCATCCCAGAGAGCATCTCTGCATCCCAAAGGCCATTCATCCATCCCAAAGAACATCCCTACATCCCAAAGAGCATCCAAGCATCCCAAAGGACATCCGTGCATCCCAAAGGACATCCCTGCATCCCAAGGGGCATCCCTGCATCCCAAAGGGCATTCATCCATCCCAAAGGGCATTCATCCATCCCAAAGGGCATTTCCCCATCCCAAAGAACATCCCTACATTCCAAAGGACATCCCAGCAACCCAAAGGATAGCCCTACATTCCAGGGGGCAACCCAGCATCCCAAAGGGCATTCCCCCATCCCAAAGGACATCTGTGCATCCCAAAGGACATCCCTGCATCCCAAGGGGCATCCCTGCATCCCAAAGGCCATTCATCCATCCTAAAGGGCATTTCCCCACCCCCAAGAACATCCCTACATTCCAAAGGACATCCCAGCAACCCAAAGGATAGCCCTACATTCCAGGGGGCAACCCAGCATCCCAAAGGGCATTCCCCCATCCCAAAGGACATCCCTGTATCCCAAAGAGCATTCCAGCATCCCAAAGGACATCCCTACATCCCAAAGAGCATGCAAGCATCCCAAAGAACATTGCTACATTCCCTGCAATCCCAAAGGACATCCCTGCATCCCAAAGGACATCCCTGCAATCCCAAAGCACATTCCCCCCATCCCTGCATTGAGGCCAGTTCCAGCCTGGCCTCCTGCAAGGACAAGGAATGGGAGATCAGTCCTTTGATGCCATCCAACTGCAAAACATCTGGACAAGCAGCAGCCCCCAGGCAGGCCGAGCCCTTTCCAGGATAAATAACCCAGAGGAATCCCTGTCCATGCTGTGCATCCCAAAGGACATCCCTACATCCCAAAGAGCATGCAAGCATCCCAAAGAACATTGCTACATTCCCTGCAATCCCAAAGGACATCCCTGCATCCCAAAGGACATCCCTGCAATCCCAAAGCACATTCCCCCCATCCCTGCATTGAGGCCAGTTCCAGCCTGGCCTCCTGCAAGGACAAGGAATGGGAGATCAGTCCTTTGATGCCATCCAACTGCAAAACATCTGGACAAGCAGCAGCCCCCAGGCAGGCCGAGCCCTTTCCAGGATAAATAACCCAGAGGAATCCCTGTCCATGCCCCAGGGCCCTTTCCAAGATAAATAACCCAGAGGAATCCCTGTCCATGCCCCTTTCCAGGATAAATAACCCAGAGGAATCCCTGTCCATGCCCCTTTCCAGGATAATTAACCCAGAGGAATCCCTGTCCATGCCCCTTTCCAGGATAAATAACCCAGAGGAATCCCTGTCCATGCCCCTTTCCAGGATAATTAACCCAGAGGAATCCCTGTCCATGTCCTAGGATGGGAGCTCCTGCTCCAGACAAGAATCCAGCAGCTTCCCTCCATCCAGGCCCATGGAAAATCTGCAGCCAGGATGGGAAAAGCAAACACAGGAGAAGAAACTCATCCCAGTTCCAATTTTATCCCTCCTGCTGGGAAAAGGGGTGGATTCCAGAGCCAGCCTGGGATGCTGAGGCCCTGCTGGCACCACCAGTGCTCCCAGTGGGAACAGCCTCCAGTGGCCCAGGGAATTCAGGATAAATGACAGGATGGAAAAAACATGGCCAAAAGGAAGGAAAGCTCCAGTGGGAACAAACTCCAGGGGTTTCAGGATAAATGGAATTACCCTGAGCTGCAGCAGAGGGAAGGGCAAACCCTGCAGCCTCAGGCTCCCAAGGGAACAAAGCCAGGGCCCTGTGAGCCCAAATCCCACCAGTCCCCACCCTGCAGCCCTGGACTTCCTTCCCCTCCCCACAGCAGTGTCCCAGGGCACCTCCTTCCAGGAATTCCCACTCTTTGTGCACTGTTGGAAGGTGGTCCCATGCAGATCCTGGAGCAATTTGCAAACATTAATTAAGCCCTGGCAGCATCCCAGAGTGGGCGGGGACTGTAACTGTGTCTTTAATTACATTAATTCTGCTCAGGGTGGGCAGTAATTATTGGCAATCTATTCCAGGACTCAAACAAACCCAGGGTGATGATTGCACCTTCAGCACCTGGAATCCCTTTCTGGATGGATGGATGGATGGATGGATGGATGGATGGATGGATGGATGGAAGGAATAAATGGAAAAGGGAAAAGAACACAACAAAGTCCTGCTAAAAATCCCTCCTCTTCCTGAAGCTGGATGCTCCTCTCCCAAACACTCTCATTCCTCAATTTCCAAACACTCCCATCCCTCCTCTCCAGAAAAATCCCTGCTCAAGAAAAGGTGTTTGGTCTGCGATCCAGTGCAGGACAAACTGGGAGCAGCTCCTGGAGGAAGTGGCCAAACTCAGCTGAATCCTTTCCACATGGAGTGATATTTTTCCTGTCCTGCCAGAAATCAAAGTTCCCACATTCAGGGTGAAGTGAGGAGTTGGATTCATGGATCCTTGTGGATCCCTTCCAGCCCAGGACACCTGTGAATCCAGGAGATTCCCACCCCAGAATCCTGCCCACATGTTCGTAAAATCACCAGAGGTGCAGAATTCCAACAGCTGCCTGCACCTGGAGCTGCACCTAGATCCAGAGGCAATGGGACACAGTGTGGGATGCAAAGGAGCCCAGCCCAGCCCTATTCTCCCCCCATTCTGTGGGATTTGCACTCCTGACTCCCTGCACTGCCACACATCCCCAGCAGCTCTGTCCTCCTACTCCAGGGCACCGAGGCCAGGGTCCCCTCCTGCTGCTGGGACACTCCTGGCCACACCTGGACAGAGCCTCCCAGGAAGTCACTCAGGCTTCCAAGGAGATGGAGCTGCTGGAGCAGGTCCAGAGGAGCCACAGAGCTGGAGCCCCTCTGAGCCAGGCTGGGAGAGCTGGGGGTGCTCACCTGGAGAGGAGAAGCTCCAGGGAGAGCTCAGAGCCCCTGGCAGGGCCTAAAGGGGCTCCAGGAGAGCTGGAGAGGGACTGGGGACAAGGCATGGAGGGACAGGACACAGGGAATGGCTCCCACTGCCAGAGGGCAGGCATGGATGGGAGATTGGGAATTAGGAATTGTTCCCTGGCAGGGTGGGCAGGTCCTGGCACAGGGTGCCCAGAGCAGCTGTGGCTGCCCCTGCATCCCTGGCAGTGTTCAGGGTTGGATGGGGCTGGCAGGAGCCCAGGACAGTGGGAGGTGTCCCTGCCATGGGGGGAGAGAAGCCTCCAGGCCCTGCTGCTGCCCAGCTTTCCTTGCTCCATGGATTCCTTTGGGATCCCTGCAGCTCTGGAACCCCTGGGCTCTGTTCTTCTTCTCCCCCAGCTTCTGGCCCCTGTCAGGGCCCACCAGTTCAGTGCCAAACTCATCCCTGTTTTCATTCCCCAGCCCAAGAGAATGCAAATCCCCTCAGCACCCAACTCTGCAGATCAGGAACCTCTACCCCAAACTCCCAGGAAATCACCCCAAACCCTTCAGCCCATCCCTCACAGGGAGCATTGCTTGGGGCAGCACTTGGCATAGCCCACCCTCCTTGGATTCTCCCACCAGGAGAATCCTGGAGAATCTTGGATTCCTCTTTGGATTCTGCCACCAGGAGCCCAAAATCAGCAGGATTCCCTCAGGATGGGAGAACAGGCCTTGGTTTCACAGTGATCCCAGGCTGAGTCCAACCAGCCCCAGGCACTTCCCTAAAGTGGCACTGGGACAATTTGGGAGCACATTCCAGGCTCCAGCCTCACGTTAAACACCACCCACGCCCCTTCCATAGGCAACACCACCCCCAAGCCAGAGCTTTGTTTGGAAGTGAAGCCAAAAATAAAGAATTAAAATAAAAATATGAGAGAATAAAGGTGGAAAAGGGAATTGCATAAAACAGTTTGTGGGTGGGTGAGGAAAATCCCCAAATAAACAACCCCACATCCTGAAATTCCTCTACAATTAATTGTGGTGGTGGTAATTAAGGTGCTTGCAGCTGCTCCAAGCTGGTGGCACAGATTTCCTGTCTGCCCTCCCATCAAACCCAGGGCTGAAATGCCCCATTCCTTTGGTGGGATAAGGCTGAGCTTCACCCTGGACACAGGGGATTCTCTGCTGAGGAAACCACAATTACAGCCCCACCTGAGGGGTATGTCAGCAATATTCATCAGATTTTCAGGCAAACTCACAGGAATATTTTTAAAAAGCAGCACTGAGATCTCTGTGTAGCTGCCACCCCATGAAGTCCCTGCTCTGGGGAGAAATTAAATGGTTTAACAAGAAATAACTGAGTAAATCAAACACGAGCAAGTATTGACTGCAGAGCCTTTGAACACCCCAGAAATCCAAGGATTTCACCAAGGATGGGACCAAACCCTGCTACCCCTCCCAGCACAACCCCTGTGTCCCCACAGCTCCCCAGGCAGAGGCACAGGTGCCAATTTGCTTTGGGGAGTTATTAAATCAGGAGATCATTAACCCTAAACCCCAGCCCATGAACAGACCCCAGGATGTTGGATCCACTCATTAATTTCTCAGGATGAAAAATCCTAGAAAGGAAGAAATCAATGAGCACAGGACATGGCAACCAAGATAAATATTGCAGAGACAAAGAGCTCAGAGGAATAAATCAACCCCAAATCCAGGGAATGCAGAGCAGAGCAACATCCACTTCATCCTGAGCCTCAGCTCCTCCCTGACACGGCCACCCCAGGGAAAGCAGGTCCTCACCCACTGAACTGCCCAGTCTGGCACTTGGATTTGCAATTTGGGAGAAGTTTTGAAGGACAGGAGCTGCTGGATGCTTCCTTCCCTTGCAATCAGCACGTGGGCAGTTGGGAAGGTTGGATTTATCCAGCTCCAAGCATTCATGGATGGTTTTTGCCCATCCCTGGAAGGGTCCAAGACCAGGCTGGACGGGGCTTGGAGCACCCTGGGATGGTGGGAGGTGTTCATGCCCATGGAACTGGGCTTTAAGGCCCCTCTCAACTCAAACTATGTCAGGATTCTTGGATAACCACCCCAACAGCCCAGCTTCAGGTCCAGCCTAAAATAAGTGAAGCCACACATTGACTGAGGACAGGAGACTCCATCTGATCCATTAACAAATCCTCATCCTTCTGGAAAACACTAACAGGCACAACAAACTCCTCCTGGAGCAAGCCAGGAATAATCCAGACCTGAGCCCTCCTAAATGGAGTAAATCCAACAGGATCATCCCAGCCCTGCAGCCCCAAGCTCCAAAGATCACTGCAATCCCATATTTCCATTTCTTAAGGAATAAAAGCAACACTTCCCACATTGCTGGGATTCCTGGGCTCATTCTCCAGTGTCCTCTTCCTTTTCCATGTCACCCACAAAACCCAACACCCTCTGCCCCACGGTTTGGAGAGGCTGGGAGAAGGGAATCTCCTGTGGGAGATGGGCTGGGAGGAGGAGAGGGGATCTCTGGTGGGAGATGGCCTGGGAGGAGCAGGAATATCTTGGAGGAGCTGCAGGGCAGAGCTGGAAGCACTCACTGGAGAGCAGCTCTCTCCCCCAGCCCCTTTGCTCTGCTCCACATCTCAGCCAGGACTCGTTTGCTTCAAATCCCCTCTGCTTTGGGCTTTTGGAGTTTTTACCCAGGCAAGCCTCACCTCCCCCTGGTCTTTTGGCACAGAAGACGCTCTTGGAGCACCTGAGCAGGCCTAAAACCTGCAAAATTCTCTTTACACCTCCATTCATTCCATTTGCATTTATCTTTTCACACATTCTGCCTCAGTCCTGTGCCCAGCTCACACCACAGGGTTTTCCTGCCTCTCCTTGGGGTTCCCCCTCCGAATCCAGGAAGAGAAGCAGAAGCTCCAAGTACTCCAGACCCCAGGGGCTGCCCCAGGCTCAGCCCCACGGGAAACCCCAGCCCTGGATGTGGCACCACAGACACAGCAGAGTGGGCAGTGCCCTGTCCTGAGCTCTCGGAACACTCCCGACCCCGGGCAGTTGCTCCCAGCACCTCCCCAGGGAACACCTCTGTTCACCTGTGGTTCCCAGGTGGAGAAGCTCCTCAGCCTCCCCTCAAGGACAAGGCAGAGGTCACTCCCTCCCCTGTTCCCTCAGACAGGAGGAGGAGGAGGGACGTGCCGGGACACGGGGAGGTGGCACCGACCCTCCTCACCTGCCGCAGGGGTAGGGAAGGCAGATCCAGCCGGCTCCTGGCACAGGGATTCCCTCTTCCTCCACCCTGGAGCCACACGGCCCTTTGGGATGGGAAGGATATTCTCCCTGTTTCCTCAGCTGAGCAATGCCCTCAGTGCTGGGATCTCCCAGGGATCACACCCCCAGTTCCTCCCCCCCAGCCTCGGGAAGCAGCTTCTGGGACCTTTCCAGGATGGCTGGAGGAGACCCCGCTCCTCGGCCACCGTGGAGCAGCTGCAGAGCCAGGAATGCCCAATTCCACCCCGGAGGAACTCCTGCAGCACCCCCAGAGCAGCCCTCGGCCACAGGATTCATTCTGGCCGGGACAGCGGGACCCTCGCCGGGTTTGCCGCACCTTGGAGGAGTGAGGGGCTCGGTAAAAGCCGCAGTCAGCCCCTCGGCACCGGCCAAGCACCAGCAGATCCTACCCGGGCACCCGGGAGGAGGAAGCAGCTTTTCCCCACCGCCCACTGCCTGCTCCTGCTGTAATTCCCCAATTTCCTCATGCTATGGCACCTGACTGTCCTGCTGGAAAGGGCCTGCCCCAAAATCCCGTTTTATTTATGATTTCCCCCCAGCTGTGCCGCTCCTGCTCCAGCTCGCAGCAGCAGCTGCTGCCTGCACAGCCGGGGCAGCTCCTCCATCCCGCGGGGAGTCCCTCCCTCCTCCCTGCACAGTTTAGCGGCTGCCGTGACAAGCCCAAAGGGACAATTCCGTCTGATTTCCAGCTGCATCCCAGGAAGAGCTGGGATCCAGCTCCCCGGCAGAGTTTGCTCTGTCCCCACAGACCCCAGCCCCCTTTCCAGGATGCTCAGCCCCAGGCGCCCCCCGCGCTGCCCGCAGAGATCAGAGGAACGGAATATTCCAGCACCATCAGCATCCCGCTGCTCCCGGGCATCCTTCACGTGGGTCTGGCTCCAGCTCTCACCCAGAGCCTCCTCCCAACACACCAGAGCTCCCAACAGTCCCACCGGGCTCTTCCCAAGCAGGGATCCCACTCCTAGTGCTTTGTAAAGCCCTGCCCCGAGTTTTGGGGTTGATCCCAAACCCCGCCGGTTAATCGGGGCTCAAACACCTTTGGGATCAGCTCCGCTCGGCAAAGCTCCGCATCCCAAAGCGCTCCAGAGTGCACAAGTCCCGCGGCCCCAAAGGAGCAACTCCGGGGGCTCCCGGGGAGCCGAAGGAGCCCGGACAGAGCGCGGGGGTCTGACACAGCAAAGCCGGGCGGGATGGGCAGGGCAGGGCCGGACCGCGCTGCAGCCCTGGGGGACCCCGGCTCGGACTGGGCAGAAATCCGGGTGCCACTAGGCTGGGAGCAACGCGGAACGTGGGAAGGCAGCGGCGGGGATGGTGCAACACTAATTTAATTATTTCTCATTAAAACCCAAGGCAGCAGCCAGCCCCTCACACGCCAGTCAGTCACCCCGAGACCAGAGAGCATCACTTCGAGTCGGTAGAAAAACCAGCGAAAGGGAAAGCGCTCGGTGGGCAGCGACCCGCAGGGAGCTCCCGAGGGGCTCCCGGGCCAGGGGGACCCTGCCTGGCCATGCGGGACCTGCCGGACCCTCCGGAACCTGCCGGACACCCCGGAACCCGCTGGACCCTCCGGAACCTGCCGGACACCCCGGGACACACCGGACACACCGAGACCCTCCGGGACCGCTGCGACCCCGGAGCGCTCCGGGCACAGCGGGCAAACGCGCAGCGAGCGGCGGGGCTGGGAGCGGAACGGAGAGCGGGACACGGACCGGAACCGACACCAACCAGGCGTCCCTTAAACCATCAGCCAGCGGTACCCTTGGACCAACACGACCCGGGGATGCCGCGGACCGAGAGGAGCCGCAGACACGGACCAGAACCGACACGACTCGGAGGTCTCTTGGACCGACTGGAACAGGGGACTCGGACCAGAAGCGACACGACCCAGGGCTCTTGGACAGACTGGAACCGGGACCAGAAGCGAAACGACCCACGGCTCTTAGACTGACACGAACAGGAGACATGGACCAGAAGCGACACGACCCAGGGCTCTTGGACAGACTGGAACCGGGACCAGAACCGACACGACCGAGGGGGCCCCGGACAGGAGCCGAGAGCAGCCGGGGCTCCCGGCGCGCACTCACCGCGGAGAAGTTGTGCGGGCCGCAGAGCTCGCCGCGGTACTTGCAGGACAGCAGCATGTCCTCCAGCTGGTGGCCCAGGCGGTCCATGAAGTCGGCGCTGATGCCCTCGTAGTGGCGGGGCGGCAGAAAGAGGCGGAAATCGGCCAGTTTGGCGAACCAGCGCAGCCGCGCCTCGTCGGCGCGCAGCAGCTCGGTGAGCAGCGGCCGCGCGGTGCGGTTGGGCAGCAGCAGCCCCAGCCAGTGCCCCGCGTAGTACAGGTCGCCCTTGGAGAGGCGGGGGAAGCGCAGCGGGTTGTTGTTGCACAGCGTGACGGCGGGGAAGGGCAGCTGGCGGCTCCACTCGGTGCGCACGCGGGTGTGCGAGGGGAAGGCGAGCCAGTGCAGCAGGCGGTCGGAGGACCAGGCCAGCAGCAGCCCCAGCGCCGTGCAGAAGGCGAGCACCCAGAGCGCCCGCCGCGCCGGCGCCGCCCGCGCCGAGCACATGAGGCGCAGCCCGTGCAGCCGAGTGCGCAGCGCCGGCGCCCGGCGCCCCCGCGCCATGGGCGCTCCCCTCCTCCTCCTCCTCCCGCCGCCGCTCGTCCTCCTCCGGGCCGGGCTCAGGGCGAGCAGCGCCGCGCCATCCCCGGGCCCCCCGCCGGCTGCGGCCCCAGCAGCAGCAGCAGGAGGAGGAGGCTGAGGAGGAGGAAGAGCGGGACGAAGCTCGCCGAGGTGCCAGTCCCGGCCGCTCGGCGCTCGGGAGGCGGAGGGAGCGATGCTCGGCGCCGATCGCGCTGCTGCTTTCCCGGAGTAGCCCCCCGCTCCTCCTCCTCCTTCTCCTCCTCCTCCTCCTCCGCCCCCCGTTATCCCCCGGCTGCCGCCGGCCCCGGCCCCCCCTCGCTGCCTCCTCCCTCCTCCGGCAGGAGTTTGTTTTTCTGCTTTTCAGCAGCCCCGGGGGAGAACATAATATCAAGAGAAGCCGAGGGTAACGGAGGCGAGGCTTGCAGCGGGCTCCGTGCGGCCGCTGCTTTCTGGGGAGGGGGGGATGGCTTTGGAGGGGGCTCCGGGCTCTGCTCCCCGCGCCTCGGCTCCCATGGAACAAATGGGAAAGGGAGAAACGCGTTCCGGGAAGCATCGCCCCCGCCCCTCGCTGCCCCTCACCCCGAGCCTGCGGAGCCCTTCGGGGTCAGGGGCTCCTCCTGCCCTGATCGGACACCGAAAAAAGCCCCTTAGCACCCTGTGCGACGGGAATAACTCGCGATGTGGATTGGCATTCCTCGGGATTGCTGAGCTTGGATCTGTGCAAGCGGCTGCCGTTTCCTTCGTTTTGCTTTCAAACAGTACCGAGAAACATTCCTCTAATTGTGTCCAATTAAGCCGTAAGTGCCGGTAACTGCTCCGAATCCCCTCTGATATATTTTTTTTTCCCTCGGAATTAATTTTCCCTGTGCATTTGGAGCCGTATATTTTTACCCAATAGATGGAGTCGTTACAGCCTGGTTCTCTCCAGCCTCTCCCGGCGAGTTGCTTTTTTTATTGTGGCAAAGCAGCGAACGTGCAGCAGCCCCGGCTTGGGGGGCAGCCGGCCCAAAATCCCACTCCTTGTCCGGAAACACGGGGGGAAACGGGACTGGGATGCTGAGCTTGTGCCCTGCAGGGCGGGGGAAGTGGCAGCAGCACAAACATTGCCTGAGCTCAGCCAGGTGCCCTCAGATAACTCGGGTGTTTTTTCCCGAGCTCGTGTCCGTGCTCGGGAGCATTTTCCCATTTTTGTAGCACTGCTCGTAAGCAGCAAATCCTTCCCACCGCCCCAGCACCGGCCGTGACCTTTCGGCACCGAGTGGGAAGAGGCCAGCAGTTCCCGTATCCATGCCAGCGGCATCTCTGGCAGCTCCAGGGAGCCTCTGCTGCCGTTTTCCCGGCGCATCCCGGCTCGTTTTTCCCTGCCGCCTGTTGAAAGCAGTGGGAGTTTTTCCCCTTGGCTCCCTCTCAGGATAATCAGCATCCCAAGTACTTCCCCGCCAGGTGGGCCGGGGCTGTTTTATCAGTGATTTATTGCCACAAACCCAAGGAAATAAAAGCTGCCCGACCATGAACATCCTCCCGAATTCCTTCCCTCTCCGTGCTCATCCCAGCCCTGTGGCACAGTCGGGCCGGGCTGCGTTCCCCGGTGGGGAAAGCCCAGCCCAGCCCTGGCCTTGCTTTCAGCTCTTTCTCTTCTCCAAAAGGTTTTTCACTGTTTTTGGGGTTTTTTTATTTTCTTTTTTTTTTTTTTTTTTTTTTTTTGGGGGGGGGGGGGGGTGGGTGCAGCCTGGCAAAAGGAGCTTGTGAAGGAAAGAGCAGCAGGTTTGCATGGGGAGCAGCTTTTCCTGAAATCCGCTCCAAATGATCCACTCATATCTCCTTGATTTGTTAGAGGGAAGCAATTTTTCTTACTTAGCTGGCAAAGGGCAGTGGGATGGCCAAGGCCAACTGGAGCTGGAATCCAAAAGGTTCCCCACAAAAACATTTCAAAGCCAAAGCAAACCTGATGGTGAAATTCCACGGTATCACCTGGTGGGACATGGCCCCAGCCTTTGGAAATTCTCTCCATGTTTGCAGTTATTTGGGAAAGCAGCTCATTCCCTGCATCCGAGCCCTGGGTAATTCCTCAGGCAGCCACAGCAGCTTAAAAGCTGATTGGACCTAATTAAGTCCAATAAGAAATAATTGAGCTGATACAGAAATATTGCTAATTAAACAACAAGTCACTTGGAAATTATCCCTTGAGCTGGGTGAGTTTTCCTCCTTCCAGATGAGAATGGATTTGGGATTCTGTAGTTTGGGATACTTGACAAATTCAGTGAATTATTGTGGGGAAATTCCACCATTCCCTCCCCAAAACATCCCCTGGGTGCCCCTGCAAGGGGACAGGAAGACAACTATTTGGAAGTTGTTCCAAACAAAACCTTTGGCTTCTTTTGAAACTTCATTTTCACCTCAAACATTGACCCGGGTGAAGACAAAAAGGATTAAAGAAAAGCTTGAAATCCCCTGGAAAGGAAATCCTAAAACTTTGTTCTGCTGGATTGTATCAGTATTAGTATTAGTATGAGTATTAGTATTAGTATTTATCCTGGAAGGGAGCAAAGGGAGGGAGGATCCCCCTCCAAACTCCTCTCTCCAGCCTCACAGGGTGACTGGAGCCCCTTCCCTGGCCACACTCCCCACCTGTGTCCGTTGGAGCATCCCAGGGGATTTCTGGGATTTATTCCCTTGCTCTCCTGAGCGGTTCCTGCTGGATGAGTGGGCAGTAGATTTATCCCGGGGTTTATCCCTGGGTTTATCCCCTGGGATTGGCCCCAGGCATGGAGGGGCTGTGGGACATCCTCTGTCCTGCTGAGCTTGCAGGGACCAGCGGCAGGGGGAGAAATTACAGGGCTGGGATCAAATGGGGCAGGATGGGGCTTGGATTTTGGGAAACAATTCCTCCCTGGGAGGGTGGGGAAGCCTGGAATAGAATTCCTGCAGAGGCTGTGGCTGCCCCTGGATCCCTGGCAGTGTCCCAGGCCCACTGGACATTGGGGCTTGGAGCAGCCTGGGACACTGGGAGGGGTCCCAGGGGTTGGAACTGGACGGGCTTTAAGGTCCCTCCCAACCCCAACCATTCCAGGATTCCCAGATCAACCTTGCTAGGCTGGATTTGGTGCTCCCAGAGCCCCTGCAATAAAAAGATGGGGATTTTTGGCTTTCAGGAGAACAAGGGGCAGAAAGAAAGGCTGCTTGTCCCCAGGCAGGGGGCTCAGGACCCCTTGGCCTGGGAATGGGATCCCTTTGCCAGCACAGAACCACCTCCAGGGGCAGGAGCAGAGCCTGGCACTGCTGGGCACAGCCGGGCACAGCTGGATATGGGCTGGATGTGCCATCCTGCAGGGAGCCCTGCCTGTGCTGGGCCGGGCTCTGGGACCCAAGGAGCCTCCTGGGGATGGGTGTGACCCCCACAGACCCCAGGGATGAGTGTGACCCCCACAGGCTCTGGGGACAGATGTGACCGCACAGTCCCTGGGGACAGATGTGACCGCACAGTCCCTGGGGATAGATGTGACCCCACAATCCCTGGGGATAGATGTGACCCCACAGTCCCTGGGGACAGATGTGACCCCACAATCCCTGGGGATAGATGTGACCCCACAATCCCTGGGGACAGATGTGACCCCACAATCCCTGGGGATCGATGTGACCCCCACAGGCTCTGGGGACAGATGTGACCCCACAGCCCAGGGTGCTGGGGCAAAATGAGCCTTAAATGTGTTCTGCAACCCCCAAACCTTTGGGAAGAATTCCCTGCTCTGGCCAAGCCCTGCAGAAACAATTCCTGCTGGAGCCAGCGTGGAAGCAGAAAGGCACAGAACACTTGGAAATTGGGGTTTCCATGGAAGCCACCACTCGGCCCTAATGCCAGCCCTGCTGCCTCAGAGCCCAGAGAATGTGACAGCCCCTGGCAGCAGGGCTTTGGGGAGCCCCAGAAACATCCAAAGGGGGCTGTCGTTGTTTTCCTTGGGTTTGTTTCATTTTTCATGCAAATAAATTAAATAAATGCTTGGGCTTCCAGCTGGGAAATTCTCCCAAGGAATTGAGGGAATTTTGAGGGCTGCAGGGGTTTGGGGCTGTTTGTTTTGAATGCAGGGAGGTGAAATATTCCATCCATACCAAAATATTGGGAGCACAGAAATAGTGCCAGGATTTCTGCATCTGCTGCTTCACCCCAACAGCACCAAAGGAGTAAAAACACTTGGATTTCACAACAAAACAAAAAAAAAATTAAAAATAGGGAAACTTTGGATATCTCATTTCCTTGTGTGTGTTTAAAGGCAAAAACCTGAGAGAGATCAAACAAATGCCCAAGTGAGCTGTGGTGTGGCTGCTCCTTTGGGAATTACACTGGGAATCCAGCGTGGGGAAGGCAAATGAAGTGGGATTTTTCCAGGCTTGCACAGAAGATCAGTTGGGAAGATTTCAGGAGCCAGATCTTAGCTGGGCTGTGGACCCTGCCCGTGGGGGGTCTCTGATCCCTGCACATCCCAAAGGATTCAATCCTCCTTCCTCCCCGTTTTTGGAGGGGACACGTGGCTGATCCAGGGACTTCATTTGGGAATCAGCTGTGGGTTGAAGGGCCTGGGCTGTGCCACACATGACAGGGCTGCTTTAATTGGTGCTTCCTGCCAGAGCCATTATTCCTGGCCTTCCTTAAAGGAATAAAAGGCTAATCCATAAATAAATGTGTTTATAGAGATAGATATTTAAACACCTCCTTCTTTTCCTTCTGCAGGTAGGGAAGAGGAAGGATTTGGATCTATTTTAAGCTCACAGCTGGCATCCTCCCAATTATCTCTTTTTTCCCCCCCCATTTTCCATTTCACTGCTGAAGAAGTGAGAGGAGGAAATGAAACAAATGGAAACACCTCTGCATTTGGGAAGGACGGATTTCAACAGGAATTCTTTAGAGCAAATTGAACAGCCAGGTCCTTGTGGCCTCTTCCTATCAAATTCATTCTTTGCCATCAGGAATGGGGCACCCTGGACCTGCCAATTCCCTGGAACTGGGCCCAGCCCAGCTCTGCACCAGTGCTCTCTGTGGATTTTGGTGGCCCCAGGGCTGGCCAGGAGCCTCCCCCCATTCCTGGGGACCTCAAAATTGTGTCCAGAGGTTAAAAAAGTCATGGAATAGTTTGGGTTGGTTTGGGATCTTAAATCCCCCCCAGTGCCATCCCCTGCCAGGGATCCAGGGGCAGCCCCAGCTGCTCTGGGAATTCCATCCCAGCCTCTCCCCACCCTCCCAGGGAGGAATTCCCTCCCAATATCCCATCCTTGCCATTCCCTGTGTCCTGTCCCTCCATCCATGGGACAAGGCAGGGACACAGGTGAGGTGCTTGGAGCCCCATCCCTGAGCTTTTGGGGCACTTCCCCCCTTCCCTGGCCCTGCTGGAATTATCCTGGATCCAGGCAGCCCGAGGGGAAAGGGAAAAGAACAGCTTTGAAAGGAGCCCTGAAATGTGCAGGGAAGGGGGGATCCATGGGACACATCCTGAGGCCGGGAAATGAATCCATCTTCAGCAGGACAAAGAAGATTTGAATATTGAATCCTGAATACTGAATATTGAATATTATCTGTTTTCTGCCTCTCAGACACACAGATTGTTCCCTTTTTTCCCCCCTGAACCTCTGAACTTCAGAGTCTGGGGGTTTTCTGTTCCTGTTTATTTTCCTTTTCCTTTTTCCCAGTTCCTGAAGGGCTGGAATTCTCTGGGAGCTTCTGGCTGGGGGAGCTCCTGTTTTGGCTGCTGAGGGGCTCAGGGAGGGGTGATGCTCTCCTGCTTCCCTTAGGAGTTCAGCCACACTCCAAGGCTCTTCCTGCTCCATGGCTGGCACCACTGGAGATGTTCTGCTTTAATTAAAAGGAATCTCGGGAAGGAAAAGCTTCCTGAGCTCATTTTTTACTGTTCAGACCTGGCTTGTTCAAGGCTTTGGTCCTGAGATGTGGCTGGAGATGATCCATGTGGGGTTGGGCACCTCCCACACCTTTATATGGGATTGGGCATCACCTTCATTTAGGATTAGGCATCACCTTCATTTAGGATTAGGCATCACCTACACTTTAATTTGGGATTAGGCATCACCTACAGTTTCCGTTGGGATTTAGGCACCTCCTGCACCTTCATTCAGGATTAGGCATCACCTACAGTTTCCTTTGGGATTGAGCATCACCTCTGGATGTGGCAGTGAGCTGTGACAGGGGGAAATGTGGGAGGGAATTCCCAGCCTCCCTGCCTTGGGGGGTGATTCTGGATACTCCTTGGAGTGGGCTAGAGGCTCCTCTGCTCCTGCCCTGACCCCAAACCTCACATTCCCAAGAGGAACAGCACCTGGAAAGGAGGAGGCTGGAGCTTCCCAGGGGACAGGGCAGCACAGCAGCCCGTGGACCACCTTGGGACACCTGGGAGGGCCATGCTGAATATTCCATGTCCTGCCCTGAGCCTGGAGAGACAATTCCCTGCTAACTCCCCCCTTCCTGAACCCTGTTCCCTCCCATTAAATTCACTGGACCTGGCAAATCCAGAGGAAAACTGCTCCGTGTTTGGATGCTGGAGGGGCTGGAAAATTCTCTCTCTCAGGGAGTTTGGCTTCCAAACCAAATTCAGGGAGCAATCCCTTAAGGTTTATTCATTGTCATTCCAAGGGATTTGAAGGCTCTCCTGGCAGCCAGATGGAAAAAAGGGAAAAACCCTTTCTCCTCAAACCTGGAGATGTTTCCAGTCCAAGAGGCTGCCACATCCCTGCCCTTATGGCAGCAGGAGGGAAGTGGGAAAATGAGGTTTTAGATCCTGAAGGATAAAAGGGAAGGGTCACCTCCACATCAGCCTCTGATCCCACAGCACCAGGACCATGTTTGGAATTTCCTTTATTCCCTGAATCTGTTGGAAAACAAATGTGGAACTCCTGGGCTAGGCTGGAGTCTCCCCGTGGAGGTTTGGGTTGGAATTTTTGGGATTGAACAGCCCTGGAGTGGTGCCTGGGCCCGCCTCCACAGCTGCCACTGAAACCTCCCCACTCCCAAATCCTGGGATTTGTGGCACAGGAATTGCAGGGAAATTTGCTGCTGCAAAAATTCCCGTTTAGGGGTTGGAGTGATTTGCCCCGTGTGGGGAATCGTGGGATCCTGGAATGGTTTGGGTTGGGAGGGCCCTAAAGCCCCTCCTGTTCCCAGCTCGGGACACCTCCCACAGTCCCAGGGGGCTCCAGCCCGGCCTGGGACATGGCCAGGGAGGGAGGAGAAGGGATGGAGATAACTCCAGAGGTGGCAGCTGGAGCTGGTGGCTTTGGGGACAGGAGGGGCCCCGAGGTTTGGGAAGGTCCCCGTGCCACGTTCCCATCCCCGCTCCACTCCGGAGGCTCCGGGCTCACCTTGGAGGAAATCAATTAATGCAATTACTGTCAAAATCCCCGCAGCACCTGGGGGATGAGGCTGGAAGCACAAACAGTCCTGACCTGACGCTGCTCCCTGTGAGCTCCCAGACTTTGCAGGAATGGGGGAGCATTCAGAGCTCCTCCCGAGGGAAGCAGCCCCTTTCTGCTCACGGCAAAACCTCCCCCTCTCCATTAAAAAAAGCTTCAATTCCTGTCAAAAATCCCTTCAAAGGATCAAATCTGACAGCCCCAAAGCTGCTCCAGTTCCTTGCAGATTCCGTAGGAATGCTGCCAGCGATCCCAGAGATTCCAGCAGGGCTCATTCCCAGGGTGGGAATCCCAGGTGGCTGCAAACTCCACACACACACCAGCGGCTGCTGCCAGAGAATTTGGGAATTTTTACCTCCTTCCTGTGGATTTCCAGGGCTGGAGGCCGTAGGGTGGGTGCTGGAGGTCTGTCCCACTGATATCCCTGTTACCTCAGGCACTGGGGGATCCACAGGGATCTGGGGAAGCGGGACAGGCGGGAAGCAGAGCAGGTAAGTGCCACCTGTGGAGCTGCCAAACTGAAAGGATCCAAAGAATTTTCCTTTGGCAGCCTAATGGTGACAGCAGTTGTGTGGGAAGATTAATGGAGAAAAGGCTGGATAAAATAGAAGCTCCATCCTGAAGTTTTTCAGCTGCTTTTTTGCAGTTATGTAATTGTAAATGACATTGATTTTTTATAAAAACCCACAAACAACACCAGGAAACTTGGAATGTTTTGGGCTAGGTTCTGCTCCTCCTGCCAGCAGAGGAGATTTGGGGTTTTCTTGGATTTCAGGGCAGTTTCAGGCTGTTTGTTCAGGGATGAGAAGCAGGATTTGGCTCTCAGTAGTCTTGGAATGCCACTGGAGCTGTGCAGGGAGTAGAGCAGAGGCTGAGCTGGCACAGCCAGGGAATTGTCTGGGTTTGTATCTGGCCAAAAGTCCCTGCACAGGGATAGCCAGCATCAGCAGGGATCAGGATTGCTCCTGGTGTGGGCTCCAAGGGCTGTTCCAGCCTGGGTGATCCCTGTGACCTCCAGGTGCCTCTGGCAAAGGCCCTCCTGCCCTTCCTGAGGAGCTCTGGGGGTTCCTGGCTCCCACCCCAAGGTTAAAGCCAGGGATGAGTTTTTAGGGGAATGGTGGGATTTGGTCCAAGGTTGGACTCAGTGACCTTTCCCAGCCTCAGTGATCCTGGGGTGGCACCTGGAGGAACAGCAGGACATTCCTATTGCCATTGCCATTGCCATTGCCATTCCTGTTCCCGTTCCTATTCCAGTTCCCATTCCCATTCCCATTCCCATTCCCATTCCTGTTCCCATTCCAGTTCCCATTCCCATTCCCATTCCCAGTCCCATTCCCATTCCCATTCCTGTTCCCATTCCAGTTCCCGTTCCCGTTCCCGTTCCCATTCCCATTCCCATTCCCATTCCCATTCCCATTCCCAGTCCGTCCAGCCTGGGGGCGCTTGGGATCACCCTCAGGCCCCCTGGGCTCACAGGACTCTGCTCAATCCCTGTTGGATCTGACCCTGGGACACAGGGAAAGGACACTTGGAAGAGATGGGAAATGGCCCCTCAGGTGCCTCAGTTTCCCCAGGTACAGCAGCAGGATTCCAGGCCCAGGCTGGGACCATGTTCAGGACCTGGCTCAGGTCAGCCCTGACCTCTCTCCTGCAAGGACCCAGCCCCTGAGAGCTGTTCCCTCTCCCATTCCAGGCTTCAGGACTTTCATGGAATCATGGAGTGGTTTGGGTGGGAAGGGACCTCAAAGCCCACCCAGTGCCACCCTGCCATGGCAGGGACACTTTCCCTTGTCCCAGGGGGCTCCAGCCCATCCAGCCTGGCCCTGGGCACTACCAGGGATCCAGGGGCACCAATGGAATAACCCTTCCCATCTCCCAGTGAGGAATTCCCTCCCAATATCTCACCAAAATCTGCCCTTTTAACCCTTTCCTTTCATGCTTCCTTGTGTTCTCCAGCCTTTGGCTGCTCTGATGGCTGACAAGGAATTTTTTTTTATGATTCCAAATCCCTGCTTTTTTCTTTAATGGAATCCCATGAAAAGGCAAAAGGAAGGGAGCTCCTGGATGGGAAAAGCCCTGGAGGAATGAAACTGCATCAGAAAAAGGTTCCTCCTTCCAGGAGGGAAGTTTGGACTGGCTCTGCCTTGGTGCAAAGATCTTGTCAGGATTTGTTTTCCTGGAGACACATTCCCTGAAGGAATATCCTGAGTGTTCCTGGGGATGTTTGAATCCATTCTCTTCCCCCTCTGAGGAAAAGGGGTTTTCTCCAGGTGTAGAAGGCACCAGGATGACATTTCCTGGTCTCTTTTGTTTCCTCTCTGTATTTTCTCCCAAAATATTGGATCCACTTATATTCAGAACTCCTCACTCCCCCTCTCTCCTCCTTTTCCAGCCTTTGGATGTGGCAGGATGAGCACATGGAGCTTCCCTGAGCCGTGGGTAATGGGCTGGATGATTCTCCACTATTTTCTCCAAGAGTTTTCCTTTCCCAAGGCTATTTCCTCTCTGGATTTGATATTTTAAAACAATATCCCTGGAGGTGTAAAAGCTCCCTGGAGAACTGAGAAAGCTTGACTGGAAATGCTCCCATCAAACCCTTCCTGCTCCCTGCTGTTGGACAGTTCCCTCCTGCAGGAATTTTAAGTTTTTCAGCAGCTTCTCAATTTTTTTTTTTTTTTAATTTAGTCCTTAATTTTGGGAACAAGATGCTCTAAGGTAGGATTTGTTCCCATGCCCAGCTGTAAATCTGGGAATGAAGGGAGGATTTGCTTCCATCTTCCTGTACCAGCTGTAAAATTTGGGAATGAAGAGAGTGTTCTTGTACCAGCTGTAAATCTGGGAATGAAGGGAGGATTTGCCCCTGTGCTCCTGTACCAGCTGTAAAGCTGGGAATTAACACATTCCCATCTTCCTTCTCCCCTTTGCCACCATCAATTCCCCGGTGCCAAGAGCTGATGGGAGTCAGGAGGCTCCAGATAAGTGGGAATCAGAGCTGGGAATCTGCCAGGCCATGGATCACCCTCTATAACTCCTCCTCAGTCCTCCCATTAAAAGCAGGACGGTTTCTTTTCCCTGTGGCATCTCCTGCCTTCCCTTTTTCCCTTGGGACTGGGGACACCGTGGCTCTGCTGCAGCTCTGGGATGGCTGGCAAGGGACTGGGATGGGACATTTCCACCTGGACACTGAGATCCCTCAATCCCCTCCTCCCTGAGGTGTTTTCCATGACAATGGAGCTCCTTTTCTCTTTGAGATCCCATTGTGCACTGACTCCCCGGGGAGCTGTTCCTGGAATAATGACATGAGACAAATAATCTGATTTATTTCCCTCTGCCATTCCGGGTGCAGAAGTGCTGCTGGGGATAACAGCAACGCCTGGCGCTGACCTTGGAAATGGAAGGAAGAATTCCACACTGATCTTGGAGCCAAGCTGAGGGGAAAGTGGCACAGAAAGCTTTACCTGGGACAGATGGGATTGTTCTCCATGAGGGCTTGTGCAGCTTTGGGGCTGGAAATCATTGCTGGGGTGTCACCAATTCCTTGGGACCTTGAAGATCCTTGGGGTTACAAATCATGGGATCCCAGCCTGGTTTGGGTGGGAAGGGGATTTAAGGATCCAGTGCCACCCCTGCCATGGCAGGGACACCTCCCACTGTCCCAGGCTGCTCCCAGCCCCAGTGTCCAACCTGGCCTTGGGCACTGCCAGGGATCCAGGGGCAGCCACAGCTGCTCCAGGAATTCCACCCCAGCCCTTCCCCATGCCCACAGGGAGGAATTCCTTCCCAATATCCAACCTAAATCTCCCCTCTTTCAGTCTAAACCCCCCCCACACACACCTTGGTCTTCCCCTCTCTGCCCATGGAAAAGTCACTTTCCCATGGTTTTTTTAAGTCCTTGGAGTCCTGAAAGGCCTCAATGAGATGCAGCCAGTCCTGCTCAGTTCATCCTGCCTTTGCCTCTCAGGGAACTTTCCTGGGATTTCCTGTTCCCCTTGCTCAGCAAAATGTGCCTTTGGACACCAGTACTGCCAGTGCTGGGCTCGTCCTCTCTGCCCAGTACAAACCAGTACAGCCAGAGTGTGGGGTGCACCCAGAGATGGGAAAGGGATGAGCAGGAGGGCTCGAGAGCAGAAGTGATAAATCAGCTGAGGGTGGGGAAGCAAAGAGAGACCTTTGGCTTGGGCAGGGCCCTGAGGCTGCTCGGGATTACAGGGTTTGGGAACAGCATTTTTCCCTGACCTCATTCCTGCCCTCTTCCCTAGGGATGGGTTTTACCAGAGGAGGGAGACTGGAGGAGGCAGAGGCCCTGTGGTTCAGCCAGCTCCTCTGACAGGCTCACACTCAGCACATGGAGCAGGTGGGGGACAGCTGGGAGTGATGGAATCAGGGAACATCCTGAGCTAGGAGGGACCCCTGGATCATCCAGTCCCACCCCTGCCCTGCCCAGACCCTCCAGCAATCCCACCCTGGGCATTCCTCTCTTATATGGACAATTCTCACCTCTATTAACGAATAGAGTGAGGCTGCAGGGGTTGGTGGGACGTGGAGCTTATGTGTACATTTATTAGGCATATATTTATTATTTCTAGGCCTTGGCTTGTCATTTGAGACACTGTTTCTTCCTCTGCTGTGCTTTGGAAGGTGTCCTCCATTCAGCTGCTTTGTTTCTTTCCTCGACTCTCTGCCTTCAGTCTGATATGAGAAGCACACTTGGACTGCAAAACCTCTGTTGAAACTTGGTAGTCTTTTTTCACCAGAGAAATTCCCTAAGGCAGGTGTTTATATTTCTTCAAGATTAGTCACAATGAAGTGGAAGACTAGAGAAAGATGGAGGCTTGTAGCCATGATATTTTATAAAAATCCTTTGCTAGGATTTTTCTCCTATTCTAGCTGAGAAGCCTCAGAAAAGAAACGTAAACAATTAACTATCTGCTGCTGTGGAATGTGGTCTGGACATTGTTTACTAACAGGTGCAGCTGTGATTGGTCCATGTTGGTTGCTTCTAATTAATGGCCAATCACAGTCAGCTGGCTCGGACTCTGAGCTCCACAAGCCTTTGTTATCATTCCATTCCTGTTCTTTCCAGCCTTCTGATGAATCCTTTTCTCTCTATTCTTTTAGTATCGTTTTAGTATATCATTTTAATATAATATATATCATCATGTAATAAATCAGCCTTCTGAAACATGGAGTCAAAATTCAGATCTCTTCACTCATCCCAGGAGCCCCCATCGGATCGACCATATTGAGGCTCATTGCAGATTTGCACCTTCTAATAATCTAATAATTTGGACAGCAGCACTGTCTAAACCCTCCTGGAGCCTCGGGGCCAGGACCATTCCCTGGGCAGTGCCAGCACCCTCTGGGGGAAGAACCCTTCCCAGTATCCATCCCAATCCCCCTGGCCCAGCTCCAGCTGTTCCCTGGGATCTGGAGCTGATTCCCTCCATGGTGGAGCCCAGCAGAGCACATGGCCCAGAGCTCCTCTGTGAGGAGCAGCTCCCTGCACCCCAAATGGGGCTGAATCAGCCCCCAGGATAAGTCTGGGATGTGAATCCAGGAGGGTCTGTGCTCCCAGCTGGGTCATTGTGGATCCAGCATTCCTGGGTTGGGATCACAGTTCCGGGGAGCACACAAGCACCAGTGGCCTCCAGGGCGAGTCTGAGCAGACTGTTTGTGAGGAGAGCAGTGAGGGCTGGATCAGGGATTTCTCCACTGCTGGGGTGGACACAGGTGCTGGATTCAGTGTCAGACACAGCCTGGGAAGGGTGGGCAGTGAATGTTCAGCTGTAGGCATTTTCCAGGCATGAACCTCTCAAACCCGAGCAGTGTCATTGCTGGAAAGCTCCCTCTGTGCAGGGCTGCAGGGCTGGGAGGCTCCCTGGAATGCTGGAGGCTCCTTGGCTGCTTTGACAGAGGCAAAAATCCCGAGGAATCCATCTGGGCTGAGCCAAGCAGGGCACAAATGGGGATTTCTCCATCTGGAATTGCTCTTCCAGGGAACCAAAGCTCTAAGACAGGAGGGGGTGATCCCAGTGAACCACAGGGCAGGTGTTGAAATAATTCCAAATTATCCCTGATTTTGACTGCACAGGTCTGGAGCTTTGCCAGGACTTCTAGAGAAACCTAAATGGGATTCTGAACTGAGGAATTCCCCATTAGGTCTGGAATCAGCAAGGCTGGGGGGCGCAGGTGGGATGGGAATTGCTTTTCTGCTGGGAATGCAGCTCCTGCCTTAAAGCCACTGCCAGCCTGGAATGGGTTTGTGTACCCTGGGGAAGGGCCCCTGTGCTCCTCTGGGTTTTGGGGACACCTGGGAGGGATCCCACTGTGTGTTTGTGTGCCACAGGCTGCACCTAAATTCCTGTTGGGATTTAGGATGGAATTACTCCCTGGGAGGCTGGGGAGGGGCTGAGGAGGAATTCCCAGAGCAGCTGTGGCTTCCATGGATCCCTGGAAGGTCCTAGGCCAGGCTGGACAGGGCTGGGAGCAGCCTGGGACAGTGGAAGGTGTCCCTGCAATGGCAGGGGCGGAATGGGATGGGCTTTAGGGTCCTTTCCAGCCCAAACCATCCTGGGATTCTCAGAAAGCCCGGCCCTGGCTCTGCAGGGATTGCTCAGGGCCCTGCATGGCCTGGGCTCCCCATCACTGATTCCCTGATTCCCCAGGAGGGGAATTGCTAATTCCACCTTGCCTGGCCCTTATAGAGCACTGGAGGGGCTTTTCCCAGGCCATTCACAGAGGAGACCCGAGTGCTCGGTGGCAGGAGGGGGCTGGGATTTCAGATCAGCCCTTGGGGGACTCCTGGGAGCAGGAACCCCCTGAGGAACCCGCACACCAGAGCAGCCAGGACAGTCAGGGGCACAGGAGCAGTCAGGAACATTCTCTTGGGTGCTCTCAGGAGCAGCTTTGCTGCTTTGAAGGATCAGAATCCCGGACTCCCTTTGTCCCCAGCCTCTGGTGTGTGCCCGTGTTTGGACAGAGCCCCTCAGCCCTGGGGCAGGTGTGGCATCCGCTCAGAAATAATCACTAACTCCACGGGCTTTGCAGTTTAAACATCTCAGACTAAGAGCTCCGAGTGTCCCCGAGCACAGCTTCGGGCTGAGCCGGCTCCGTTTGCATTCCAGCCGCTGCCAGGGGAATCCCGGGCTGGATTAGGACTTCCCAATGCACAGAGGGAAGAGGGGCTGCTCTGGCGCAGGAAATAAAGGGCCAAGATCAAATATCTGAATGTTTCATCACTGGAGAGTGATTTTGAGTGCAGGGAGTTAATGCAGCACCTGGCAGAGGGGCAGCAGGAGGGACAGGGTGGCACTGGCACAGAACTGGAGCTGCTCTGGCACCGGGCTCGGTGGGGAGGGGTGAGGGACTCTGCACCCCTGGGAAAGGTCTGCAGATTCCCTCCCTGCCTGGAGCCAACGGGGGTGCCTGGAAAAGGGGGTGTGCCACTGTCATATTTTCTGAGAAATCCATTGGCCAGGATTTTTCTCTTGGGAAGCTGAGAAGCCTCAGAGAAAAAGGAAAACAATATTATCTCATTTGCTTCTCCTGCGTTTTGCTGCTTTGGAATGTGGTTGGAGATTGTTTATCCAACAGGTCCTTTCATGTGAATTGTTTTTACTTATTGGCCAATCACAGCCAAGCTGTGTTGAGGCTCTGGAAAGAGTCACGAGTTTTTCTTTAGTATCCTTCTAGCCTTCTGTCTGTATCCTTTCCGTATGCTTTAGTATAATAATATAATATAATAATAAATTATCCTTCTAAGAACATGGAGTCAGATTCATCATTTCCTTCCTTCATCTGGGAAGCCCGCAAATACAAGAGGGGTGAGCCATGCAAATGGGGGAAATTAGGATTTAATTAAGATGCCAACTTGGAGCTGGGTGGGGATTAGGAGCCACCAGCAGCAGTGCTCAGGACCAGGGAGCACCTGAGGGTTTGGGTTCCTGGGTCACCTCCAGAGGTAGCAGCATTTCCCTGCTTCTGATGAGCATTTTTAACCTTCCTCCTTATCCCAAAATCCCAGAATGGGTTGGAAGGGATATTTCGAACCTGCCATGGCAGGGACACCTCCCACTGTCCCAGGCTGCTCCCAGCCCCAGTGTCCAGCCTGGCCTTGGGCACTGCCAGGGATCCAGGAGCAGCCACAGCTGCTCTGGGCCCCCTGTGCCAGGGCCTGCCCACCCTGCCAGGGAACAATTCCTAATTCCCAATCTCCCATCCATGCCTGCCCTCTGGCAGTGGGAGCCATTCCCTGTGTCCTGTCCCTCCATGCCTTGGAAATCCTCTCTCTCCACCTTTCCTATTGGTCCCGGGAGGTCACAGTTAGGTCACCCCTGGTCCCTTCTCCAAGCTGAACAATCCCAGCTCTCACCTTTCCTCTTGGGAAGAGAAGGGGAGGTGGGAGCTGAGCAGGGTTCCTCTCCCTGCCTGGAGGAAGCAGAACCTCAGAGGGGTTTGTGTTCCCAGGAGGAGTCACCACAAACCAGGAACTGCCTGGGGGGGCACAAGGGGCTGTGTCCCCCAGACTGGGCTAGCTGGGCCCTCAGGTGGCACCCATGTCCCCAGATTTGTTTAGATCAGCTTCTGCAGGCCCCAGCAGAGAGCAGGAGCTGGGGGAGGCAGGCAGAGCCCCCCTGTGCAGCTCAGCACGTGGAGCAGGTGGGGTCCAGCTGGGAGGGATGGAATCCTGGAATATCCTGAGCTGGAAGGGCCCCCCAGGAACACCCAAAGTGCCCAGGATGCCAACAATCCCACCCTGGGCATCCCTGGCAGCTCTGTCCAACCCCTCCTGGAGCTCTGGCAGCCTCGGGGCCGGGACCATTCCCTGGGGAGCCTGGGCAGTGCCAGCACCTCTGGGGGAAGAACCTTTCCCTGAGCTCCATCCCAATTACCCTGGCCCAGCTCCAGCCATTCCCTGTCCCTGGGTTACCTGCTGGGATGGAGTTTCCTGGCTCTGTGAAAGGCCCTCTGGCAGGAGGAGGAAGAGCAGCCGTGGCCATGAGCCCCGAGAGCTGCCCGGCCCGGTGTGCCCAGAGCCGGCCTGGCTCCAAGCTGCCCACCAGGGAGGCTCCAAAGAGGAGCTCTTTCAAACCCATCTTTGTCAGCATGAGCTCTTAGGGCTTCCAGGGTAGCTCAGGCTCTTTCCAGCCCCTGCAGCTCGGGGTCTGCTGGCCTCAGCAAGGCGCTCTGGCCAGGCCGTGAGGAACAGTGACAGCAGCTCTGGGAGCAGGCAGTGACAAATCCACTCAGCAGCTCCAGCCCAGGCTGGGGATCCATGGAGATCCCTTTGATGCAGGGCTCAGTGCTTGAATTCAGCATTTCTGGACCTTTTTAAAACCAGGATTTACTCCCCACTCTTTATCCCTGGGGCCTCACTGTAAGAGCAGTATGGAAAGATGTGGGACTCCAGGTGGCTCTTCAAAATGCACTTTATTGTACCCAAACTGCAGTTTATTGTATCCAGACACTCCTGGGCTTCCAGGATCCAACATCTCATTGCAGCCTGGCCCAGGAGAAGAGGGATGGGATGGGATGGGATGGGATGGGATGGGATGGGATGGGATGGGATGGGATGGGGTGTCGGGGGTGGGGTGGAGTGAGTTTAATTCTGTCTGGGTTGAAAGATGTTAGAGCAGCCCAGGGTCATGGGTGACAGAGCCTGTGCCTACAGCTGTCAGCGCCAGCTGCAGACAAGCCTGGAGATCCTTTAATTTTGGTTACAATGCATTATATAGTTTGCTGATCCCATCCCATCCCATCCCATCCCATCCCATCCCATCCCATCCCATCCCATCCCATCCCATCCCATCCCATCCCATCCCATCCCATCCCATCCCATCCCATCCCATCCCATCCCATCCCATCCCATCCCATCCCATCCCATCCCATCCCATCCCATCCCATCCCATCCCATCTCTCTTCTCCTGGGCCAGGGATGAGATGTTGGATTCTGGAAGCCCAGGAGTGTCTGGATACAATAAACTGCATTTTGGGTACAATAAACTGCATTTTGAAGAGCCACCTGGAGTCCCACATTTCTTGATCAGGCTCTTACAGTGCATCTTGATACAGTAGAACCAATCTATACCTTAATGTTTACCAATAGCCTGTCATAACTACTATAATTACATATTCATGTTACTATACTCCAATCACTAAAAGTTAGTACATTACAGGTGAAGCTGGAAGTTGTTTTTCAGTCTTCTTGCAGTGGAAAATTCTGAGACCTTTTTCCTACTTGCAACACTGGCAGTCTTGTCTGTCTGTGGAATCTTTCTGCTTGGTAAAAACTTCTTCTGTTTGAGGTGGGTTTATCCTTTGCTCTAAGTCATAAAAACCCCTTCTAACTAACACACCCTTTGCCTCCTTGGTTATCCAGCAAGACTGGCTCAGCAAGCCTCAATTTACACATCTATTATTGTTCTATACCAAAACTTGCTTCCATCTCTCTTTCGTGCTCAGGTTCTACATGCAGAGATCTTTCTGCCAAGCACACACATCTGTTAAACTTTCCTGTCAAACTTTCATCCTTCCCAACATGGCACAAGGAGGCCTGGCAGAATTAGCAGGGAATTATTTACAGAGAGCAGGAGCTGCTCCCAAAGCCCAGCAGAGGAGGCTGGGCTCTCCTGGGGGGGGCACTGGGATGACCTGGGGCAGCACCTGGGCTGCAGGATGGGGATGGGAGAGGGGGGAACAGCCTGGGACTGCCCCACCAGCCCAGGGGTCACTGAGGAGTTACTGAGCAATCACTGTGGGGAGACAGCAACAACCCAGAGTGCCTTTGGAACCTTAAACTCCTTCAGAACTTCAGCTCCTTCTGGATTTCCCCTGGAGGAGTGAGGGGAGGGATCCAGCACAGGCACCTGGGAGGGTCTGAGAGCAGCAAGCTCCTGAGGGTCAGTCCTGGAACAGAATTAATTCCTGTCATAGCTAATAAATCAACTTTATTAATAAACATCAATCCCCTGGGCTGGAGCCTGTGCCAAAGCAGGGGTTTGGAGATCTGGGGGTGGGAAGGTGGCCCTGGGACACCTCTGGAAGGACAGGAAGGGCTGGGGAGCTCAGGCACAGCTGAAGCTCTGGGCCAGGGTGGACTTCTGTCACCTGGTTTTTCACCTGTGGCATGCCCAGGCTGCTGGTGTTTGCCAAAGCTCATCCAAGCTGAGCTATTTTAGCTAAAACTGAGCCCAAAACCCAGCTCAGGAGGCAGCTGAGCCCAGCTCCCACCAACCCCAGCCCCACATTTTGATAATATTGCTGTGTTTGGTTTCCATTTTGAAAATTCACCTTTTTTCCTTCCTGAGCAGTCACTGAGTTAATTTAAATGAAATAAAACGGATAAAATTCAATCCTTCAGATGGAACTTTGTGCTCTGGAAATGGGGAATGGGGCACTGAAGCACCTGTGAGCTGCAGAGCTGCCTCTGCTCTCCCTGCAGCAGCTGCTGGGGAGGGGGAGCTGTCAGCTCCAGCCCTTCCCTACAGCCACTTCAGTTGGATAAATGACATTTTTAGTGGGAAAGCTGAATCCAAACATGCTCAGCTGGCAGGGGCTGGAATTTCACTACCAAATCTCACTTTGACTGTGGAAATTCTGTGTTTCAGAAGGGTTTTCCAATGGCCAGGCCTGCAGGCCTGGGGTCTTTGGGGTGGGGGAGGTTTGGGGGGTCAGGATTTGGGCTGAGGAGGAGGAATGGGGTGCAGATGTGAAGATGAGAGCAGGCACAGCTGGATGTGGGTCCAGACACTCCTGAGGTTCAGCATCCCATCCCAGCCTGGCTCAGGAGGAGAGCTCAGGGATGGGATGGGAAGGGATGGGATGGGATGGGGTCTCTGGGGTGGGCTGAGTTTAATTCTGTCTGAATTGACCAAAATCTGACATTATTGGGTAAACTCAGCCACACAAAGCCCCAGGGCTGGGTCTGCCAAGTTAAATCCAGCAGGGAGTTCCAGGAGCCATCCCAAATCCTGCTCCAGCACTGCAGGGCTGGGGACTGGGATTTGCTGATGGTCTCAGGTCAGGCTGGGGAAGTGACAGTGACATTTCAGAGGACAGCACAGTGGACAGGGACTGGGTGTGGGAGGCTCATCCCAGCTCTCCATCTGCCACTCCTGCTCCCACCCCTCAGAACTGACCCCAAGCAGGAACAGGCACCCCTCAGATGGAGCTCAGGGATCACGCCCAGAGAGGAGGAATCAGCTCCTGACAGCCCAGATAGCCCAGATCCCACAGCACCCGCTGGAACCCCCCTGTCAGGCACTTCCCAGGCTCTCAGCACCATCCTCATCCATGGGGATTGATCCCAAATCCTTTTCCCAAGATCAAGGGCGTCTTTTGGCAACCTTGGAACAGCTTCCCAGAGCATCTGTGGCTGCTCCTGGATCCCTGGCAGTGCCCAAGGCCAGGTTGGATATTGAGGTTGGAGCAGCCTGGGACAGTGGAAGGTGTCCCTGCCATGGCAGGGGTGGCACTGGGTGGGCTTTAAGGTCCCTCTAACCCAAACCATTCCACGATTCTGTGATTTTCTCATCTCCCATTATCCACTACACAGAATCCTGGAATATCCTGAGCTGGGAAGGATCCCAGGATCATCCAGTCCCACTCCTTGGCCCTGCCCAGACCCCCAACAATCCCCCCTGGGCATCCCTGGCAGCTCTGTCCAACCCCTCCTGGAGCTCTGGCAGCCTCGGGGCTGGGACCATTCCCTGGGGAGCCTGGGCAGTGCCAGCACCTCTGGGGAAGAACCTTTCCCTGAGATCCCTCCAAAATCCCCCTGGCTCCAGCAGTTCCCTTGTCCCCTCCCTGCTCACAAGGACAAGCATGTCACCTTGTTACAGGGAATTTCCTTATGGTTGTGAAATGTTGGACCCAACCCCTCTGAGAGCTGGAGGAAAAACTCAGGAGAAAAGTGACACTGGAATCAGGCAGAGAGAAGCTCCCTGACACAGTTTTGGGTATAGAAAGCAGAAACTCCTTAGGACACAAACAGGGCTTCCTGACCTCAACAAGAACTGTCTGGGTCTTCCCCCACTAACAAACCCCCAAGGCCTGAGAACCAACCCTGAGAAAAAGCAGAGCCAAGGCAGCAAATCCTCTTTCCCTGAGCTGTGCCTGTGCCCACCCGGGGCAGGCAGGATTCCTGAAATCAGAGTGAAATCCAAACAAAACTCCACCAGAACTCCTGAGAGCTGAGTGGAAGGGATGGATGGAGACCCAAAGCCAATCTCCTATTCCTGTACCAGAGCATTCACATGGCAGCTTTGTCCTGGGTTGAAAGATGTGGCTGGGGTGAGTGTTCCATCCCCACCAGTCAGAGCTGGGCAGTTCCTTCCAGAAAATTCTTCTGGTTTTCTTTAGCTCTGCCCAGGAGCCCTGCTCAGGTTTGTGTTGATCAGCAGGAGCAGGATCCCAGTGCAGCTCCCAGGATTCCAGAGGCTCCAGGCTGTGGGGGCTGTACTGCTCCCCCAGCTCCAGGCAGTGCTGTTCCCCACTGCCCACAGGGGTTTTCCTGGGGATTTTCCAGGCAGGGCAGGATTCAGTGTCTGTACTCTGTAATTACTTTTAGTTGTTGCCTTCTCCTTTGTTGTAATTCACTTGCTAATTATCGTCACCGGATTTTAACTCAGTTGTTCCCATTAATCTTAAATTAATTACCAGGGAGTCCAGACTCCTTTAACACCAGGGTTGTTTTGCTTTTAATCACAGGTTTTGTGGCTCGGTGCTGCTGTGGCAGAAACAGCCATGGAAAGTCTCTGGAGAGGGGCTTTTGGTAAGGGCTGGAGGGACAGGAACAGGGAACAGCTCCCAGTGCCAGAGAGAAGGCATGGAAGGGACTGGGAGGGAATCCTTGCCTGGAAGGGTGGGGAGGGGCTGGGCTGGAATTCCCAGAGCTGCTGTGGCTGCCCCTGGATCCCTGGCAGTGCCCAAGGCTGGGCTGGGTGGGGATTGGAGCAGCCTGGGACAGTGGGAGGTGTCCCTGCCGTGGGGGGCACTGGGTGATCCTAAAGGCCCCTTCCAAGCTGGCACATTCCATGACTGTGGGATGATGTTGGAAGAGCAGCCGGCCCTGAGGTGTCAGTGGCAGAAAACCCCAACATTTAATGGATCTGCAGACCTGGGAATATTCCCCAAGGCTCCATGACAGGATTTCCCATTCCTGTCAGGTGTTCTTGCCAAACTTCCTGGAGAAGGGATTTCTGGAATCCCTGTTTGCCAGAGCTCTGAAGCTTTCAGGCTGGGTTGGTGCCCCTTGTGTCCTCACCTTTGGCTGAGCCTTCCCTCAGGAAAAGATTTCACCAAACCTGTGTCAATCCCAGGCTTTTCCTCAAAAATCCAAACCTCAGCCCCTTCCCTGAGCCACGGCCCTTTGCTGGAGGTGTCACCAGAGAAGGTGGCTCCCTGTGCCCCTGTCCCAGCTGGACACCGATGGCTGGTGGCCTTTGGGGCAGGACAGGGACTGGCCCCAGAGTCCCCACGCTCCAGGCCAAGCCCCAGGGAATTCAGGAAGCACAGTGACCTCTCCACACCAATTCCACACCCCAAAGGGTCACTGGGCTGTCACTGGGGCTGTGTCACTGTGTCTGTGTAACTGTGTCTGTGTAACTGTGTCTGTGTCACTGTGTCTGTGTCACTGGGGCTGTCACTGTGTGTCACTGTTTCTGTGTCACTGTTTCTGTGTCACTGTGTCTGTGTCATTGGGGCTGTGTCACTGGGGCTGTGTCATTGGGGCTGTGTCACTGTCTCTGTGTCACTGTGTCTATGTCACCATTTCTGTGTCACTGTTTCTGTGTCACTGTGTCTGTGTCATTGGGGCTGTGTCACTGTCTCTGTGTCACTGTCTCTGTGTCACTGTGTCTATGTCACCATTTCTGTGTCACTGTGTCTGTGTCACTGTGTCTGTGTCACTGGGGCTGTCACTGTGTCTGTGTCACTGTGTCTGTGTCACTGTTTCTGTGTCACCATTTCTGTGTCACTGTGTCTGTGTCACTGTGTCTGTGTCACTGGGTCAAGGGAAGTCCAGGTCCTGCCTGGCACGGCCTTGGCCAAGGCAGGGCTGGAGATGTTCCCAGGAGCAGCAGCCTCTGGCTGAGCAGAGCCAGGGGAGGCACTTCAGTGACACAAGGACAGGCAGTCCTTGTCCCTGTGCTGTTCCCTCTCTCAATTTTCCAAGGGTTTAATGTCCCCAACCCTCCTCACTTGGGATTACAGCAGGTCCTACAACCTTTGCAAGGAATCCCAGCTTGGGGTGGGATGGCATTGAAATCCAGGGACCCTCTGGGTGACATTGAAATCCAGGGATACTCTGGGTGACATTGAAATCCAGGGACACTCTGGGTGACATTGAAACCCATGGTGGGGTTGGGTCACGGAGATTTCAGGGCCATGGAGATTTCAGGGTCACAGGTTTGGAGCTTTCAGCTCCCTCCCAGCCTCACCCACCCCAGGGTTCTGAGCCTTCCCTGCAGCTGCATTGGGGTTGTTTTTCCCAATCTCAGGGAAGGTTTTGGATCTTCCCTTCCCAAGGACCAGCTCAGGTTTTGCCATCCCAGTCCCCTCACTCCAAGACCAGCCCCAGCCCTCTCTCCTCATCCCCACTGTTCCCTTGGTGGCTCTGGCAGCCCCTGGAGCTCTGTGCCCCTGTCTGTGCCCATCCCTGGGTCATGCCCTGCCTCTGGGGGTGACTTTGACTCAGGCAGAGGCTCTGGCTACAATTCCCAAGCCAGGAATAATAAATCACTCTCCACACTGAGCCACTTAGGGAGCAGGACTGGCAGAGCCTGGCTGTCCTTATTCCCTGGAATAGGGCCTTCCTCAGCTCCTGACTGTGATGGGAATCTTCCAGGCTGGGAGCCTGGGCTAAAAATAACCCTCAGAAATAAATCCAGGATGCAGACGTGGCTCCTTGTAAATCCAAGATTTAACCCCCTCAGTGCATTCAGGTCTCCAAGAAGGAGCAAGCTGGGAGAAGGTTCCTCCTCTCAGTCATGCAAGGAAAAGATGGCTTTGATTTGTTCTGTGTCTGCCAGGTCCTTCAGGGAGATTCCATCCCAGGGGGTTGATCCCAGACTGGTTTGCAGGAGAAGGGCTGGAGGCTGTGCTGGGAGAACGCAGCAAAACATGCCCAGGTTGTCTCTGAGACAGTCCTTGCAGGAGCTCTCCAGGAGGAAGGTATGAGGTCTCCAAGAGAAGGGACAAAGGGTGACAGCTGGATGGTCCCAGCAGTCACTGTTTGTGACTCTTGCATGGTGTGAGTTAAACAAGGATCACTTCCACCCAGTCTGTGCCGAGGCTGAAATTCCAGCTGCAGCACAAAGGGCACAGGAATCACCTTTGCTGCTCTGCCCTCCTGCCTCTGAGCAATCGGAGCTGCCTGGGTCCCTGCCAGGGCTGCTTCCACCCTCGGGGACACACAGACGGTCCAAAGTGTGCCCTGTGAGCAGCTGGCAGCTCCCCAGGGAGCCAAATCCTCTGGCATGGTCTGGACAGTGCCAAGGACCATCTCCAGCCCTCCTGGGACAGTGCTGTCCCCTGGATTTGCTTTGCTGGACCTTCAGGGCAGGCAGTGCTCCTGCCAGGCCCCTGGGCTCGGTTTGGTGGCCCAGCAGTGGCAGTGCTCTTCCAGCCTTGGTTCCAAGAGCAAGGGAAGTATATGGAGGTTCTCCCATGGGATTGTTTCAGTCTAGGCATTCTGAGCTTCCCCTGTGAGCTCCCCTGGGGCAGCACAATCTGATAAAATCCAACATTTTGGGGTTCTTTGTCCTAAATCCCTACCCTGCCATACCCAGGGCCTTCAGGGGCTGGAGGCCAGGCTGCCTCTGAGATACTCCCTGGACATCCAGGATGGAATCCCACACCCCAGGGAGGGTTCCTGATTGCTCAAGGAGCACCAAGATCTCCCAGGAATGACCCAGGAGAAGAGAATCTCCCCCAGGCTCACAGGAAGAATCCCTGCTTTCCCTCCAAGCTGTCTCTGATCCATCAAGAAAATCAATTCCCAAAGCACCCCTGGGAGCAGAGCCTGCAGGGAGCGGGTGACACAGCCCAGGGAGGAAGAGAAGGAGGGGGAGAAGGAGGAAAAAGAAGGAGAAGGAGAAGGAGAAGGAGAAGGAGAAGGAGAAGGAGGAGGGGGAGGAGGAGGAAGGAATTGCTCTGGATGGCCTCTCGTGCCAACACCGGGACTAAAGGACCTGCAAGGATCAGAGCCAGGAACACAAACAAATGAATAATAAATGGAGATTCCGAGGTGCCTCTGATGAGGAGGGAACACATCCACAGGCCAGGGACACGGGGAGGAGGGACAGGGAGCCAGAGCCCTGCAGAAATGGCTTTTCCCTGTAAAGGCAGCAGGGGAGGCTGCAGCTGCTGCTCCTGCATCCACAGCCCCAAATAAAACATCTCCTGTAATAAAAACCAACCCTGAGTGCTCCTGGGTGCCCTGGGAGGCAGAGCAGGAGCATTTCCCACACCAGGATGGGAAGAAGCAGGCGCAGAAATTCCTGAAAAAATGAATTCCTCATATCAGATGGATTTGCTTTGTCTGGACACGGATCCATTTTCGAATTCCATCCTCCAGCTCTTCTGACAAGGGAATTTGAACATCCCCAACCTGTTTCACTGCCTTTCCCCAGCAGGCAGGGTCTCTGTGGCTCATCCTGGAGCGTTTCCAGACGGGAATTAGAGACAGAATTGGTCACAGGAGGAGCCAGTTTGTTGAGCTGGAGATTCTTAATTGATGCAGAATCCCAGAGTGGGTTGCGTTCGGTGGGAAGGACCTTAAGGGTGATCCAGTGCCACCCCTGCCATGGCAGGGACACCTCCCACTGTCCCAGGCTGCTCCCAGCCCCAATGTCCAGCCTGGCCTTGGGCACTGCCAGGGATCCAGGGGCAGCCACAGCTGCTCTGGGCACCCTGTGCCAGGGCCTGCCCACCCTGCCAGGGAGGAATCCCTTCCCAGTTTACCCTCCATGCCTTCCCTCCTTCTGCTCAGGGACATTCCCCTTTGTCCTTTGTCCCTCACATTTATTTTTTTTTCTGCCATATTAAATCCCTGTGAAAATGTTGTAATCTTTGGGGAAATTCCTACTCAGGACAGACAAAGCTGCAGGCACAGGAGCTGGACACAGCCCTGGAATAAAGGTGGGGAATAAAGTCAGTGGTGTAAACAATCAGGGAGGTTTTGCCTCCTGGTAACTGGGGTGCAGCCAGAGCAAGCCCTGACTCCAGCAGGGAAGGATCAGCCTCCGTTTCCTGCTGGAAGTACAGGGTGGGTGAGCTGCTGGCACTCCCCTGCTCCTCTGATGGCTGAAGTCAGACTTTGCAAGCTCAAACTGAGAAAAAGAAGGAAAAGGAATATTTCCTTGGGAATTTCTGTCTATTATCCTTCACCACTCCCTGAGGGCTGGAAGGAAAAGGCACCACTTTATCACTGGAGCCCAAATCTTCCCCGGGCTCCCTTTGCCCCTTCCCTCTGCCCTGGGAGTAAAGGGAGAGCAGCAGGGGGAGTTTCCTTCTCCAGGGCTTCCCCCAGGTGCACATTCAGCTCTTCCTCCCCTCCCCCATCCCTAATCCATGATTTATCCATCAATAAATGCAGAGCGTTTACAGGAAGGGTTTAGCTCAGGGCCTTGGCAGGAAATTGAATTTCTGGAGGCTGCTGAGGGGCAGCTGGAACCCCCCCCCGTGCTGCAGGGCCCTGAGCCCATTCCATCTGGGGAGGGGGGCTGAGGAATCCCACCAGGAGAGGCTGTTCCTGGCAGGAGGAGTTGTTCGTCCCAGCATCAGACAGGACTTGCACCAGCAGCTCCTTCAGGGAGAGCTGAGCTCCTGGAGAAATGGAATGGCCTCCAAAGGGGCAGGAATGGGAATTTTCAGGGTGTATTCAAACACCAACACTGCTCTGAGACAGAGAAGTTTTGAATTATTTAGGTGGGAAAAGACCTGGAAGTTCAAGGAAGGAATTGCTCTGGATGGCCTCTCGTGCCAACACCGGGACTAAAGGACCTGCAAGGATCAGAGCCAGGAACACAAACAAATGAATAATAAATGGAGATTCCGAGGTGCCTCTGATGAGGAGGGAACACATCCACAGGCCAGGGACACGGGGAGGAGGGACAGGGAGCCAGAGCCCTGCAGAAATGGCTTTTCCCTGTAAAGGCAGCAGGGGAGGCTGCAGCTGCTGCTCGTGGCTCTGAGCACCCCATGGAGACCTTGGGACACCCTGGACCTCTGCAGAGCCAGGGCTCTGGATCCTGGAAAATGCTCTGGATCTCATGGGGTCCATCCCAAATGCTGGATCCCATCGCTGCTGCTGTGGGGAGGGAGACATGGAATCACTCTGAGGTGATCCCACACCCTTCTCTCTCCCAAGGACAGGATTCCCTGCTGGAATCCTACCAAGGGGTGGCCCTGGGGAATCCTGGGCTGGCCTCAGCAGGACAGAACCCCTGGGCTTTGAGTTTCCAGGGAGCAGGGACATGTTGAGTGTCCCCTCATGGGACAGTGGGAGAGGGAAGGGAGGGGGCAAGAGAGGGGAAAAGGGTCTTGGAAAGCAGAAACAAGGTTGGTTTTGAAGAGCAGGAGCAAAGCAGAGCTTTTTCACCTCCAGGGAAAACTGGAGCTCCCCCACAGCTGGGAGTTTGGGAGGAGCAGGGAGTGGGAAGATTGATTCATGAGGAGGGGAGGAATGCTCAGTTCAGGATAACCCCATCCCCCAAACATCTGCAAACGATCCAGGTGTGGTGGAGCCAAACTCCAGATCCCAGCATGGGCCTTCAGGAGCCTTCTGGGGCCCTTCCAGCTCAGCCTCATCTGGGATTCTGGGGTTATCCCACTGAGAGCACCAGAAACCAGCTCCTCTGCCCTGGGCAGTGGCCAAACATTACAGAACCACCCTCAGCTGGGAATAAATATGAGCAAACCTCTGATTCCTTTCCACTTCTGAGCCTTGAAGAAGTTTTGAGGTGACCTCTGCACCATGCTGAGGGTCAGGAGCTCAGGGCAGAAGAAAAGGGAGGCACAGGAGGTGCTGTCCCACCACGGCTCAGCAGGCAGGGATGGACAGAGCTGACAGAATTCCAGAGGTGGAATGACAGATGTTTTGGGGATGTATCCATTGCTGCTCCTCTGCTCCTTGCAGCTCCTGGGGCTGGTCCTGCTCTGGCTCCTGGAGATGCCCAAAGCTGGCCTGGCTCTCCTGCAGAGCAGCCGGCTCTCCTGCCGTCCCGGCACAGCTCCTGAGGCACTGGGACAGCCCGGCCGGGGGAGGCTGAAACCCCTGCCCTGCCCCTGCTTGGGGAGCATCAGCCTGGAGGGCCGCAGGGGGGTCTCAGGGGTGTCCCGGGGGGGTCTTGGGGGGTCCCAGTGCTGTCTTGGGATGTCCCAGAGGTTCCCCAATGCTATCCAGAGGTGTCCCAGGGGTATCCCGAGGAGAGGGCTCCTGCCCTTCCCACTCTGACCCCTCCCCTGCAGCTCTGTGTCATTCTGTGGGAATGAATCCCAAACCCCACCCCCACTCCGGCAGCTTTGGGATTCCGGAATGAATCCCAAACCCCGCTCCCGCTCCGGCAGCTTTGGGATTCTGGAATGAATCCCAAACCCTGCTCCCGCTCCGGCAGCTTTGGGATTCCGGAATGAATCCCAAACCCTGCTCCCACTCCGGCAGCTTTGGGATTCCGGGAATGAATCCCAAACCCTGCTCCTGCTCCGGCAGCTTTGGGATTCCGGAATGAATCCCAAAGCCCGCTCCCACTCCGGCAGCTTTGGGATTCCGGGAATGAATCCCAAACCCTGCTCCTGCTCCGGCAGCTTTGGGATTCCGGAATGAATCCCAAAGCCCGCTCCCACTCCGGCAGCTTTGGGCTCCGGGGCCGAGTTGTGGCCCCCCGCCCCAGCTCCGATGTGGGCTGCACAGCGCTCCAGCCCTGCGCTGACCTTTCCGAGCCGGGAGCGGCGAGGGCACGGCCGCGCAGTGCGAGCCGGGCTGGGACATCTGGGGAGGGAACAGAAGGATTTCAATGCTCCTGGAGCTCCGAGGGGCCACGGAAATGCCGGGACAGGGAATTGCAGCTCCCGCTGCCCCTGCAGCTGCGGGGAATGGAGAGCGGGACAGGGACTGGCCCAAGGGATGGCCCCGGGCTGAGGGGAAAGGATTGGCCAGAGCAGCCCTAAAACGTCTGGGACCTTGGGAGAGCCTGAAGGGAGGGGACGGGGAGGGATGTGGGAGGGATACGGGGTGGATATGGGATGGATGGATGGATGGATGGATGGATGGATGGATGGATGAGGAATGGATGCAGGATGGATATGGGATGGATATGGGATGGATACAAGATTGATACAAGATGGATACGGGGTGGATGTGGGAAAGGAAGATTTGTCCACCAGAGGATGAATTTGTAAGATCTGGATTCTGTTGAAGAAATATCACTCCGATATTGCTTGGCCTTCTCTGCAGCAGCATCCCTCAATGAGGAGTTGCTGTGCCCATATCTCACTGTCACATCGAGCACAAGTGCCTTATTCCCCTGCACAAAGATCAAATCAGGCTAATACAGCTCATGCGCATCGTCTCTTTTATGTGGTTCCTGGAACACAGTCCAGTCCTCCCTTTAAGCTTCACAGCTGAGAGTCTCACTGACGGAATTGTGTCTCTTAAGCCTGGCCTCTGCAATGATTAGACAGTTCTCCATTATATGGGCTCTTGCAATCAATGCTGCAGGGTCTGCAGGGCCATCATGCCCACCCTGGCATCACCTCACACCATCATGCCCACCCTGGCATCGTCCCACACCATCATGCCCACCCTGGCCAGGAGCTCTCTTATGGGGTGGGCATCAGCTCTCAGTAGCAGTGTGGTACCAGCTTCCTGCCAGGTGTGCCCCTACAGCCTGTTAGCCATCCATTACTGGTGTCATTCTCAAAGTTCTCAATACCATGGCCCTGGGAACCAGCTGTTTCCATGTATTAAAACTCAAGTTTCTGCCAATTGCATATCTTGGATAGCAGATTTTGGGAGTGGAGGCCTCCCATTCCAACACGCCTCCACCACGCCGACAGGACTCTCCATCATTGCAACAGGCTCCCAAATTGGCAGGATGGACCCTGCCTTACCTCCAGCTCATACCCACAGCTTCTCAAAGAACAGTTCCAGTTGTTCCCCTCTTAGAAACATCTCCAGAGCACTGCCCGGGCTCCCCAGGGAATGGTCCCAGTCCTGAGGCTTCCAGAGCTCCAGGAGGGTTTGGACAGTGTTGCCAGGGATGCCCAGAGGGGATTGTTGGGGGTCTGTGCAGGACTGGGGTTTGGGATGGATGATCCTGGGGGTCCCTTCCAGCTCAGGACATTCCCTGATTCTCTGAACCAGGGGACGGTGATTTCCAGACGAGGTTCACCCTGTCCAGCTCAGGTTTGTACCTCCCCCTGGATTCCCACCTGGAGCAGCATTCCTGTTCCCTGGCAGGGTTCAGCCAGGCAGGCTGTTTATCCCATCCTCTGGGCAGGCACAGCCCAGGTAGAACTCTGGAAATAATTGATTTTTTTGCCTCACTGACAATTTCAAACAAGTAAGCAAACACGGAATTGTTTCAGGTCAACTTGAAATTCAAATCCTTGATTTTAAATTTTTTTTTCTCAATCAGAAAGTGGGAAAAAAACCCAAAAAACAAACAAACAAAAAAACCCACAAAACCCCCCACTTTTGGTTAAGGGGAGCAATTTATTTGTCCTAATATGAAATATCCCATTTTCATGCCAAGTATTTTCTATAATCACAGTGTAACTACAGCTTGAGGAGTTCTCTACCCAAAGAGTGATTTATTTGTTACATTTTTTCCCTGATGTTTTCCTTGTGTGCAAGGCTGGAATCCCTGCAGAGAGAATTTGCTGCTGTTAAATCTCTCAATTTTTTTGAGACCAAAAGAATTGAGACCATGAGATTTGGTAAAACATTTCACTCACGTGAAGCTCTGCAAGGAGCTTCTCTGTGCTGTTCCCAGTCCCCTCCACCGCTCAGCCCTGGGCTGTGGTGCAGAGCCTGCCCTACCTGTGAGTGAGCACAGCAGGGCACCCCTGCCCTGGGCAGGCTGCCAGGCCAGGAGTTATTTGTGGATAAAGTAGGACAAAGTCATGGGAAACCTTTTCCTGCTGCAGGAAAGGCCTGAGAGAGCAATACTGGGATTTTGTGCCACTTCACCGTCCCCAAAGGACTCCTGAAGGAGCTGCACTGGGAGATTTCCTCCAACGGTTCTGTAAAAGTGAGGATAATTCCCAGATCCCTGTGATCTCTGTAACCTCTGTAACTCAGGTTTTGGAGGAGAAAGGTTTTTGTGGACATCATCCTGATCTCCCCACTCATTCCCTGCATTTATGGACTGTGTTTGGTAGACCTTGTGCTGATTTTCCCTACATTAATGGGCTGTGTTTTGTAGACCTTGTGCTGATTTTCCCCTCATCCCCTAAATTTCTGCTGCCGAGGTAACCCGGGCTGCTGCTGCTGAAGGCTTTGCAAAGAGCCCCGGTGGATTTAACCCCAAATCCCGGACCCTGACCGCGTTCCTAAGGAGAACCATCCCCCGTTCCCTGCTGGCACAGCAGCCCTGCCCCGGCACTCGCTGTGACCCTTCCCGCAGGGATGAGCAGCAGGAGCTGTCCAGTGGGACAGAGCAGCTCCGGCTGGGAATGAGCTCCATCCTCCTCCTCGCGGCACGGCAGAGGGGGCCGGGATGGGAGAGCCCAGCAAAGCTTTGGAGATCTCTCATCCAGCGCTCCTCAGCAGCTCCAGGAGTCACCCCCGCCCCTAAACCCCTTTGATTCCCGGGCGGCAGCAGCCCCGCTAATTGCGCTGATTAATGAGTCTCTCACAGCCCTAATTGCACGAGGAGAAGCTGAGAGTTCATTTTTCCTTCCTGAGCTGCTTCCAAATGAGGCGGGCGCTGAGCAGCCCGGGCGGAGCTCATTTGCATGCGCTAATTAGCGGTGCTTCACTGCTGAGTGGCTCTTGCGCTTCCCCAGCAGAGCCTTTGGTGCTGCTCCAGCGGCTCCCGAAGCTCCACATCCCCCTGGGACGGGAACAGGCTCAGAGCTGCCCCGGACTCCCGGGCTGAGCACGGCTCCCGTCGCTGGGGTCGCTCCTGCCGGGAGGGGATGAGACCCTGCCCCACCCCCGGGGCTGCCCCGGACCCCAGCAGTGCCCAAGGCCAGGCTGGGCACTGGGGCTTGCAGCCCCCTGGGACAGTGGGAGGTGTCCCTGCCATGGCACGGTGGCACGGGGTGGGTTTAAGGTCCCTTCCCACCCAAACCATTCCATGATTCCCTGATTTGATGGTTAACTTTGCTGCTGAAGTCCCTCTTGGAGCTGGCAGAGCCCATCCACAGGCACTGCAGGATCCTGAGGCCCTGGGCCTGTCCTGAGCTCCAAAGGCTGGAGAGGGACTGTGGGTTGGGACCTGGAGGGCCAGGACAAGGGGGAACGGGATCCCAGTGACAGAGGGGAAATTTTGGTTGCAGATATGGAAAACTCCTTCCCTGTGAGGTGGGGAGGGGCTGGAATAGAATTCCCAGAGCAGCTGTGGCTGCCCCTGGATCCCTGGCAGTGTCCCAGGCCAGGCTGGGCACTGGGGCTTGGAGCAGCCTGGGACAGTGGGAGGTGCCCCAGGGGTGGCACTGGAGGGGCTTTAAGGTCCCTCCCAAGCCCAACCCTTCCATGACCCTTTAACAGACACATCTGGATGCATGATCTCCATTCCAGGTGCTCAGAGAACTCTTCACTAGATTTTCCAGCACAGCCTAACCAAGTTCAGTCTCCCCTGACTGGGCAGAACAGGGAAAAGGGAAAAGCTTCTCAGGAACTCCAAGGCGAGCAAACACCTCAGGGATTCTTTCCTGCCCAAACATTGGGAAGTTCCTTTTTTTCCCCTTGGGGGTTCTGTTTCCCTTTGGATTTGGATGCCGGGACTCCTCCTGCCTCTTTCCACAGGGCTGGAAGGGAGGGGCTGTTCTGCAGCTGGGGTCAAACTGCTCAGCCCTTGCTGGGATTTTGGCACCAGGGATGCAAACCCAGCCCTGCAAGGGCCTTTTGTGTCTCTCCCTCTGCCCCAAAAGGGAATTCCTCCTCCTCCTCCTCCTCCTCCCAAGCATGGATTACAAAGGATCAAACCTCTCCTTTATCCTTTCCAGACAGAGCTTGGCACTGACATCCCAGGGGAGGCGTTTTTGGCTTTGTAAAGCTCGAGACAAAACTCCAACACCTTTGAGTTTCAGCTGAAATTCTGTGTTCTGTTTGCTTTGTGGGAAGAATGCTCCAGATCAAATCCATCTCCATTCAGGAAGGACTTTATAGCTCTGAAGAACAACAAATGCATCCTGCAGAGAGCATTTAGGCCCTCAAAGCCCAAAGCCATCACTCACACTCCCTGGCACAGCCTGGCCCCATCCCAGTTTTTCCCAGGGGAAACTGAGTCCTGCATTCCTGGGGGGCAGGGATTGATATTCCAAGGAAAAGCAGCAATGGGGAGACACCAGTGGGATCCCACACTGCTCACACCTTGACCCTCAGCACTTTTTGGAAGGAATTCTGCCCATCCACAGCATTCCAGGTTTGGCTATTCTGCCCCAAATCCAGGAAAGGACATTTTTGTAGCAGTTTTCATGGGAAAGCCCTGGGTTTTCCTGGGGTGGGTGCCAGGTTTTCCCTTCCAAGCCTGAGCAGCCTTTGCTGCCATTGAAGGGAAGCAGCTCCAGGTGAGAGAATAAAGCATGGAATTCTGCAGGATAGACAGGGAATGTCTGAGGTGCTGCCCCTCACACACACAACAGCCTTGGGAATGGAATCCAGGAGTAAGCACAAAATCTGAGGGGAAATCCAGACTTTTCTACAGTACAGAGCCGTGGATGGTCCCTGGGAGAGTGAGAGATGGGCACTGACTCATCCTTAAGGCCCACCCCACCCAAACCATTCCATGATTCCAGGGTTTTGTGCTCAGGACAAATCCCAGCACTCACAGCCCCTCTGAGCTCTTACAGAGCCCAGGACAAGGAATTCAGGACTGAGGGACAAAATCTCTCTGTGTGTGGACAATGGTAACACGTTTTTAGTAAGCGCATCAAGGAGGAAAACACTTCCATCACCACCATAACTAAGATAATTTTGCAATCAGCTGTCAGCTGTGGCCAGGGCTCTGTCCAGTATCCAGGGCTCTGTCCCCATGAACCTGGGAGGAATCGGAGCCCTGGAATTTGGAATTTATACCTGGTTTATTCTCAGCTTTGTGGGTGCCTGATGGCCCCAGAGCAGCTCGGGATCAGCACCTGGGGTTGCTCAGAGCTGCAGCCATGGCTGAAATCTCCTACAAAGTTGTGGGCTTGGAATTGACAAAATTCCCATTTTGTGCCTGAGTAAGGAGCAAGATCCTTTCTCAGCTTCAGCAGCAGCTGTGAACTCACATGGGTGGCCCCAGCAGAGTGAGGCTCAGTTTTAATAAGCACAGGTATTTTTCCAGCAGTTGGAGCCCAGCCATGGACCAGGATCCTGCTGTAGAAGTTAATGAGGAAGGGCAGGGAAAAGGCAGGGAAGATAATCCTGTAATTAACCCCTGCACAAATCAAGCCTGATTTCCAGCTCAGGGATCAAACACTGCCTGGAGTGGCTCTGGGCCCTCGGGGTCCTTTCCTCTCCCTTGGATTTCTGGAGTGCTCAGATCAGGGGTGGCAGCCCATGGTGATCCCTGTGCTCCATGGATGGAGCAGCCATTCCTGGAGGTCAGCTCGGGGTGGGATCCTCAGGATGGAGCCCCAGGGACAGCCCAGGGTTCTCCTCCTGAGCTGTTCCCTGCAGGAGCAGCCTTGCTCTGGGAGTGGGAATCCAAGCTACAAAATCCCAGGGCAGATCCACAGCTGCAGCAGGATCTCTGTGTGGATCAAAGAGCACAACCTGAGCCAGGCTGGCCGGGCTGGGGGCACCCTGGGACAGTGGGAGGTGTTCTGGGTAGGACTGGGTGGCCTCTGAGGTCCCTTACACCCAAACCAGTCTGGGATTCTGGGAAGAGCCTGGGATCCTGGGACAGGCTGAAGCAGCAAAGGACATTTATCCCAAAATCCAGTCTGGGAGCAGTTAAACCCTGGCCCAGGCCCAGCCTGAAGCCCAGCTCTGTCAGGATTAAATGCTGGCATTCCCATTTCCCCTCCAGAAAACTCTTTCCTCAAATTCAAAGAGAACTGGCTCCTTGGCAAATTCATCCTTTCCTCCAGAAGTGGGAAATGGGAAGCTTTGGCAGTTTGGAGACTTCTTCCCCAAAATCTTCATTTCTGGGCATCCCAAAACTCAGCACAGCTTCTAAAAAACAGGAATTAATGACAGAAGACATTGAGCCGGGAATTTCCCAGCTCTGCAGTAAATAAAGGATCTGCTAAATGCAGAGTAGGTCACAGACAGCTCCCAGGACTGGATAGGCTGGCATGTCCCTGCATCCCAGGAAGTGGGAAGCAAACCCCCTGAGCCAAGGACAGCGAACTCCTGAGACTTGCAGGGGTTTTGCAGCTCCTGGCCAGCTAAAAAGGCCTGCAGACCCTATCCCTGTTTGTCCCTGCTCACCCACTCCCAGCTGCAGCTTTCCCTCCTCCACATCTCCTCCTCCTCCTGCCTTGGCTCCCTTTGTCCCTGGGCCTTCCCAGCAAAGCCCTCCATGCTCCTTCCCAGCTCTGACTTCCCAACATCCCAGCCAGGACTGCTGTTGGAAATGACCTATTGGAATTTAAGGGAGTAGGGTTAGATGGGATATTGGGAATTAGGAATTCTTGGCTGGGAGGGGCTGGGATGGAATTCCCAGAGCAGCTGTGGCTGCCCGTGGATACTTGGCAGTGTCCCAGGCCAGGCTGGACATTGGGGCTGGAGCAGCCTGGGACAGGGGAAGATGTCCCTGCCATGGCAGGGGTGGCACTGGATTTTTAAGGCCCCTTACAACCCAAACCATTCCAGAATTCCCTGATTTTATGGTTTATGTTGCTGCTGAAGTCTTTTTGGGAGGCTGGGAAAGGCTCATCCAAAGGCTCCACAAGATCCTCAGGGCTCTGGGACTGTCCTGACTCCCAAAGCCTGAGAAAAACTATTGGAAACTCAGCCCTGAATTACCTTCCACCTCCTCAGAGCTCCTCACACCTGGCAAAAATCTCCAGGAGTGAAAAGCAGCCTAAAATGTTTGTAATTTCCAGCCGGGATTAGTGATGTTCCCTGCCTGACCTTGCTCCTCCTGAGGCTCCAGGCGTGTTCCGAGCCTGGTAATTCCCAAAGCCTCTTCCTCCTGCTCTGGGCAGCCAGGGGAGAGGAAAAGGAATCAAATTCCTGCCAGGGAAAAGTGATTTCTTCATATTTCCTCACTCTTTACCCTGACAGCAGCTTCAGATTGCAAAATAAAGAATGGGTATGGAAACACCTTTAATGCATTATTTCAATGCAGCCCTTCTCTTCTGCTAAAAACCTGGAGAACAAATCCTGAAGGAGGCAGGGAGGATCTGGGGATGGACATCAGGGGTCCCTGCTGGGTTTAAACAGCCAGGGCTGAAACATCTTCATCCAAAAAAAAAGGGATGAAGGCACTTCTGCAGCCCCCTGAACCTGCAGCCATTGTGGGAAAAGGAACATTTTGAGCTTGGTGCTGTTGTTCCCAAGCCTGGAATCCAGAGTGAGACTCCAAATCCATGCCTGGGTGCTGAACCATGGCATTTCCAGCACAAATTCCAGCCCCAGAGTACATTCCAATTGGACACTTCCTCTCCAAACCACATGCAGGATTTGAGGATATCATTTAGCAAACCAACTTACTCCAAGTCAAAAGTTGTGCATTTGTTAAATCAGTATTTCCTGGTGGAGAAGAACTTGTCTGAGTCCCTCTGGCCAGGGCAGCAATCTCCAGGACCACATTCCTGGCCTGGGAATTGGCTCCTCAGCACCTCAAGCAATGGAGCTGCTGCAGTTTCCTGGCAGGAAGCACAGCTCAGTGGCAGCAATCCTGGTGTCCCCCTTTCCCCAGGTTGTTGCATTATCCCTGCACACTGCACACACTCTGCACACCCACAGAGAAATCCCTGCTGGAGTTCGCTCCTCCCTGGAGGCCCAGGCTCTGTTTCTCTGCTGGGTTTGTTTCAGTGACCCAAACACTCCCTGTGGTTTTCAGAGCTGGAAGATGGAGCCTCCCTGATCCCACAAACAACACTCCCAGGCCATATCCTGGAGCTTCATTCCAAGGATTTTGCTGCTCTGGCTGGATGGCATTGGAAGTTAAAGAGCAGGGAGTGGTTTGGTTTGGTTGGATTTGGTTTTGTTTGGTTTGGTTTGGTTTGGCTTGGCTTGGTTGGGTTGGATTTGGTTGGATTTGATTTGGTTGGATTTGGTTTGGTTGGGTTGTGTTTTGTTGGATTTGGTTTGGTTGAGTTGGATTTGGTTGGGTTTGATTGGGTTGGGTTGTATTTTTTTTTTTAGGTTTGGTTTGATTGGGTTTGGTTGGATTTGGTTTGGTTGGGTTGGGTTTTGTTGGGTTGGGTTGGGTTTGGTTTGGTTTCATTGGGTTTGGTGGGTTGGGTTTTGGTTCGGTTGGGTTTGGTTTGGTGGGGTTGGGTTTGGTTGAGTTGGGTTAGGTTTGGTTTGGTTGGGTTGGGTTGGGTTTCATTGTGTTGGGTTTGGTTTGGTTTGGTTTGGTTTGGCGGGGTTGGGTTTGGTTTGGTTTCATTGGGTTTGGTTGGGTTAGGTTTGGTTTCATTGGGTTTGGTTGGGTTGGGTTAGGTTTGGTTTGGTTGGGTTTGGTTGGGTTGGGTTTGGTTGCGTTGGGTTAGGTTTGGTTTGGTTGCGTTGGGTTTGGTTTGGTTGGGTTTTACACAGAGGTGAAGTCACCTTCCCCCATCCCTGCATCCCTGCTCCTGCAACCACCTTTAAAATCTCCTGCCTTCCCAAAATAAACAGCTGGAGCTGTCACTGTGTCTGCTGTCATTTGGAAATAATGGAAAATAGAGTTCCATGCAAAGATATTCCCACTTAAAGCACAGAATCAGTAATTACTACAGCTCCAGGTTTTGTAGGGCTGCAAATCTGTCCCAGCTCGGAGTTGTCACCACTGGAACCCTGAGCAGTGCTGGGAAGGCCCTGAGGGATCCCAGTCTGTTGTGCACATTCCAAGATATTTTTGTAGGAGCAGATTGTGGGTTTGTTTATTTGGAGCTCTTTCTCCCTGCATATGTTTGACTATTTTGGGTTCAGGAGAAATTGCAGCCTCGAGACTTTGGCTGCTGCATCCTGGTTACCTGAAGTGAGTGTGAGTTCCAGAGCCCTGGAATTGTTCAGGATGGAAAAGAGCTCCAGGATCATGGAGTTCAACATCCCCCAGCACTGCCAAGACCCCACTGACCATGTCCCCAAGTGTCACATCCTCTTCAGGGCTTTAAATCCCTGAAGGGATGGGGACTCCATCTCTGCCCTTTCCAGGGGGAATTTTCCCCAAATCCACCCTGAGCCTGCCCTGGCCCATCCTGAGGCCGTTCCCTCTCCTCCTGTCCCTGTTCCCTGGAGCACAGCCCGACCCCCCGGCTGTCCCCTCCTGTCAGGAGTTGTGCAGAGCCACAAGGGCCCCCTGAGCCTCCTTTGCTCCAGGCTGAGCCCCTTCCCAGCTCCCTCAGCCCCTCCTGGGGCTCCTGCCCATTCCAGGAGCACGGACTCAGTAATTTCCAGGAAACAGGAGTTGATCTGGTTTTGTGGAAGAAGGGACAGCATCACAATTTTAGAGAAACAAGGAGCTGGGAGCTTCAGCATCCCCAGGTCAGATTTCTTCATTCAAGCATAGGAACAGAGATTTATTCTGGGAGGTCCCTCAGCCATAAACACCTCTGGGTGTTTTATAACAAACCTAAAACCTTTGGGGTAAAACCAAATCCAGAGATATAAAATCCCACTGGAGAAAAGAATAAGTTCAGAGAATCCTGGAATGGTTTGGGTTGGAAAGGAGCTTAAAGCCCACCCAGTGCCACTCCTGCCATGGCAGGGACACCTCCCACTGTCCCAGGCTGCTCCAAGCCCCAGTGTCCAGCCTGACCTTGGGCACTGCCAGGGATCCAGGGGCAGCCACAGCTGCTCTGGGCACCCTGTGCCAGGGCCTGCCCACCCTGCCAGGGAACAATTCCTAATTCCCAATCTCCCATCCAGCCCTGCCCTCTGGCAGTGGGAGCCATTCCCTGTGTTCTGTCCCTCCATCCCTTGTCCCCAGTCCCTCTCCAGCTCTCCTGGAGCCCCTTCAGGCCCTGCCAGGGGCTCTGAGCTCTCCCTGGAGCTTTTCCAGGTGAGCACCCCCAGCTGTCCAATTCTTGAGTTCTACTGCATTTGAAGGAAGTCAATCACTAATGAATGAGGTGCTAATTAGAAGATTTTTTCCCAGTCAGTCCAGGAATTAATGGTAGGAATGTTTCCTGTGCTTGGGGGTGATTGTTCCACAGAATACCAGCAAAGAAAGGTTGAACCTCTCATCATGAGCCCCAGAGGACACCATCAAGGATTGGGAAAACCTTGGAAAACTCCTCACCAAGGCCAGAAGGAGCAGTGGTGGGGCAGGTCATGGGAAGGTTTGGGAAACCTGGGTTTGTTAGGGAACGACTTGGACATTGGTGACCTGGGCTCAGGACATGTGTCCTCCTGGCAGGGATTGCTCCAGAGGAGCTGCTCCTCCTCCCCAGAGCCATTTGGGACTCCCAGGCACCTCTCACAGCAGGAGGAGCCTCAGCCTGGTCTGGCATCAGACAGACTTCCATGGAAGGAAATGAAAACAGATGGAATGGTTGGAGGGATGGGCAGAGTCCAGTAAGATGAAGTTTAATAAATCCAAGTGTCAAATCCTGCATTTTGGCCACAATAACCCCCTGCAATGCCAGAGGCTGGGGACAGTGTGGCAGGACAGTGGCCAGGCAGAAAGGGACCTGGGGGCACTGAGGGACAGCAGCTGGACATGAGCCAGCAGAGTGCCCTGAGCCAATGGCTCTGGCCTGGATCAGGAATGGAGTGGCAGCAGGAGCAGGGAGGGCACCCTGCCCCTGCACTGGCACTGCTGGGGTCACACCTCGAGAGCTGTGCCCAGCTCTGGCCCCTCAGCTCGGGAAGGACCTTGGGACACTGAGCACAGCCAGAGGGGACAGCGAGGCTGGAGAGGGGCTGGGAACACAAACCCTGAGAGGAACCCCTGAGGGAGCTGGGGGTGCTCACCTGGAGAAAAGGAGACTCAGGGGTGCCCTCATCACTGCACAGCTCCTGAAAGGTGCCTGTGCTCAGCTGGGGCTGGGCTTTCTCCAGGAGCTGACAGAATCAGAGCACACAGCCTCGAGCTGGGTCAAGGGAAATACAGGTTGGATATCAGGAAAAGGTGTTTCACAGAAAGAGTGATAAAGTACTGGAATGGCTGCCCAGGGAGGTGGTGCAGTCACCATCCCTGGGGGTGTTTAACAAAGCCTGGATGTGGCACTGGGTGCCAGGGTTTAATTGAGCTGTTGGTTCTGGGCCTTGGACTTGATGATTTGGAGGTCTTTTCCAACCCAGTGATTCTGTGAATCTGTGAACCAGTCAGGGATCAAGCTGGAGATAGAAAGGTGGTCAGAGCCCAGGGGCTCCCTGGAACAGACATCCCAATAAACTAAGGAATTGTTTTATACGAGGGTGGAAGACAAGGAAATAAAGGAAACAAATGTAAAAATAAACCCAGGATGCTCCTGGTCTCCAGAGTTTTGCCAAAGAAACCCTGCTGAAATCCAACTGAAAGCAGAGGCTGTGGCTGTCTCCAACCCCAGGCTCCCTCTGGTCACAGCATCCCCTGGAATGAGGAATGCAGGAAAAGCCTTTGCTCCCTCAGCAATTGCAAAGGCTCCTTTGGAAGTGGGGAGTGGAATTACAGCAAACAGAACCTGCCCAGAACAGGACAAGGATCATTCCAGCCCATCCCAAAGCCTGTCTGGGAATGCTCCCTGGATGTGCCTAATTAGCACTGCAAAAATGAATTTTCTTTTAATGAGGATTCATTTCTTCCCTGCCTCCTGTTCCTTTACACAAGGTTGGGGACTCTTTCATGTGAGGGCTGCTCCAGCCCAGGAAAGCTGTGGCTGCCTGGGAAAATGCCAGAACAGTTTCCTTGGAAAAGGCTTCAGAGAGATTCCTGGGGCTTAGAACGGCCCCAGAGCTGTTCCTGAAGGTTTCAGATAGAGCTGTCACTGAGGTAAGGCACAGAGAGGAATTATTAAATCAACTTTTCTTAATCTGCATTTAGGACTAATCCTGATTCCCATCCTGCAGTGTCACCCCCACCCCCTCCTTCAAACCCTTCCCAGGAGCTCTCCAGCTTCCAAAAATGGGGATTTAGCTGCAGAATTTTCCCTTTGTCATGTTTTAATCTCACATCCAGGATGGGTTTAAAGAGTCTGTTCAAGGTGGGGTTTTTTTGGCTGAAGAATTTATTTTTTTTTCTCCCAGGGAAGTGTTATCTGGAAAAGGAAATGTCCACAATGAGGTTCCTGCTTTTCTCCATTTCAGTTCATTTTTAGGACTGATTTTTCCACCACAAATGGAAATTTGCAGCCAGACAGCATCTTCTCTCTGGTCTGTGGTAAACCTATCTCAAAAAAATGATCATGGAGTCATGGAATAATCAGGGTTAGAGGGACCTGAAACCCACCCAGTGCCACCCCTCCCATGGCAGGGGCACCTCCCACTGTCCCAGGCTGCTCCCAGCCCCAGTGTCCAGCCTGGCCTTGGGCACTGCCAGGGATGCAGGGGCAGCCACAGCTGCTCTGGGCACCCTGTGCCAGGGCCTGCCCACCCTGCCAGGGAACAATTCCTAATTCCCAATCTCCCATCCATGCCTGCCCTCTGGCAGTGGGAGCCATTCCCTCCTGGAGCCCCTTCAGGCCCTGCCAGGGGCTCTGAGCTCTCCCTGGAGCTTCTCCTCTCCAGGTGAGCACCCCCAGCTCTCCCAGCCTGGCTCTGAGGGGCTCCAGCCCTGGAGCATCTCCGTGGCTCCTCTGGACCCATCCCAGCAGCTCCAGGTCCTTCTGGACCATGGCAAGTGTCACCTGAAGAACTCGCAGTGATGCCCCTCATGGCAGTGACCCCATTCCTGACTTCTTCCCCCAACAAAACAAACTGAAATAAGGAATCAAAGCCCTGCCAGGCAGCTCGGGGTGCCCAGGTAATGTGATCTATCCCCAGGGCTGCTCTGGGACACAGATTCCTGCTCCAGGAACACCCAGGACTGAGGCAGAAATATGGAAACAGCTCCTCACATGCCAGCTTGGAAGGGAAGGGATTTGCTACTCAGGAAGGATTAATTTTATGAGTCATCCAAAGCTGAATTGAGATGCAGGGAGAAGGATTTTGGAGAGAACATTGCAGGAAGGAGATTAGAAATGAGGGAATCTATCCCAAACTCCCCCAAAGGTAGGGAGCACATCCTTAATTCTTATTTAATGGCCCCATTCCTTGTGTCAATGGCTCAGTCAGGGATTAACTAGAGGCCTCCTCCATCTGCACATGGCAAACAGGCTGGAAAAGCTCCACAGGGAAGTCACAGGGACAGAAATAAGCAATGGCTGCTCTCCTTGCACCTGCAGCAGTCGGAGAAAACACAAATCCTGGCCTACTTTGTGAGAAACTGGGCAGGTAACCAACCCCTCCCTCAGGCAGACAATCCATCCAGGCTGCTGGGAGCAGGAAAAGCTCCTGCAGTGGAAGTGTGGCTTTCTCCAGAGGCTTGGAAGGCTCAGCCATCCAGAACAGCCCCCACGTGCCACAGGGGCTGGGATTTCAATAAATGCTGCATTTCTGAGCTCAGTGCCCTTGGGAGTGTGAAATCCCCTGGCAAACAGAGCTGGGGGCTCTGGGATGGTCTCCAGAGCTGCTGGACTGAAGCTTTGCCAGGGCAGCTCCAGGGGAGGACATTCCATCCCCTGAGCCTGCCTGGGCCAGGCAAAAGGGGACCCGAGGCCCCAGGCAGGAAGAGAGGCACGAAGGGAGGGATTTACCCATGGGAAATTAATTCCCCACAGAGAATCTTTGGTTTTCCATCAATTCAGTCCTTCCTGAAGGTGTTCCCAATATGTCCCGATTGAGGCTGTTCCCACAAAGCTGAAATTTGCCTTGGTGAACAAACCCAGCCTCATCCAGGTGCTGAAATTCCCAAAGGGTGCCTGAGCACATCCCCACCCCACCCCGAGGGGATTTCTACAAAATTCCCATTAATGCAAACCCAAACCCAACAGAAGTATCCAGCTCTGTAATTTTCTCCCACCCTCATTAAGCCAAATAATTTATTTCATGTAATCACCACAGACGGGGAGGAATCCCTGAATCCCAACAATCCTCGAGCCTGCCAGAAGTTCCATTTGAAAATCCAAAGCAAGAATTAAATGACCATAAAATGTATGTTCCCCTCCCCAGGGCTGGCTCTCTTTCACTGGGACAGATTCACTAAAAGCTCCCTAAATTGGGCACAACATTTTTAATAAACATTTTAATAAACACGTTTAATAAACATTTTAAATAAAAAATTTTAATAACCATTTCCAATAACCATTCCCAATAAACATTTCCAATAAACATTCCCAATAAACATTTCCTCTCCCCAGTGCAGGGCAGAGCTGGGGTCCTGGATGAGGCAGAAATGCTGGAAGTGCTCAGATCCCACTCCTCAGGTGAGCCCTGAGCAGCTCAGACCAGTGTGAAACACCAATGGAAAAAGGCACCAGGGGAAGAGCTGGATACCACAGTGGTACTCCCCAAATCCCATCCCAGTGAATCCCTGGATTTAATGCCAATGGATGGACTCAAGTGGTGGTTGTGTCTTTGAGGCCTCAGTGCTGGGGCTGTGACCTGTCCCAGGTGTTTGTGCGAGGCTCTGCTTTGTCCTGCTGGGAAATGCTTGTGTTGAATCCCGATTTTTATAGCACCTGGAGAATTGGAGTCCATCATTCCCTGCTCCCAGGGCACCTCCCTCACCATCATGGGCTTGGGCACTTGGAACCTGGGCATTCCAACAGCTCCAGGGGCCTCCTGGTCATTCCCACTGACCTCTAATCCCTCTTTAACTTCAGCATGTGGAAAAAAAACAATGAATTCACCACCTGCTCCTGTTTTATTTATTTGGGAACACAAAATTCCCACTCCCAGGAATTGTTTCATTCCAGGGAAATGCAGCTCCTCATTTCTCCTGAAATGACTTTTGCTTTTTCCTTTCCCATCCAGGAGAGGCAGTGAACCCAACCTTTGGTCCTTCCTCTCTCCTCGTTGCCCTTCTCCCAAGGCAGAGGAGCCTGCTGTGATTCCAGCTGAGCAAACACATCCCAGGGCTCTTCCTGCTGCTTTTCCCCATGGCCTGACCTCACCCCCTGGGACACTTCCATCAATCCCTGCTGGGGGATCCAGCCCCTTCGGTGGCTCCTGGAGAGCTCCCAGGGCTCCTTTCCTTGGGGCTGCAGGAGCTCCCGGAGCTGCCCTGGGAGGCTTCTTCCCCTCGGCACTGCGGGAACTGGGGGAGGCTGAGCCCTTCCCGAGGTTTGCTCATCTCCAGAGGCAAAACTGCATGGGCTAAGGGCTGGGAGAGAGCCTGGGAGTGGGAATGGACAGGGCTGGGAATGAGGAAGGGAACAGAGCTCTGGGAATGAGGAATGGACAGAGCCCTGGGAATCAGGAATGGACAGAGCTCTGGGAATCAGGAATGGTCAGGGCCTGGGAATCAGGGCTGTCCCCTCTCTCCTCTGGATCAGGTGTTCTGGGAATCTCACTGGGAGTTTTGCTATGATCCTCTTCCCAGTGGTTCCACATCACTCCCCTCTGACCTGCCCCTCCTTCCCAGACTTTTTTCTTCCTGGGAGCAGCTCTCACATCCCAAATCCTCCAAAACCAGATCCCAGATCCTCAGGAACTGAAAGCCAGAACTTTTTTCCAGTCTTTGGGATAACTGGTGTCACTCTCCCTGAGAAGAGATCAAAGGAAGGAGCTCATGGCTTCCAAATAGAACTTTTTTGTTTTGCAAAACTTATGGAAATGAACTTTTCCATCCAGGCCAATCTCATTTGGATTAAAACTGTGGAAGTTTTTGCATTTCCAGGTTTTATCCCCTCAGTCCCATGAAAAGCTGTCAGCGGTGACTGGATTTAAACCAACCCCATCCCCCTGATGTCTCCAAGAATGAGAGAATCCCATTTGGAATTAATCCACAGAGACCTCAAACATTTTCCATGATGTGAAAAGTTAATGTAAAATATGGAATCAGGGAATGGTTTTGGCTGAAGGGACCTTAAAGCCCATCCAGTGCCACCTCCTACTGTCCCAGGGTGCTCCCAGCCCTGTCCAGCCTGACAAACCCAGAGTGACCTCGGGGTGGGATTTGGAGAAACAAGCCCCAGTGGATCAGGGGATCTCTGTGAATTCCCTCCAAACCACTCCAAAACCAGTTTAAGGGAGTTTTGCTGCCCCTTCCACCTTCAGCTTTTCCCCACCATTACATTTGATTGCTGCTGTGCAAGTGAAGAGAATTCCCTCAAAACCCTGGGTTTAACTCAAACTTAGGGAATATTTTCTGAATATTCCACTGAGGCCCAAAGGTGGGGCCCTTTTGTGGATATTGAAAAGCCAGAGTCACCCCTGGCACCCCAGAACAGCCTCCCAAAGAATGGAATTTTGAGAATTTTCCCCCCTATTGAGCTAAACAATGTCTGAATATGCAGATGAAGGTTCCTGCAAAAGCTGAGGATCTGAAAGGAGCAATCCAGGAAAGATTGATGGATCCTCTCCAAAGCCATCAGCAAATGATTTACTAAACAAAACTGGGGCTGAGCTGCTCATGGATGGGCCTCGTGCTCCATATTTCATCTCTGGGACATAAAATGCATTTGCTGCAATAAAGAGAAGATATAAATGTTAAATAAATTCCCATTTTCCCCTTTTCCCCGTGTGAGGGTTGTGTTTGAGGATTCTGCAGGGTGGTGATGGATGCAGCCAGGCTGGCAGCTCTGCTCACACCTGCTCAGGGCTGGGCAAATTTGCTTTTCAGGAGGCTGGGCCTGAGCAAATTTACCTTGGAGTCCATTAAAAGTGAGTGGGAATTTGGGTTTGAAGCCTGTGGCAATTTCAGAGCTTTTGGGGAGAAGGACTGTGGAATCTGCTGGGACAGAGCTCCTGGAGCACTGGGGCTGGGAGGGGAAAGTGGGAAAGGGTTTGATCCTGGTGCTGGGTTTGGAGAGCTGGACCTGCAGCTTTGAGTCTGAAGGGAGCAGGGTTTGTCTGGGAAAAATCCCCAAAATCCTATAGAAATGTTGGAAATATGTCTGTGTCCCCTGTCCACACCCCCTGGGCACTGCACACATTCACAGAATGCAGGGGTCCCTGAGGCTGGGAAATCCCTCCAGGATCATCAGCCTGTGCCTGATCCCCACCCTGTCCCCAGCCCAGAGACTGAGTGCCACATCCAGGAGTTCCAGGGACACCTCCAGGGCTGGGCACTCCAACTCTCCCTGGGAGCCCCTGCCAAGGCCTGATCCCCCTTTCCATGGGGAAATTCCTGCTGCTGTCCACCCTGAGCCTGCCCTTGCCCAGCCTGAGGCCGTTCCCTCTCCTCCTGTCCCTGTTCTCTGGGAGCAGAGCCCGACCCCCCCACCCCCGCCCCTCATTCCCATCAGGATTCAGCCCCTCCCTGAAGCTCAGATCTGACCAAGGCTGAGCTGTTGCTGCCACATTGGTGCTGAAAATCTGCATTTTGGCTATTCTGCCACTGCCCCATGAAGGGATTTTCACAATATCCAACCTAAAGCTCCCCTGGTGCAGCTGAGGCTGTTTCCTCTAACCCTAAAGGTTCACAAGCCCCTCCTGCCCGGTGACAGCAGCTTGTTCCTTGCCAGGGAAGGGATTGGTGCCCTTGGATTTGGCCTCATCCCATCTCCAGCCTCTCCCAGAACTGTTCCTGCCACCCAGGCTGCCCAATTCCCATCTCCTCCAAGTCCTATCAGGGACTCACAGCAGGTTAGGCATTGGAGCCTCCCCTCTGTGAGCACTCAGGGCCAGAAACACTCAAGAAAATTTAATTTTATCCTGTGGACACCACAAATGTTTCAGTGGGTGAGAGCCAAAGGAAGAACAAGAGAGGAAAACCAAAGGTCAGTGTTCCCTGCAAGAACCCTTCAGGAGACACCAGCACTGGCTGTGAAGTGACATCCGGAGGCTGCAGGAGCAGGGAAAGATCCCTGAGGAAAGAGGGGTCTCCTGGAATAAATCATGGATTTCCACCTTTCCCTGGTGATGGAGGTGCAGGTGCCAACAGGCACTGGGAGCCCTGCTCTGCTCACACCCCCACGGGGATTTGAGGGAGGGATTTGGGGCAGGGATTTGGGGGGGATTTGGGGGCTGCCATGGCTGGAAGAAGTCTCAGATCCCCCCTGCTCCCTCTGGCTCTGCCCTTGTTGCCCTTCCCACGGCACAAGGAAAGGGTGGCACCGGTGGTGGTGGGGCAGGGGAGGTGGGGAAATATCCCTGAGGTCCCAGCTCAGCCCTGAGCCAGTGACCTGGGATGGAATTTGGGGGTTTGGGGCAGCACAGGCAGCTCCAGAGGGAGCCCCAAGGCTCTGGGCACTGCCCTGTCTCTGGATCCTCCCGGGGAAGGGAAGGGAAGGGAAGGGAAGGGAAGGGAAGGGAAGGGAAGGGAAGGGAAGGGAAGGGAAGGGAAGGGAAGGGAAGGGAAGGGAAGGGAAGGGAAGGGAAGCTCCCCCTGCTCTCCCCCTCCCTGCACTCCCAGGGCCCATCCAGGGCTGTCCCTGCACAGCCACTCCTGGAAAGCCTCGGGGACAGGGAACAGCCGGGCTGAGTTCCAGTCAGTCCTCGCTCAGACTGGCATCCCCCAGAGTCTGCTTTAGTGCTAGATCTCCTGGTGAGGGATAAACTCTCGCCAGGTCTGGCCCAGCCAAGCCTGGACTAAACCCCAGCAGGGTCTGGGAGTGGCCCTGAGCCCCTCCAGGTCAGGGCTGCTCCCCTCAGCCTGACTGCCTTTATTGCCATTCAAATGGACCAGGGAGGCTGTGGGGGGACTGGCAGTGTTTGCAGCCCAGACTTTCGTTCTTCCTGCAGCTCCAATGGTTCCTTTGGACCAGCTCCAAGCAGGAGCAGGGGAAGCTGCTCCTCTTCCCAACAAAACCGAGCCCAGAGCCAGCTGGGGGCAAATCCCAGGGGAAAGGAGGGGTTTAGGTGGGTTAAAAAGGACAGGCTTGGAAGGAGGGTCAGGATATGGGGGAAGAGCTTCTTGCCTTGGCAGCAGGAACCTCTGGAGTGCTGGGGGGCAGCTCAGGGGGTCCAGGGGCTGATCCTGGCTTGCAGAGGAGGAGGGGATGTGGCACCTGAGTGACAGCACCAGGGTGCCTCTGTGGCACCAGGAGTGGGCAGGAATTCCTACCCCAATGGGAATGAGGTGGTGCTGGGTCCTGCAGCTGCCAAATCAGATTATTCTTTCCATAGATCAGCTCCAAACTCTGGGGAAATGTTTCTCCCTCTTCTCTCTGAGCCTCCAAACACAAAGAAATCGCCGGATGCAGCTGGAAATAAATTTCTTTGCACTTCAGATAATCAGGTTTGCAGTGCAGGGTTCTGCAGGGGGTGGATTTTGGGACCTGGATTTGGGGATTTTCTGGGCCTGCAGAGCTGTGGAAGGCTTGCAGTGAAACCCCTGCTGAGCCACAGCAGTTTTTAGGAGCATTTTCCAGGAGAGAAACAGGCAGCTGCCCCAGGCGGTGCCCCGGGATGCAGAGGGAATGGAAAGCAGGAGGCAGAGGCTGGAAAAGGGATTTGAGGGATTTGTTTCCCTGCGCCCGAGCACGACGGGGCACAGCCCCTGCAGCTGCACCAGAGATGAAAGCAGTGACATTTGCACCACCCTGGGTCTGTCAGGGGCTCCTTTTATGCCTTTGCATCCTTTGGGGGGAACATCTCCCTTCCCAACCTTCCAACCCTGACTTTCAAAGCCTTTCCAGCTCCACCAGGCTTTGAACACCTGGCCCAAAGCTCCAGTCAGGGGCTGCTGGAGGCAGGAGAGGAAAGGATGGAAAAAGCAGGGGATGGAAAAAAGCAGCTGGTGTTTGCTGAGCTCTCCTGAGTAGTGCCAGGGCCATGTCCTGGAGCACAGCATGGACAGAGGAGGGGCAGGGAGGGCAGGGAAGGTTCTGGATCTGCTGGGGCTGGCAGGGGCAGAGAGGGCAGGGAGGGTTCTGGGTCTGCTGGGGCTGGCAGGGGCAGGGAAGGTTCTGGATCTGCTGGGGCTGGCAGGGGCCCCAGCCCAGCTCTGTCCTGTGGGACAGGATCTGCTCCAGCTGAACACGCTCCCTGCAGCCCCCATGGATGGCTGGGCATGAAAGCCCTGCAGAGCCTTCCTCTCATGGCACGAGGGGCTGTAGCATTTGTGCCAGGGTGCCCGGGGCAGGAGCCCCTGGGCAGCAGCTGATCCTCCCTTGCCCAGCTCCAGGGATTTCCCATCCCACTGCAGCCGAGCTCCCCTGCTGCCCCTGCAAAGGGAACTCAGGAGAGGGGAACGAGCCCCCCCTGTGATCTCACCCAGGAGCCAGAGCTGCTCACCTGGAGCAAAAAGAATCCTCAGCGCCTGGTTTTACATCCTGAGATGCTCCAGGCCTCACCCCCTCCTGTCCTGCTGCTGTCAAGGTTTCCAGGGGTGGGAATGCTGAGGGAGAAGTTCCAGTGCAACATCAAAGGGTCCGTCCTGGGCTGGAAACCCAGCTGGGATTCCAGGGCAGTTTTTTTCTCACGATCTGCCAAAAAAAATAGGGGTTGGGAATGCTGGGGATATTCATCTGGAGAGGAGAAGCTCCAGGGAGAGCTCAGAGCCCCTGGCAGGGCCTGAAGGGGCTCCAGGAGAGCTGAGGAGGGACTGGGGACAAGGGATGGAGGGACAGGACACAGGGAATGGCTCCCACTGCCAGAGGGCAGGGCTGGATGGGAGATTGGGAATTAGGAATTGTTCCCTGGCAGGGTGGGCAGGCCCTGGCACAGGGTGCCCAGAGCAGCTGTGGCTGCCCCTGGATCCCTGGCAGTGCCCAAGGCCAGGCTGGACATTGGGGCTGGGAGCAGCCTGGGACAGTGGGAGGTGTCCCTGCCATGGCAGGGTGGCACTGGGTGGGTGTCAGGTCCTTTCCAAGCCATTCCATAAATCCCTGATTTACAAAGCCCTGCAGGGGATTTAAACCCAGTTCCCAGTCAGTGCCCAGGGAGCTGCAGGTGCCTGAGCCCAGCAGAACCACCCAGGGCCTGGAGCCTCTGTGGCCCCCATTTGGCAGCAGAAATGGCCAGTGAGGAGGAACAGCAGCAATGCCTGGGTGCAGCTAAAGTCTATTAGCAGCTTTTCCCCAAACATGGATTTGCCCAAGGCTGACAGATTTTCCTTTCTTGTCAGACACAGGCATAAGAAGGAACCCGGAAGGAGAGGAGCCTCCAGGCCAGGACTGCAGCCAGGGCTCTCCTGGGCTCATCCCAGGAAACATCCAGGGTAATTCTGGTTTTTCCAGGTCTGGTTATTGCCTTGCTATATTATGGTGAAGCCGAAAATGTGGTCTTGATTTTTCTTTTTCCTATGAAAAAAAGAGAATGTCTGCATTTCTGTGCAATCTCCCACATTTTCTTTAGCACAGTTCATCCCGGGAGCCTCTCAAGAACAGATCTGGAGCCAGCAGAGCCCTGGGAGTAGCAATACTCATCCCCACCCCATTCCCTCTCCTCTCCTGGCTGGGATTCACTGGGACCTGTTGTGATTCCTTGTGGAGGCCCTGGGGGGCATCCCCAGGGATGCTTCTCTCAAAGCTGTTGGACCCCACTGGCTCCTGCCCTTGCTCCTGTGTTCCTGAGCCACTCCCTCCCTATTCCCTGACCGGCCCTCACCTTTGTACTGCCCCCAGAGCAGGGGGACCCCGAGTTCTCCTGGGGGCAGAGAGCCCTGGACCCTGTGTGTGTGTGTGCCTGGGACCTGAGCCTCTCACCAGGCTGAATCAAACACCTGTGGATATTGTGCAAAGGCCCTTTTTGCTTCCTTACCCTGGACTTTACTAGCAGCAATTCAGGCTTCAACAATTCCTTTAATTTTGCTTCCAGCCACAGCAGATGAGAGCCCTTCCCCAGAGGCTGTGGCAGGGCTGCAAAAGGGAGAGGCAGCCTGGGAGCTGCCAGCAGTGTTCCCATCACAGGGAGGGAGCTGCCTTTGGGACAACCCTGCACTGGCCACTGTGTTTGATGGCCACAGCCTCCTCCTGTTTTGCTGCTTTTTTTGTTGATTTTCTGGTTCCAGCTCCAGGGGTGAGCTGGGGGCTGTTTGGTGTTTGTTTGGGGTGGGTTTTTTACACCTTTCCTCTCTGGGATTTGGTGTTTTCCCCAATGAGGTGCCTCATTTCCATAGAAAGAGCTGTTCCCAGCACTCTGGATTTATTTATTCTGAATCCTTTGAGTCAATACTCCAATACAGCTGGAGCACGAGGTCATCCTTAATACTTTTCACCTTTTCTTGCAGAGGGAGAATGAAACAGCAATCAAATATTTATTTTAGATCCCAGCAGTCTCAGCTTTACCAGGGGCTTTCAGAACCTTTCCAAATAAACTCCCAGATATTTTGTTGGATTTTTTTACCCTCCTGCTTGGAAAAACACAGGCATCTGCAGCCCTTTCACCGGGGTACTTCCCAAGCTGTTCCTGCCTGTTTTCTCTACGTATTTGCTCTGCCTGGAAGGTTTGGGAGCAATGAGGGTGTTTAAATCTCCCTCGCTGCCTGCCCCTCTCCCACCCCTCCTCCTGCTCCCATCCCAACTTCCCCCAGCACACAGGGAGTGCTGAGCAGCTCGGGACCATCAAACCCCCATCCTGCAGCAGTGCTGGGGAGCTCAGGGGCTTTAACCACTGTTCCAGCCTGGGATTTGTGGGATGGGAACTGGAGCTCGGTGTTGATAGCGTGGAGATAAGGCAATGACCAGAAATGACCAGGGCAGAGATAAGGCAATGACCAGAATGGCCAGGGCAGCCTCTACCCCTGGCCAGGCTCTGAGGGATTTCATGATGCTCACAATAACACAATTGTCCCCAAATCGTGCTGTCCCAGCGTGGGACTGATCCAACAGCACCCCCAGCATGGCTCCTGCTGGGCTGGGACAGCCTGGAGCTGGGATTTGGGGGTGGAGGCTCGTTGGCATCAGCCTCTCCCAGAAATGCAGAAGTGCAGCTGGGAAGAGCCAGGGTTGCTCCCTGGGCACCTCCAGCTGCATGCCATGGAAGCAGGAACACCTTGAGCTGGAAGAGAACCAGCAGGGCATCCTCAGGAACCACATCCCTCTGTTTCAGTCCCAATTCTGAGCTCCCTTCAGCCCTTTTTGGCAGGAGGGACAGAAACCTTTTTCCAGAGCCCCTTTTGCTACAAATCCCTGCATGAACCCAACCCAGCATCATCCCCTGCTCATGCAGTTCCTGCTGAATTTCCTGCTGAAATCCTGGGGATGTGTTCCCACCTCCCTCTTGGCTCAATTCCTGGCACTGAACAGGAAAGCTTTTGACAGCCTCAGGCTGGAGGAGATGGAGCAGCAGCAGGAGAAGTAGGATCCCTGTGCTGGAGAGCTGGAACATGCTGGGGACAGCCCATTTTCCTCAGATTTTCTTTATTGCCTTTATTGCTTGTTTAGGAAACAATAATAAGGAAAACGATCAGCTGCAGCTGAGAATTCCCTGTGCCAGAGTAGGTTTGCTGGGGCTGGATCACAGCAGCCCTGCAGGGCTCAGTGCCTGAGCTCCCTGAGCAGGGAGGGGCTCCAGGGGCTCAGGAGCTGGGATCTGGGGGAGATCCAGTGAACAAGGAGACAAATCCAGCCCCTCCAATCCTTTTTGTCCTCTGCTAAATACTGCCCTTGAGTTCCCTGCCATGCACTCAGCCAGGGAAGAGCTGCTGATCCAAGATGTAAACATTTTATTCCGTGGCTTCGGAGCCGAGCCCAGCTTTAACCCTTGCCCAGCAAACCTCAGCAGCTGTCAGGAAAGCTTTTATGGAGTGCAGGGGCAGGATCCCAGCCCTGTTGCAGTCAGTGGGAATTTGTCATGCCAGGGCATCTGGGGATAAGGGCTGAGGGAGGCAGCAAGGCCAGAGAGATAATGGTTATCAGCTAGAGAGCCTGCTGTCAGCGCCAGACACTCACCCTGCCCCTACACCCTGTCCAGCTGGGACAATTAATTTCTAAGGCATTCTGTCCTCCAAAACTGGGAAGGACAGGAGCAGGAGGCTCTGATGGGGCTGGGGAGGGTCTCAGGGGCCAGTCCTGCCTGAGCAGGGCTGCTGGGGGTTGTTGATGGGCATTCAGCTCAGCCCAGGACCAGCCTCAGCTGGTTCCCACCCCAGTTCCACCACCTCCCAAGGCCCCTGAGCTGCTGAGATGCCCTGACCCTGCTGCAGTGGGGGACTCTGGGGTGGCTCTGACCCTTGGAGGGGACAGAACCAAACCTGAGGCTCAGCAGAGAGCTCTCGTGGCCACTTGAATTTGTCACTCCCTTTCCTCTGGAGCCACCTGTGGCTGAAGGGGCTGTGGCAGTGATCGTCCCACTAACTGCTGGGAAAAGCAGCTCTGGGGCTCGGCCAGAAGCCAGCACATGGAACTGAACCCTGCACAGAGGCTGCTGCTGTTGCTTCCCCCTTTCCCAGGATTTTGAGGCTTTCCAGCCCTCAGCACCTCCTGTGTGTGAACATTTGGAATCTTCCCCTTGTGCTGTTCTATTCTCAGAGGCAGCTGAGAGCACAAAGGATGAAAAATGAGCAGCCACAGCACTTAATTCACTCCCAATCATCATTAATAGAGGGAAGGAGAGCAAAATGCCCTCATAGAAATGAAGGCACTGTTTGTTAATCTTTCTGGGCACGCCAGGACAGCAGCTGTTGATTATTCTCAGTAAGTGCAGGAGTATTTTCGACCTGAAGGATTTCCTGCTCATTGTGTAGCCTCTGTCTCAAGCACTGAGTCCTTTCCATGTCCTCTCCAGATTCCTTGAAGGAATTCAGCCCAAGCCAGGACTAATTTGGTTTTGTTTACTTGGCCAGTTAAGGGCAAGTTAATGAAGCATTGGGTGGAAAGCAGCTTCTCCTGTGCTGTTGCCACAGCAGCAATTACAGATCTCTGGAAGGGAGCTGAGGGCATTCATTGAAATCCTCTTTTGATATAAAACAAAAGCAGAGGATCTGCCTGAGCTGGGCTGAGGAGCTCCCTGGTTGTGTGCGAACCTCTCCTGGAGCATGGTGGGGTGAGTTCACCCTTCATTCCCAGCTGGCTGAGGGGCAGCAGGAGCTGGGGAAGGGCAGCGGGAGCTGGGGAAAAGCAGCAGGAGCTGGGGAAGGGCAGCGGGAGCTGGGGTAAGGCAGCAGGAGCTGGGGTAAGGCAGCAGGAGCCAGGGAAAGGCAGGTCCCACACAAGGGATGGATGTGCTGCTGCTTGGAGCTGCTGGCCCTGGCTGTGGCCTTGGGGCAGAGGAGCAGCTGGGGGACAAACCCAGAGCGTGTCCAAACCCTGTCCTGGCCTTTCCATGGGGGACAGTGGAGCAAGGTGAAACCTGGAGAGTTGCTCATGGTCCCTGCAGCCCCTGGGCTGCCTCAGCCGCAGCCCTGACAGTGACTGATACCTCTGCCCACACAGGTGAGAGCCCACCTGCAGAGCCCAGCACAGGAGGGACCTGGGGCTGCTGCAGAGAGCCCAGGGAGGCCCCAGGATGATGCCAGGGATGGAGCAGCTCTGCTGGGAGAGCTGGGGGTGTTCAGCTGCAGAGGAGACAGGGGGTGACCCCATTGTGGCCTTGCAGGGCCTGAGGGAGCCACAGGAAACATGGAGAGAGGATTTCCAGGGGATGGAGGGACAGGGCACAGGGAATGGCTCCCACTGCCAGAGGGCAGGGCTGGATGGGGGGTTGGGAATTAGGAATTGTTCCCTGGCAGGGTGGGCAGGCCCTGGCACAGGGTGCCCAGAGCAGCTGTGGCTGCCCCTGGATCCCTGGTGGTGCCCAAGGCCAGGCTGGACACTGGGGCTGGGAGCAGCCTGGGACAGTGGCAGGTGTCCCTGCCATGGCAGGGGTGGCTCTGGGTGGAGTTTCAGGTCCTTTCCAACCCAAACCATTCCATGGTCCTGTGAAATCAGTGCAGCTTTCCCTTCTGGGTGCCTTTGGGCCCAGGTGTAGCTGAGGGAGGCCCTGCTCCGGTTCCTGGGCACTGCTCAGCTGCTCTGGAGCTCTCTGCTCCCACAAAAAGCTCTCTTACATTGGGAGCTGACCTGAGATTTCACATCAGGGCCTTCCAGGTGAAGCAGTCTTATGGGATCATTTTAATTAGGAAAAAAATCCGAGACGTTATGGAAACTCAAGAAGTTAACTTGGAAAAGAAAGGCATCACCTGCAGAGGGACGGACGGAGGTACAATCCAGGGGGCCAGGGCAGGGGCTTGGGGTGTCCTGAGGGAAAGAAGCACCTGAAACTCAAGAGATTCCCTAAAAGCCACTCCAAATACCAGAATTGTGCAATGCCAGTTTCTTCTGCACCCATCAAAGTTCTGCTGCTGATTTGGCTGCTGGTGCCAGGTTTGAGGAACAGGAGCCTCTCCAGCCCAGGGGGGTTTTACAGCCAGTGCTGCAAAGTCTTCCAGAGAATCCCCCAAAATGCTGAGTGAGGCAGTGAGAGGATCAAACTGGCTCCTTTTAGACATGAAAAGTGCTCTGCCCCACCTGGAATTGCAGAACTCTTTGTAGGGATTGGCACCAGAAAATTTCCCCCTGCAGGAGGCTTTGGAACAGATGAAAGAGCTCCACTGTGAGCCCTAAATGGGTTTTTTTGCCTCCCTCAGCAAAGCCCCCCCAGAGCAGCTTCCCAGGGTCACTCAGAGCACTCTGGACATTTGTTCCCAGAGAAACTTTCCACAGCTGCCTGGGGCTGGGAATACTCTGCCTGGCTGAGCCTGGCTCAGGAAGGAGAGAAGAGCTTTTCTATGTGCAGAGCATCAAGGAAAAGGGGCTCTTTTGGGGTGTTTTCAGGTAAGTGCTGTTAATTGGGAGCTCTTTGGTAACAGGCAGGGTGGCTTCTGGGACCTGAACTCTGTCTGAGCCCCCAGAGCCCCAAAAATGACATTGATAGAGCCATGGAGCCATTGAATCATTCAAGTGGGAAAAGACCTTCAGGATCATGGAGCCAACACCCCCAGCATAGCCAGGGCCACCCCTGACTGTGTCCCCAGGTGCCACATCCACAGGGCTTTAAATCCCTGCAGGGATGGGCACTCCAAACCTCCCTGGGCAGCTGTGCCAGGGCTGGACAGCCTTTTCCATGCAGGAATGTTCCTTGATCTCCAATCCTACCTGCTCTGGCCCAGCCTGAGGCCGTTCCCTCTCCTCCTGTCCCTGTTCTCTGGAGCACAGCCTTACCCCCCCGGCTGTCCCCTCCTGTCAGGAGTTGTGCAGAGCCACAAGGGCCCCCTGAGCCTCCTTTTCTCCAGGCTGAGCCCCTTTCCAGCTCCCTCAGCTCTGCTCCAATCCTTCCTTTCCCTTCCAGGATGATTCCTTTGCTCCTGCAAAGCCTCCCCAGCGTTTCAGTCCTGTTCAGAAGTCCCTGCTCAGAGTTCTTCCCTGCAGCTGAGCAGCCCCACTTTGGGAAGGGAGGAACAGCAGAGATTCTGAACCTCCACCAGCACAAAACACTGAATTGAACCCAAAGGCTGCATTAGGCAACGCAGCAGCCAGGAAGTGCCATCAGGCCCGGTGACTTCATCTGCAGCCCTTTGTCCCTGCTCTGAAAATACTCATTAATTACATCATCAAGGCTATTTTTGCCCCATGCTCTCTGACTCACAGCTCAGGATGGAGCTGCCCTGGGCAGGACCAGGCTGCTGCCTGCAGGATTCGCTTGCATTAGGGGGGGGGAAAAAGAAAGAAACAACAAGAAAAGAAACAATAAAGTCATGTTTGAAATGGAGGAGATATTTTTGAGCAGTGGCAGACAATTCTCCCCTGCTTCCTACATTATAAATGTCCTTTCTGTGCCGAGTGCATGGGGAAATAATGGCCTGAGTGGTTCATTTTTGTCTGGCAGGTTTTGTTTTCAGAGATGGGGAGAAAAGAATGAATTTTTAACCTAAAGAGATAAAGAGAGATTGCAGAGACGGGATCAAAAGCTGTGGCAAAGCAGATTTGCAGAGAGTGGCCCAGGAATGACCTCCCTCAGGCCCTGGGTCCTCTCCATTTGTCACTCCTGTTCCTGGGCAGGGAGTCAGACACTGGGCATTTGGGCAGTGACCTTGGTGCCTCAGTGTGGTTGTCACCAGCCCAGGCTCTGTGCAAGAGGGGAATCCTTGTTTGCAGCATCCCCCCCTCCCCAAGGACCAAACCTCCTGGGGAATGTTCAGAATCCTTTTCCTCTGCTGGAAAAAGGAGTGTAAATACAATTTCCACCTGCTCCACAAAGCGTTTATTGAGGTTGATGAATTTCTTGGGGAGTTTAAGACTCCCTAAACCAAATATTCGTTTTCCTTTCTGGTGTTCACTTTCATTTGGATACTGAGGGAAAAACTTCTTTTCAAGATGGAAACCTGGGCCATAGGCAGCTCCCAGTGCAGAACCTGCTCCCTGAACCTTCCCATCTCCCAGGAAAGCCTCCCACAGGCCCAGACTCTCCATATCCCTGGGGTCTGACTCCCCTGGCTCCCCTGAATCCCTCCCAGACCACGGCCTGATCCCACTCTCAGCTCACCCCTACTCTACATCCTTGTCTTCCTCTAGGAACTCCCATTTTTCCTAGCTGCCCCCGGCCATTCAGCTCAAACAGGGAGCCTCTGCATCAACCTCAGGTGCCTCCTGAGCCCCCTGAGCACCCAGGAAATGAGATGTTCCTGCTGCTGGATTTGATTCCTTTGGCAGGAATCGATCCCTTCTTTCCTTTCCCTCCCTGTTCTCAACAGAGCATGAAATGAATTCACTGCTCTGTCATCCATCAGATTCCCTCCGTGTGTCCTGATGAGCACACAGGGATCAGCCCCCTCCTCTGTGCTCCCTGCCCCTCCCAGCTCCTGGGAAGCCGCTCATCCTGTGCCTGGAGCTCCCAGCCCACCTGTGTCCTGGGGGTGACTTCCCTGCCCTCCGAGCCCTTGGGGACAGCCAAGTCCTTCCCTGGGGACAAACAGCACCGAGCTGGCCTTTCCATGGCCTCATGGCTCTGACCATCCAGGCTCTGCACACTGCCAGAGTCCCCCAGAGCTCCCACCTTGGTCCTTGGGCCCCAGGGAGGGGACAGGGACAGGGACACAGATGGGGACAGGGACAGGGACAGGGACAAGGACAGGGAACGGGATGGGACAGGGATGGGGACAGGGACAGGGATGGGACGGGAGAGGGAGATGGACAAGGACAGGGATGGGGACAGGGACAGGGAAGGGATAGGAACAGACCTTGGCTGAACCCAGCAGCCTCAGGGGTTACTGAACACCCATCCAGGCAGGTCCTGAGGGGACAAACCACACACAGAAAAGCAAAGGTTTCAGATCCTCTCCATGCACATTTCTCTTGCCTTCAAGAATTGTCCTCCAGCAGAAACTGAAGAGCAACATCCGCAAACTCATCCCATCCCTGAGGAGCTGGAGGTGGCCAAAAAGCAAATTTTTAAGAAATTCCTCTTTTTTTTTACCTTTTGCTTGTTGATTTTTGTCCAAATTGGACTGAAACCAGCAGCATGTTTTAAATTTATCCCTGAGTAGAAACTCCCCCAGCTTTGCAGCTGCTCCTGAGAAACCACTTCAGCTTCCCTGGGGATGGGGGTGGGAAAGGCACTGAAAGGCTGCTGGGGAACCAGGGAGCACCCTGAGCTGAGAGGGACACCAGGATCATCCATCCCCACCTCTGGCTCTGCCCAGACCCCCCCAACAATCCCACCCTGGGCATCCCTGGCAGCTCTGTCCAACCCCTCCGGGAACTCTGGCAGCCTCGGGGCTGGGACCATTCCCTGGGGAGCCTGGGCAGTGCCAGCACCTCTGGGGAAGAACCTTTCCCTGAGATCCATCCCAAATCCCCCTGGCACAGCTCCAGCCATTCCCTTGTCCCCCCTCCCTGCTCACAAGGACAAGGATGTCACCTCGTTACAGGGAATTTCCTCACGGCTGTGAAATGTTGAACACAACCCCTGTGGGAGCTGGAGGAAAAACTCAGGAGAAAAGTGACACTGGAATCAGGCAGAGAGAAGCTCCCTGACACAGTTTTGGGGATGGAAAAGGATTCCCTCGGGTGCTGTCCTGGTCACCAGAGCAGAGCCCCAAGGGCTCTGGGACACAGGAAAGGAGGTGGATTCCATGTCTGCTGCAGATCCTGCTTGGTTCTGGATGCTGCAGATCCTGAGGGCAACCAGGGGAAGAAAAGGGATGGGGGCAAGGGGTCACTAATGACCAGCTCTGGGAGGGATGGACAAATCCCCAGGCAGCTCCTCCTGCTCTTGGTGTTACCCTGGGAATGGCAGTGCCATCCTCCTGTGCCAGGCTGGGGGCAGAGAAGGGATTGCTGCTCCAGCAGCTCCTTCTGATGCCTTCCCAATGAAAGATCTTAGGAGAGATTCATTAACTGGCCTGGTTTGAGCTGCACCTGCAACTGCAGGGATTTTGCAGCACCTGGAAAGGAAAGCTGGGCCCTCTCTGCCTTCTCCAGCTCCCCCTAAGGCTCTCCCCTCCCACCAGTCCTGAATAATTCCCTGATACTCTCTAGCCATTCCCAAGCTCGAATTGAACCTGGCAGGACATTTCCCTCAGGTCACCTGTACCTTGTGGAGTCACCAGAGCCAGAACCAGCCCTGCTGGAGGAAGGGAAGGCTCCACCTCCTCCCAAAAATCCCTGTGCTGCAGAACTCCTGTGGATGCAGCCCCACAGTGTGTCACCGGTGATAAATGGAATTCCCCCAGTGCTCCTGTGCTTCCAGGGCTGCTGCAGGAGCTCCTGGGCAGGGAGGATGAGCTGCAGGAAGGAGGGGGCACAGGGAGAAGGAATCAGGGAGCAATCCCTGGCTGTGAGGAGGGTGGCAGCCCCCCTCTTCAGGTCACAGGGGGCCACAAGGATCTGGGTTTAACTGGCCCTGTTCCTCAGGTTCCTGAGCCTCTCCTGTCCTCCCTGCAGGGCCTGGGAAGGGCAGGGCTGGGACTGGGCTCAGGGAGGAGCCGAGCTCTGCCCCAGGGACAGCTCTGCACAGGGACCTGAGCAAAACTGCTGGAATTCAGCAAAGCCAGCACAACTCCTGCTCCTGGGGGCCAGGAGGATCCACGCAGGGATCCATCCAAAGGCTGCACTCAGCTTTGGTTTCAGCCTCTTCATTTCTATCAGTGCTAAGATGCCTAACATCTGGGAAGAATGATGTGCAGAACTCCACGATATCAGAAGGTTAATTTAATTACTTTATTATACTATATTATACTATAACTATTTTACAGAATATTACACTAACAAGAACTATCACTAACTACTAACTCGTGACTGTCTCTAGACTGACAGTGTACTCAGTTTGGATCTGATAGGTTAATTAACACAAACAATCTCTACCAGAATCTAATTACCAAATTCCTTCATGTAAACAACTTTCCCAATATATTCCACATATGCAAACACCAGGAGCAGCAAATGAGATAAGAATTGTTTTGATCATTCTTTTCTCTGCTTCTCTCTATTCAGAAGGCATGTAAATGCCACACATTTCTATTTCTTAATCTAAATAAACTCAAATTTTTGACCAGTGAGACCTTGATTCAGTGCCCAGAGCATCTTATTTTAAAATCTTAAATACCTGGACTGTGGCAACATTTTTATTGAAAGAAATTTGAGCCAAGCAAGGCTTCAGCTCTGCCTCTTATTGGGGTCACAGGCTGGAATTGTTTGGTGCTGACAAGAATAACAAAAGGAAAATTCCCTGAAAAATTCCTGGTGGGCACAGCCTTCATTTCCAGCCTGTGCCTGATTGATTACACCACACATCCCAGTCAGGAGGTGCCAAGGGGGAATCCCTGGCACTGAAATTATTAAACATGGATTAAAGGAGTTCTGAGCACTTCCCTGTTTCCCCCTTTCCCAAATTCCTGCTCCAAGCCGAGGTGCTGCTGGACACCTTTGGTCCTCAGGGAGCTGGGGCTGCTCTGGGACATTCCCTGGGGCTGGGGCTGGTGTGTGACATTCCCTGGAGCTAGAGCTGCTCTGGGACATTCCCTGGGGCTGCTCTGGGACATTCCCTGGAGCTGGAGTTGGTTTGGGACATTCCCTGGGGCTGGGGCTGGTGTGTGACATTCCCTGGAACTGCTCTGGGACATTCCCTGGGGCTGCTCTGGGACATTCCCTGGAGCTGGAGCTGCTCTGGGACATTCCCCAGCACTGTCAGCTTTCCCTGGGATGCAGCTTTTTCTGTGTGGAGCTGGAATTCTGCAGCACACACAGCAGTAACACGGAATTGGGTTGAAGCATCACTGTAAAAGTTAATCTCCCATCCAGAGCCTCGGGCTGCCATAAAGAAACGGTGCTGAGGAGGGAGGGAGCCCAGGAGTGATTTAGTGGCCTGAACACGCAAAGACACCGGCCCCAGTGAGCAGAAATGAGCTCAGGAACACTCAGGCTGTTACATTCCAATTGTTCCTGTGTTCTCCACATAAACACAGCCCAAACACTGCTTTAGAAAAGATGTAAATGCCTCTCTGGGCTGGAGGAGCAGCGAGGCTGAGCAAGGCTCTGAAAGACCATTTTGGGATTTCCCTTCCCTCAGCCAGACACCCCAAAGCCTGGGAAGGAGCAGGGATCCTCAGGAGGAGGAGGGAACTGGGATCCTGTGAAAGGAGCAGGGAACTGGGATCCTGAGGGAGGAGCAGGGAACTGGGATCCTGTGAAAGGAGCAGGGAACTGGGATCCTGAGGGAGGAGCAGGGAACTGGGATCCTGTGAAAGGAGCAGGGAACTGGGATCCTGAGGGAGGAGCAGGGAACTGGGATCCTGTGAAAGGAGCAGGGAACTGGGATCCTGAGGGAGGAGGAGGGAACTGGGATCCTGAGGGATCTGGCAGCTCAGACACGGAGGTCAGGCTCAGTGTCCCTCACAGACTGCCTGCATGGCCGGGCAGTGGCTATTTGATCCCTGCTGATCTTTCTCAGGCCTGGGCTTTGCTGAGCTGCTGCAGGGGGATCCTGCTGGATTATCCCACCCAGCTGGAACGTTTCTCAGCCCCAGGAAAGCCTTCCATGGACTGGTTTGGTTGGAAGGAGCCTAAAGCTGAGCCAGGGCCATGGCAGGGGCACTCCCAGTCCCAGAGTGCTCCAAGCCCCAGTGTCCAGCCTGGCCTTTCCAAAGGGAGCCAATTCCTCCCTCAGCAGGTCAGAACCCCCAGCCTGGGCCCTTTCCAGGCAGAGTGTGTTCCTTTAATGTGTCCCTTTATTGTGGTTAATTTAAAGGAGTCCCCTTTAAACCACAGCCCTTGGGCTCCTGGGTTTGGGGCAGGTCTCATCCAGAAGGGTGTGGGGTCCATGGAGGCTCTCCCAGCAGGGAGTCTGAAAGGGAATTACTGCATTTAGGAGAGGCTGAAACCTCTCTGCTCCTCTCCTCCTTTCCTTCACTCCCCACCCACATCACCAACCCTCCCACCCTGGGTGAACATTCCTGAGGTTGGGAGCACTGAGAGGAACTGGAGCTATTGCTACAACCTGTATTGGAACTGAATTTTTGGAAAAAAAACCCTTCTTTTTCCAAAATGGGAAGCTCTAATGAGGGAAGAGTCACCTTTGGAAGTGGAAATAATCTGTGCTCAAAACGGGACACTTAAATTCCAGCTTTTGTTGGATTTAACTCAGGGTTTTTGATGTTATTTTAATGGAACACAGTGAAGTGTAACAGGAATTTCAATAATATGGAATGGGATCCATGTTTTAGGAGTATTTTCATATTTATAGATTACATTTGCTTTTTCAAATCCTCCTGCTTCAGTGTTGGAGAATGAAGCATTTCCAGGCGAGGGTTCTGACATTTCCAAAATGAAATTTCCGCTTGGGGAAGGATTTAGAATTTCTCTGTTCATTCTGATGTGAAAGGAAAATGAATTCCAAAAGGCTGAGGCTCCCGAAGGACAGGAATTGTGTTTTGCCTTTCCTTTTGTCCCTCTGCCCTTTCCCATAGGCCCTGGGGGAGGTGTGGCCACGGCTTGGAGCAGAACTTTGGGGGACACTCGGAGCTGTGGGAGATGCTGATGGAATTCCACGATTTCCATGGGCAAGGGCAGCCTGGGCACCTGGGGGTGCCTATTCCCACCTTGCAAAGAGGCTCCAGGGGTCCATCCCAGCTCCCTGAGTCCCTGCCCAGCCAGGCTGGCTCCAGGATTCCAGCAACACTTGGGGCTGGGCGTGCAGGGGACAATGGGGACAGCGCTGACCCCACTGCTGGACTGGGGTGGGACCGGAGCTCTGGCTGCTGCCACAGAGCTCTGCCACCCCTGCCGGGGCTGGGCAGGGCCGGGATGGGATGGGATGGGATCCATGGAATGGGATGGGATGGGAGGTGGGGAGGGCGGGACAGGGCATGGCATCCCCTACACCCAAACCCTCTGCAGGAGCCACGGGAGCTGGGCTGGGCTGGACCTGCCCAGGTGTCACCTCCTGCTCAGCCACGGCCAGGTTGGACCTGCCTGGCAGCCTGGGGGAGTTTGGGGTTTGGAGCACTGAAGAAGAGAAATCCTGCACCCCAAAACCAGCAGGAGTGCCACGGCTTTGGGGCTGGGTGGTCACAGGAGCTGCCATCTCACCCCTTGAGTGACCAGGCGTTGGAGTTGGGTCCCCACAGAGCCCATCCCATACCTGAACCCCATCCCAAAGGATCCCAGCTCCCTCAGGCCTCCTTTGCTTTGCTGCCTGTTCCAAAGAGCCCCCCCCCCATTCCTTTCCCTGCTCTCCTCCTCCTGAGCCAGAGCTGTCAGCAGTCCCCAGGACACATTAATTCCTCTTCTGGATCTATTTATGTGGAAAAAATAACAGCAATGAGCTGGATGTGGAATGCACTGGTGGAGGTGGCTCGTGTGTAACTCAGGCTGCTCTGAGATGCTTTGCAGTTCCTCTGGAATTGATGGGATATCTGAATTCCAGGTCATTCCCATGGTTGGAATGTCACATCTGTTTGTGGGAATTGCTCTCTGGGTCCCACAAAACCCAGGTCAGGATTTCAGAAGGGAACACTTTTTGTAAATCACTCCTTTATCCTGATTTACCCCAGGAAAATCTTTGATTCCCATTTTTTTCACAAGCACCAAACTGAATTAGTGAAGCTGGGAGAAAACACAGAAAAATACAATGGAGCAGGGAATGGCTGTGCTGCTTGCTGGCAATGGGAATAATGGGATTGGCCCTGGCATTGAGGAGCTAATGGAGACCCCAGTCCTGCTGCAAGGGAGAGCTCATTTGTGTTTATCCATTTGCTGGGTGTTTTGTGGGATTTTAGAGTGTTTTGTATTCCTCGATTTCCCTTTGTATCCCAAAGCTTGGCAAGCAAATTAGAAACATGAAGAGAGAATAGCTCAGTCACAGATTTGGGATTTCAGCTGTTCAGAGTCCCAGGAAAGGTGCAGGAGGGGAAAACAATCCCTCTCTTTTCACGCCTGAAGGCAGGAGCTGCTCGAGGGCAATTTCTGTGATTTTCCTTGATAGAAAAAAAGGACATTTCCTTATTTCTGAGCCCAAAAATCTGCTGCTTTGTGGCTGTCTCCAAGTCACCTCCATGACTGGATCCTCGTGGAGCTGCCAAACCTTCTCCTCACCCTGCTCTGAGTTATCCTCTAGTGAGAGCAGCAAAAGGAAGGAGTTACCCTGTTCCTCATCACAGCTCCTCCAGGTGTGCCTCGGGATTCAATCCCTGCTGTGCTCAGAGCTGCAGGAAAAGCTGCAGCACACAGCTCCTGCTCCTGGGAACTGCCCTTGCCAGCCCCTGTGGCCATCCTGACAAATGAGCTTTCAGATTAACCCCGAGCAGCTGGATTCGTTCCAAACAAGGGAGGCTTTGGTTGGACATTGGGGAAAACTCTTCTGTCATGGGGCTGTGAAATACTGGAATGAAGTGCCTGGGAATGGGGGAAAACAGCATCCCTGGAGTTGTGCAGGATGGACTGGGGTGAGCATCCCTCGGGAAGGAGCAACCTGGGTGAGCCTTTCCCTGGCAAAGCCAAGACCCTGAGAGCCAGGATTTTGTGTTGTGTTAATGCCTGCTGTGATAAACCCCTGGGGATGTCCTTTATGGGGATGGGACACCCAGGGATGTCCTTTATGGGGATGGGACACCCAGGGATGTCCTTTATGGGGATGGGACACCCAGGGATGTCCTTTATGACGGGATACAGGGATGTCCTTTATGGGGATGGGACACCCAGAGATGTCCTTTATGGGGATGTGATATTCAGGGATGTCCTTTATGATGGGATACAGGGACATCCTTTATGGGGATGGGATATCCTGGCATGTCCTTTAGTAGGATGGGATATCCAGGGATGTCCTTTGTCCTTGACCCTGCCCCTGACATCCCAACAGCAGGCCAGGCCTGGCTGAGCCAGGCTTACCAGAGCCACGTCCAGCCTTTCCCCATGCAGCAGAACACCACAAACTTCACTTTTTGCTCTGTGCTTACAATTTACTCAGCAGATCCTTGTCTGTTCCCATGTCCTGCATCCCTAAATTCAGTCTCTAGAGAAAAATCTCAGTCCCAGTCCTGGCATGTTTGTGGGCAAAGGCAAACCCACCAAGCAGCACAATTCCCATCCCAATAGTTCTGCTAAAATAATCCCTCCTGCCCCCTCTCCTTTGTGTTCCTGCATGGGGATATGGGGATGCTCCATAATCTGCTCCACAGCCTGGGAGGGGACTCATCCCCCAGCACTGCACTAATGATGATAATTAAAAAAAAAAAAAAAAAAAAAAAAAAAATTCTTCACACTCAAGCACTGCAAGAAGAACCTTGTTGGTTTTCTAACCTGAGTCCCTGACCTTGGGGCAGAAAAATGAGGTTGCAGCCGAAATTCCCAGGTCAGATTGGATGCCAGTTAATGAGCTGAGGAATTTGGAGATTGCTGAACATCTGGATTCAGCCACGGCCCAATGGTGAGTGAGGCAAAGGGATCCCCAGGGACTGGGAACCTGCAGAGTCTGACATCAGCACAGCCTGGAAGGGACTGACCTTGACATTTGAATAGCTTGGAAAAGCTTCTGTGTCGGGGCCTGAGCAGGGGAGCGTGGAAAGAACAGCAGAAATCCTGTCATGGAATCCTGGGGTGGTCTGCGTGGGAAGGGATCTGAAACCCACCCAGTGCCACCCTGCCATGGCAGGGACACCTCCCACTGTCCCAGGCTGCTCCCAGCCCCAGTGTCCAACCTGGCCTTGGGCACTCCCAGGGATCCAGGGGCAGCCACAGCTGCTCTGGGCACCCTGTGCCAGGGCCTGCCCCCCCTGCCAGGGAACAATTCCTAATTCCCAATCTCCCATCCAGCCCTGCCCTCTGGCAGTGGGAGCCATTCCCTGTGTCCTGTCCCTCCATCCCTTGTCCCCAGTCCCTCTCCAGCTCTCCTGGAGCCCCTTCAGGCCCTGCCAGGGACTCTGAGCTCTCCCTGGAGCTTCTCCTCTCCAGGTGAGCACACCCAGCTCTGCCAGCTTTTCACTCAGGGGAGCTGGGGTGCTGCACAGCCCTGGCTCTTTCCAGCCTCTCCTGGAAGCACTGAGTCACTGGAAACACATCCTTGCCTAAGCTGCTGCCTTCCCTGAGCCCAGAGAGAAATTCAGGAGTCAAAATCCATATTTCAGCCTTGAGACACAAAATGTGGAGAAATGAAGTGGCCTCCAGTGGCTGAGATCCCCAAATTCAGCCCTTCTCTCCAACCCCCAGTCCTGCCCTCCAAATCCAAACCCCAGCCCTGCTCTCCCACGCCTGCTCTCTGATTTGTTGTCCCCAGACAAAGTTTAATCCCCACCTCCTCTCCCTGTGCAGGAAGAAAAGCACTGAACACTGAGAGCTGATCCCAAAACCCAGAGGGTGCAGTGGGACAGAGTTGGGTCCAAAAGGGAACAGCAATTCCCTCGGGAAAGACCTAACCCACCTTTGCACTGATCCCAACATCTTGGATAAATGGAGGTACAGACCCCTCTCCATCCCAGCTGTGTCAGGACTCAGTTGGGACTGGAGGATGGGGAGAAGCTCCTTAATCAGAAGAAAAGTCCCTTTCAAGGTCATCATATCCAAGGTCTGTTTAGGGTGAGGGGATTTGTGCCTGAGGGGTGGAAATGGTGTGGGGGGACAGAGGGACAGCAGTAGCTCAGGGACAGAAAGTCCCAGGAAAATCAGCTGCAGATGGGACGTGACCACACTTTTTATGATTGTCTTAATTTTAAATTAAAGGAACAAACCAATTATAGATAAAAAGGGATCATCCCCTTCTCCCCAGCTTATTGAGGAACAGCTCATGAACTGCCCAAAGTGTGCACTCAAACTCTGCTTTTCCTGGGACTCTGGTGCCCCATCCATCCCTGGCAGTGCCCCAGGCCAGGCTGGATGGGGTTTGGAGCTCCCTGGGACAGTGGGAGATGTCCCTGCCATGGCTCTGGGTGCCTTTGAGAGATTCCTGCCTGGCAGTGAGCACAGGCTCAGGTTTGGCTCCTGCACTGTGACACCAACATGTCCAAAGGATTCCCAGCCAGTGGAAAAAGCAGCTGACTCGTTATTATCTTTTAATTGCTCCTTTCCTTGTCAGCCCTGCTCCAGCTCAGCACGGAGTCCGTGTTTCTGGACTGAGCCTTTGCTGTCATTTCCTTGGAACAGCCACTCCTGAAATGCCTTCATTGCTTTGACATTTCTCAGCTGCTTTCTGCATCTCCCAAGAACTTCATCAGCTCTCCTGGAGTTGTGTGATCGCAGAAAATATCCCCAGCTTTAATTCCTTTATTCACATCCTCCTTGTGATCAGGGAGCTGAAAATCCTCTTTGTTTTGAGCAGAGCTGCTGGTGAAATGTTCCCTCCCACCCTTCTCTCACTGTGCAGTTTTGTCTTTTTGTTCAGAGTTATTTGGGTTTTGACTTCAGGGTTTTTTTACGGAGACTGAAGAGCACAGGAGGAGCTGGTGCCTTCCTGGAAAAACATGGGAAAATCCATAGCTTATTTTCTATTTCCAAAGTTTCAGGTTCACTTGAGGTTCTTTGGTCTGTCCTGGCTTTGAACTCCACTCCCTTCACAGACAAGTTTAATTTTAGAGTCTTATGCTACACATTGGTTCCAAATCCCTGCTCCTGCTCCAGAAGGAAGATTCCAACTGGATCCTAGAGACCCCATTTGCATGTGGAGATATTTGGAACCAGACCTTTGGGTTGGGGTGCTGCACAAATGGACTGAGGGCCCCAAAGGGATTAGATTTCCACGGAATCACAGAGTCCCAGGATGGTCAGGGTGGGAAGGGACCCCAAAGCCCAGCCAGCGCCACCCCTGCCATGGGAAGGGACATTTTCCACTGGAGCAGAATGCTCCAAACATCCTCCTGTCCCTCCCAGGGCCATCTGGTGAGGAGCAGATGTTCCTGGCCCAGTAGTGCTGGTGCCAGTCCATCAGAGATCGCCGTGTTGTGACAATTTCTGGATGTCACCGTGGTGCCCCTTCAGCTCCAGCTGGGAGCAGACCCCATCCCCACCTCCAGAGAGCTCCAAATCCAGGCTGCTGAATTCCCACAGGAGCCGCTGCTGTCCCCAAGCCTGACTCCCGTGTCACCCAGCAGAGCCCTGGGGACAGGTCTGTGCCACCCGGCGGGGACGGGCACGTCTGGGGCCCTGGCACTGCTGCTGCTGGCACTGCAGACTCAGCCAAGGCACCGGGTGGTGCCTATAAATTCCCGGCGTTTCTATGGCTACGAGGCTGCAGCAGCAGAGAGGGAGAGCTCGGACTGCCCCACCGAGAGCTCCGGGACAGCCCTTGGGATCCCTTCTGGGGGATGTGCTGGGAGTGCTGGGATGTGCTGGGTGTGCTGGGATGTGCTGGGTGTGCTGGGAGTGCTGGGGTGTGCTGGGAGTGCTGGAATGTGCTGGGTGGGTTGGGGTGTGCTGGGAGTGCTGGGTGGGAGTGCTGGGAGTGCTGGAATGTGCTGGGATGTGCTGGGTGGGAGAGCTGGGAGTGCTGGGAGTGCTCTCCAAGGGATGAGCTGCAGCAGGAGCTCTCACCCTGGCAGCTCAGGGCTCCTCGCTCGGGCTGTGCCAGGACAGGAGCCCTGCAGGGGGACACGGGAGTGGCAATGCAGGAGCTGGGCTGGGCTGCAGGGAGGGACCCGGAGCTGCTCTGGGGACAAGCTCAGCGTGCCCCAGGCTGGCCCTGAGCAGCAGCCTAGCACAGGGGACGTGGAAAAGGCTCCTCTTTACCCAGGGAAAGGGAAATAAAAAGCAAAGCTGGGATCCCCTGTAGAAGAAGCTGAGCAGCCCCCACTGCTGCCGGACTTTGGGGATCAAAGGGACCAGAGGGCCCCTCCCAGCCCCTTCCTCTGCCTTCCCCAAGTCAGGCCCTGCCCAAGACACTGAGTCTGCCTGAGCAGCCAGGCTCAGGCATCTGATTCACCCTGACATTATAAACCCAAAGGTTGAAATTGCTGCTTCTCCCTGCCTCGAAAGCTCTGGCTCCGAAATCTATGGATCTTCCCCCACTTGTTACATTTCCATTAATAAGTACAATGGGCTGTGCAAACATTGCTGCTTTTCTGTGCTCTCAGTCCCCAGGGATGGATCCCAAACCCTCTGATCCTGGCTGGGACCCCAGGGATGGATCCCAAACCCCCTGATCCTGGTTGGGACCCCAGGGGTGGATCCCAAACCCCCTGATCCTGGCTGGGACCCCAGGGATGGATCCCAAACCCCCTGATCCTGGTTGGGACCCCAGGGATGGATCCCAAACCCCCTGATCCTGGCTGGGACCCCAGGGATGGATCCCAAACCCCCTGATCCTGGTTGGGACCCCAGAGATGGATCCCAAACCCCCTGATCCTGGCTGGGCTGTTCCCAGCACTGTCTGCCCCCAGTGGGAGCCAGGCTCAGGCGAAGGAAGGGACTCTGGGGCTGTGATGACCTTTCCTTATCTTTCCTACAAATATTCTGGGCATGGAAAAGCAGTTTTTGGCAAAGAACTGCACATGAAACACCCTGGATGCCATTCCAGGACTGCCTGGCACTGAAGTCTCCCTGCCCAGATGATGAATGGACTGGGGTGAAGCTGAGCTCAGGCTGGGCTCAGGCAGTCCCCTCCTCTCAGCACAACTTAAATTCCAGCTTAAACCTGAGCTGAAGAACTGATTTTAGCAGTCTGAACATGAACCCCAGCTCTTGGAGAGCTGATCCCAAAGTCAGCAGAACGAGGCTCAGCTTTTGCCGAGTTAGCAACAAAGTCCAGTTTTATTTCCAGGGCTTTTCAGGGAGACTTTTAAAAATGAGGCCCTCGACAGAGCCCTGGGGAGGCTCTGCTGTCACTTGATGAGACAGCAGAGCTTTATACCCCCTGCTCTGCTCAGGCTCCCACTTGGGCTCCCACCAGCACCATTCCCAGGGCAGGAATTCCAGCCCAGGGCAGCTGCAGCTCAGGTTCAGCAGCTGGGAGAACTCAGGTTCTCTTGGGAAAACTCCAGAGGCAGGAGCTCGTGGCTGAGCTGGTGGGAATACAGGGAATTCACAGAAAGTGTTGCTTTTCAGGCAAGCACCCTGAGCCCAAGTGAGAAATGCCAGAGGCTCCTTTGGAGGGATTTGCAGCAGGAATTGGCAGCACTGCTGCCACTGTTAAACCAAGATCTGCTCCAAGGCTAAGGCAGAGCATGCAGGTAAGCCAGAACTGTTCCCACCCCCTGGCACCAGGGTTGATCTTTAAGGTCCCTTCTGACCCAAACCAGGCTGGGGCTCTGTGTGTTTATTTTTATATCCCCATTGTTGCATTTTATTTTATTTCTAGGTTGGTTTCCTGCCCATTCCCTGAGCTGAGTCAGGGAATATCCACAGAGTCAGAACTTGGAGGACTAGGATCACCTCCTGCAGAACTTCTTCAGCCAAGCTCAGGGATTTCCCCATTTTTCTTTCTCTCAATAATTCTCAATTCCCAACCTGTATTTTCCCTGTTATGGGTTTACCTTTCTTGGTCTGTGGAAACACTCTGGGGGGGGGGGGGGGGGGGGAGAGGTGAGGGGAGCAGGAAACAAATAAATCCCAAGATGTGCAATAAAACCTTTGCCAGTCATGGTTCCTGTCTTTGTCCCATCCTTCATCTGCCCCCGCTGTGCTTCATTCAAGAGTCACTCTCTTAAACTTTCTGAGGCGAGAAATAAAAGAGAAAATTCCAATTCTTCTCCAAATACAAAGCCTGAGGACAATAAAACCTCAGCTGCATTTCCTTCCATCGATTGGAAGGTGTTTACTGTGAGCACTGAACAAATGTCTCTGCACGCATCAATAGTGGGATCAGGCTCAGAAATGTCGTCTTTGTTTCATAACATGGGACACAGATTTTGGGAATGGTCAGCCATTCATTCATTCATTCATTCATCCATTCATTAATTCATTCATGCATTCATTAATTCATTCCATCCATCCCTGGGTTTCTTTTGTTCTCTGCCTTCTCTGAAGAGGCTCCAAGGTTCAGTCCCAGTTTTGCTGACAGGAGTTTGCTGACAGGAGCTGGGACAGAGGCAGCAGGAACAGCCCTGGCAGAGGCAGTTCAGGGGGATTTGGGAGGAGCCAGGACACTTACCCTTTCCTAAGCTGGAGATTGTGGGTTTGGGTCCCATCTGGGGGCCCAAGAGTATGAACAACTGTGGGCTGAGGAGAGAAAAATGAGAAGGAAGGGACTTCTGGGGCTGTAATTGGACAATTAACTCCAATATGCAAATGAGCCAAAACCTATAAAAATGTGAGATCTTGTGACCAAGCCCTCTTTTCCTTCCATCTTGGAGCCACTCAGGCACAGCCACAGCCAACACAACCACACGGCCCATGGGGCTGGGTTATCCTGACTCCTGGCTCTGGGAACCTTGGCCCCAGACCCCAAAGCAGGAGCTCACATTTCTCTGCAGTCTGCAAAGGAAATGGAGGCTCTCAAATGTAACTGGCTGAATTTGTGGTCAGGACATTGAACAACAGCTCCAGCAGCTCCTCCCTTCAGAGCAGTTTCTCTCCAAGATCCCATTGATTTTCCCCCATTCCATCCTGGTTTCCTGAAGCTCTCCTTGTCCTCCAGCATCAGGCCTGAAGAGCCATGGCTGCAGGTGAGGTTGGACAGAGAATTTACACTCAAGGAACAAACTCTGTCACCCCCAGAGATGGCCTGGGACACTCTGCCATTGGCACAACCCCAAACTTCCCCAGATGGATCAGACAGACACTTCCACAGAATCCTGGGGTGGTCTGGGTGGGAAGGGGCCTCAAAGCCCCCCCAGTGCCCCCCCTGCCATGGCAGGGACACCTCCCACTGTCCCAGGCTGCTCCAGCCCCAGTGCCCAGCCTGGCCTTGGGCACTGCCAGGGAGCCAGGGGCAGCCACAGCTGCTTTGGGCACCCTGTGCCAGGGCCTGCCCACCCTGCCAGGGAACAATTCCTAATTCCCAATCTCCCATCCAGCCCTGCCCTCTGGCAGTGGGAGCCATTCCCTGTGCCTGTTCCTGCATCCCTTGTCCCCAGGCCCTCTCCAGCTTTCCTGGAGCCCCTTCAGGCCCTGCCAGGGGCTCTGAGCTCTCCCTGGAGCTTCTCCTCTCCAGGTGAGCACCCCCAGCTCTCCCAGCCTGGCTCAGAGGGGCTCCCGCCCTGGAGCAGCTCCGTGGCTCCTCTGGAGTCATTCCAGGAGCTCCATGACATTTTTGCCACAACTCCTCTGAGATATGAAAACAGCAGGCAGCACCATCTCCTTTCCAGAAATAGCTCCTAGGCTGGTGGTTTAGGACTGGATAAACCCAGCTCTCCTAAATGCCCCCCAGTAAGTCACCACTGCCTTTTCCCAGCCTTTTCTGAAGTGCCTGCAGCAGCTCTGTGGAATTCCTGGGGCTCGGTGCCGGATCGTGCCCGAGCTGGGCCTCAGCTCCAGCCAGGCCTCATGGTGGAGCAGAAAGGAAAAGCTCCCTGCTCCCCACAGGAGCTGTCAGCCAGCAAGGAGGGAGCACATGATCCATTTTGGGCACAAACCCATCTCCTAGGCCAAGAAAGAAAACAAATGTGGTAATTCATACAAAAAGGCAGTAGGGAGGGAGGAGGACTCAGGTTTATTTCTTGCCTTGCCTCGAGAGAGAAGTGCCAGCTTTCATCTTCTCTCCTCTTGCTTTTCCTGGTGTTTCTCTGCCCTCCTTTTGAGTTCCTGAGAGCTGGGAGACTCACAAGCCCCAGCTGTGCCATGTGCCAGGGGAGCAGGCATGGCAGGGGTGGCACGGGGCCAGCCAGGAGCTGCAGAGGCCACATCAGGCCAGGAGCAGGGCAGGGCTGGCAGCCAGGCTGCCCTTCTCCCTGCCCTGCCTCCTCCTCAGGGGCTCAGCTCAGCAACGGCAGCCAGAAAACACAGACAAAGTCCAGTTCCAGCCTTAGAGAGGGAGGATTTTCCAAACCAGAAAACCCTGGGAAGCTCCAGATGAATGGATGTGGCTCAGGCCAGACCTCCCATCCTATCATCACTTCAGGGGTCACAGGAGCATCCCAGGACATGGATTTATCATACATTCCTCACATCCAGAGAGGGACAATGACAGCATTCCAAGGCTACATTGCACTCCTTATCCACTTTATGTGCTTTAGAAAAAGAATGGATTCAGCGACCAACAAACAGCACTCATTAGCTCAATAGGAATTGATCATCTCTGGTATCCAGGGACTCTTAGAGCTGGCAGAAAAGGAACTTTTAGGAATTGAGGAGGAGCCTTCCTGAGCCAATTGCTGCAGCCTGAGCTCACCTCTGCAGGTGGCACTGGGAGCTGAGCTCTATTTTTATGAAAGTTTCAAGACTCCAAGGCATGTGATGAGATTCAGCTTCCAGCTCAGTAACTTCAGCACTGCCGATAAAACTTAAAAATAACACCTCCCCTCCAGCTCCCAAACTCCCCAAATCAGTTACAAAGGAGAATCTGACACATTTTCCATTTAAAAAGCAGATGCTTCCAAAGGCAAGCTCCAGATCTTGGAGAAAGTGACTCTGAAGTTTTGGGGGATGCAGAACTTCCCAGGTGGCTCTTGGGGAGGGGGTTTCAGGTTCTTCCCCTGAGCAGCAGAGGAGCAAAATGTTTCCAGGACTCAGGGCTGGTGGAGGGTGATGATCCTGGGAAGGGCTGTGTGATGGAGGCAGAGCTGAATGAGGACTTCTGGATGTTTGGACTTGACAGCACTGCTGGAAAAGGGATTTTGGTCCATCACTGATTCCTTCAGATGGGCAAGGCCTTTCCCCACACCTGGGGCTTCAACAGCTCTTCCCGTTGTTGGAGAAGCTGAGAGATTCCAGGTCCAGCTCTTTAATTTATCAGAAAGCTGGAAGGGGTCCTGGAGGAACCACAAAATCCCAGAATCCCAGATTGGTTTAGGTTGGAAAGGACTTTAAAGCCCATCCAGTGGGCTTTATCCAAGCAAAATGACAATATTATTAATAATATTATAATTACTATCTGCTTGCTAATGACAAATAAATGTTCCAGTGCAATCCCAAGCAATCCCCCTGATCAATGGGTTATTGATGTCTCCTGTCATTGATGTCCCCTGGATTTACTGATTATTTTTTTTTTATCATGTGAAGAACATTTCAGAAATGTTCATTTTTCAGTCACCCAGAGACTCTTTTAGGGGCTTTTTTTTGTGTGTTAAGCTGAAAGCAAATTCCAGCTCCCACTTCCAGCACCGAGTCCTGTCTTTCTGAGCTGCACAAACCTTTCAGGGATTTTCAAGGTCTGACTTTGCCTGCAGACATGGCCCTGGCAGGTTCTGAGTAGAACTGGGGCAGCTCAACATCCTGAAGGAGAAAACTCCACTGCTGTGCTCCAAAATCCCACTGTCCCAGCTGGGAGGGAAACCCCAGCAATCTGCGTCCTGGGTTGCAAGAGAAGTGTGTGTTCTGTTTCATCTGTCAGAGCTGGGCAGTTCTCTGCTGTCCATGGGGCAGTTTTCTTTGCCTCTCCCACAGCCAATCCTCCCTCCAGGAGATCTCTGCTGTTCATGGCCACTGAGTGTCCCTGCATGGCTGATCAAATTCCAGCATCCCACTGGGAGATGCTCCGCCCAGGGCAGGAGCCAAGCATTCCTACCTGGATACAATCTGAGCCTGGAACAGCACAGCAGCCTTTGCCCACTGCATTCCCAGAGGAGCAGCTTTCTCCTGCCCTGCATTCCCAGAGGAAGAGCAGGCCCATCTCCAGCAGCCCTGGAGCTTCAGAGGAAAACTGCAGCCTTGTGCAGGATCCCTGCTCCAGCAGAAGCACAGCTGGCACTGCAGGAGGGCTGAGCCCCCATGGGATGGGACTGTGCCACCACCCTGACCCACAGGGGGTCAGGGCCTGTTCTGACTCTGGCAGTGCTGTTCTGTATTACTGCATTGTTTATTTTATTTTTTGAAATTTTCTTCCCTATTAAAGAACTGTTATTCCTGTTCCCAATCTTTGCCTGAGAGCCCCTTCATTTCACAATTGTAACAATTCAGTGGGAGAGGGTTTACATTTTCCATTTCAGGGGAGGCTCCTGTCTTCCTGAGCAGGCACCTGGCTTTTCAAACCAAGCCACCATGGGACGTGGTGGAGCCAGGCAGGTTTAACAAACATCAAACCCTCCCAGGGTGAGGGCAGCAGGGGGGGAGCTGGGAGGTGCCAGCCCGGGGAGCAGCACCCTGGGGCCTGGGGAGGGCAGGGGGAGGGCACCCCCAGGCCTCCTTTCTCCAGCATTATCCAAAAGGATCAGCCTGGCCCAGCTGCTCCAGTAGCTCCAGAGCAGCCTCGAGCCCTGTGCTGGAAAACTCTGCCTCTGCAGCTGCTGGGGGGAGCAGCAGCTGAGCTCTGCCCCTTCCATCCCTGCCGTGCCACAGAGCCCTCCACTGATGGAATAACACATTCCCAAACCCTGGCTGAACAGGGATGCAATAACACATTCCCAAACCCTGGCCGTACAGGGATGCAATAACACATTCCCCAAATCCAGCTCATGGCTGTGCTCACAGCCTGGGGACCGTTTCTGGGTGAAGTGTCCACAGCCTGATCCCTGGGAATTGGGCTGCTCCCATTTCACCTCCTGGTAAATGGCCTTTTTCCACCTGTTCATGTCCTTTTGTCACCTGGCCATGTTCCTTTCCCACCTGGACATGTCCTGTTACTACCTGGTCATGTTCTATTTCTGCCTGACCACATCCTTTTATCACCTATCCATGTCCTTTTAGTGCCTGTCCATGTCCTTTTATCATCTGTCCATGTCCTTTTCCCCCTGGCCATGTCCTTTTAGTGCCTATCCATGTCCTTTTCTCCCCTGGCCATGTCCTTTTATCACCTGCCCATGTCCTTTTATCACCTGCCCATGTTCTTTTATTGCCTGTTCATGTCCCTTTTATCACCTGGCCATGTCCTTTTCCCACCTGTCCACATCCTTTACCTGCCAGATCCATGGCTGTGACTGACTCTGGAGACAAAAGGATGTTGGCACCTGCTCCCAACAATTCCTCCACCTTGCTTGAGACCACTGAACTCACCCCTGCTCCCCACTGGGAAAGAAGAAGAACAAGGAGCTGATTCTGCTGGGTGCATCCGTGCAAAGGAAGCATCAGCTGGAGCACATCCACCAGGCAGGGAGGAGCAGGAATTCCTGGCCAGGGACTCTCAATCAGTGCCAGAGGGGCAGAGGAGGGAGCTGAGACTGAAATTGTCAGCAGAGAGTGGCTGGTGCTGCTCCTCTTGGAGGGCAGCTCCTTCCCCATTTCCAGTCACGCTTCAGCTCAGAAGCAACTGAGTCCCTGTCCCTGACAGAGGTGCCACCCTCGGGGGCTGCTTTCACTCAGCTCCACAGCCTCTCCCTGTGGGAATGTCACCTCATCCTCTGGAGAGGCTCAGGACTCACTGCCTGGGCCCAGAGGAACCTCAGGAGTTTGACCCTTCCTGTCCTTTCCCAGCTCCAAGGGCTGTCCCCTCTGCTCCCATTCCTGCTTTCCTACAGGTGAAAATAACTTAAATATTCCCATAACAGGGAAGCTCCACAATCCATCCAGAACAGGGAAGCGGCACCTGCAGGTTCAGCATTTGAACCCCTCCTCCTCTTTCCAGAGGGAGCTGAAATGCCACCAGAACTCTGCGGTGTTCCCATTCCAGGAGTTTCTCCTTGTCATGGCATCAGCTCTCCCATGCCGTGTGTGCTCCCTTCTCCCCCCATGCCACCCTACCCTGCCTGGTACTGAGACCCTTTCCTGGCAGGAAACCCAGGGGCTGGGATGTCCTTGGGATTTGGGATGTCCCTAGAACAGGGATCTCTCTGGAACCGGGGTGTCCCTGGAACCAGGATGTCTCAGGAGCTGGGATGGCCCTTCTCCTGGGATGTCCCTGGATCTGGGATGTCTCAGGAGCTGGGATGTCCCTGGAGCTGGGATGGCAGTGGCTGCAGGCAGAGCGCTCCTGGCAGCTGCGATCACGGAGCTGTGACAAATGAGGGCTGAAGCTCTGCTGGAAGCGAGGTCAGCTCCTGGCAGAGCAGAGAGGCAGGAGAACACCCGGAGGTGTCACACGAGGAGCAGCTCCTCAGCCAGAGAGACAAACATCAGCCAAGGAGAGTGAGAAGGAGACACGGGGTTCTGCTGCAGGTTAATTAACCCGGGGGTCATCAGAACCTGGCTGAGCTCTCTGCACCAGCTCATTACGAGCTTTCTGACAAATTGATTCCTTTTTGTGCTCTGTGTCTTCCCACAATGTGAGAAAGGCTCCTGGCTGGGCTGGGGGCTCTGTCCAGCCCTGGCACTGCCCAGACAGTCCTGGGAGGTATGGGGAGGGGAAGGGGGGACAGGGCTGGGCAGCAGTGCTAGGGCCAAAGGGCTCTGTTAAATTCCAGTTAATGAGCTCTTCATTAGCAGCTCTAATTGTTGATGAGGAGCAGAAGGGGAACTCCAGCCAGACAAATGCATTTCCATGTTCTTTCCCAGCATCTTCCTGCAGCATCTCCCCACTCCAGCTCTCAGCCTGGGGACAGCAGGAGGAGCAGGGAGCTGGGATCAGCCTGAGCTGGGCTCATCCTCTCCTCCCCTCAGGACTCAATTGTCCTCTGCCTGTGCTTCCTTTCTTTGCTGAAGCTCTGTTGCCCCCCAGTGACCCTCAGAAACATCCTGCCTGTGGCATTCTCATTCCCATTCCCATTCCCATACCCATTCCCATTCCCATTCCTGTTCCCTTTCCCATTCCCGTTCCTATTTCCATTCCCATTCCCATTCCCTTTCCCATTCCTGTTCCCAGTCCCATTCCCGTTCCCATTCCCATTCCCATTCCCTTTCCCATTCCCAGTCCCATTCCCGTTCCCATTCCCATTCCCATTTCCGTTCCCGTTCCCATTCCCATTCCCATTCCTGTTCCTGTTCCCGTTCCGATTCCCATTCCCCATTCTCATTCCCATTCCGTTCCCGGTGCAGCCCAGCTCAGATGGTTTCCCAGGCACGAGGCCAGTTCTCTGCTTTGTGTCTCGTTTGTCGAGGTTTTCCCTTGAATCCCTGTAATTAAAGCCGCAGCTGCCGCGGCTCCAGGAGCAGCAGGAGGAGCAGCATCCAGCCCCCCGCATTCCCACCTCCCCTGCCCTGCCTCCCGCTGTTGATGCTCTCAGGTGCCGCACTCCAGCTGGGATGTGGGACTTGTGAGGGAAACACCAGACCTGGTGTGGGCTCAGCCGTGCCTGGGAGCTGCTGGAGCGGCGCAGACGCCGCCGAGCCTAGGGCTGAAGGCAGGGAAATGTTCCCATTCCCATTCCCATTCCCATTCCCATTCCCATTCCCATTCCATTGCTGCTCTGATGTGCTCATGGGCTGGACGTGTTGCTGCTCCAGCAGCACCAACCCCGAGCTCAGGGGCTCCTTCCCAGAGCCCAGAGCAGCCACACAGCAGCAGCACAGCACAGGAGGAGCTGATGGAGGAGAGGAGCTGGAGCTGCCCTGACGGGAGGCAGCGATTCCATGGGATTGCCTCCTGTGGCTTGGAGCCCTGCAGCTGCCACGGGGCCAGCTGAGATCGCTCCCTCTGCTCTCCCACCCCTCCTTCCCGGCCTCATCGATGCACTGAGGGCAGGGCCCATCACCCCTGCACGGTGAGGACCCAGCAGGTTCACTGGGGCAGGAGTGAGCTGTGGCTCTGAGCTGTGAGCTCAGAAACACAGGAAACTCCAGCAGGGCCGTGGCCATGCAGCCATTGCACCCTTGTCTCGTGATGGAGCTGTTCCCTTGGACTGTGCACAGAGGAACCAGGCACTCGCCTTCCAGCTGCAGGAATGCCAGGCAGGGATGGCATCCATGGCCCAAATGCCAGGCAGAGATGGGATCCACGGCCCCAAATGGCAGGCAGGGATGGCATCCATGGCCTCATGGCCCAGATAATGTGGGAATGGAGACAGACTCGGGGAACAGGAACTGTGATGCTGCTGAGCATGGCCAGGGCCAGGAAGATGACCCCAGGGTGGGGAACCTCTGCCATGGAGCCAGGCTGGGAGAGCTGGGGGTGCTCACCTGGAGAGGAGAAGCTCCAGGGAGAGCTCAGAGCCCCTGGCAGGGACTGAAGGGGCTCCAGGAGAGCTGGAGAGGGACTGGGGACAAGGGATGGAGGGACAGGACACAGGGAATGGCTCCCACTGCCAGAGGGCAGGCATGGATGGGAGATTGGGAATTAGGAATTGTTCCCTGGCAGGGTGGGCAGGCCCTGGCACAGGGTGCCCAGAGCAGCTGTGGCTGCCCCTGGATCCCTGGCAGTGCCCAAGGCCAGGCTGGACATTGGGGCTGGAGCAGCCTGGGACAGTGGGAGGTGTCCCTGCCATGGCAGGGGTGGCACTGGGTGGACCTTAAGGCCCCTTCCCACCCAACCCACTCCAGGATTCCTGATGATTTCTCCTCCAGTCCTCTGGGTGTTGAGCCAAGGAATGCTGAGCAGGATCCACCTATTTCAGCTGTTCCCACACCAGCAGCTCATGAGAGATTCCTGCCCCTCAGAGGAATTCCAGAGGCTGGAGGGTTTCTGCCCTCCACATCTCAGGGAGCGCAAACTCTGCCCTGGACTGTGCTCCCAGAGCTCTGCGTGGGTTTGAGAATCTTTTGTTTGAATGTCCTGCAAATGTGGAGACAGGGAACAGCATCCCTGGAGTGAGAGGAGGGGACAGGGATGAGGGGGTGATGTGGGACTTGTGAGGGAAACACCAGACCTGGTGTGGGCTCAGCCGTGCCTGGGAGCTGCTGGAGCGGCGCAGACGCCGCCGAGCCCAGGGCTGAAGGCAGGGAAATGTTCCCATTCCCATTCCCATTCCATTGCTGCTCTGATGTGCTCATGGGCTGGAGACTGGAGAGCTGGGGCTGGAGACGATCTTCAGCAGGGGCTCATGGCTCAGCTCTAACCTCCTTTCCCTGCCTGCATTCCCATTCCTCCAGAACTGAATGATGAAGGTGAAGTTTTACAGTTTTACAGGTCTCTGTGTCACGGATGGGTGCCAGGGGAAATGCCCAAGGAGGGGAGCTCCTCTCCCAGCAAAGATCTTTCCTGAGCATTGGGGGGGGTGCAGGAGCTCCCATCCTCAGCAAGGACCCCAAAAGCATCAACATTTTTGGTGATAAATCAGCCAAAGCAAACCATCTCCATTCTCAGATGCACCATTTCTCTATTCTGTACATATTTTTAAGAACCACACACATTTCAAGCAAAGGAGAAACCAGTTCTGCTAAAGACCTAATTCACACCACCCCCACTCCCCACAATTAGCTCGCAATCAGCCTTAAAACCCTTAAACATTTTGAATATTTCTTACGAGCCTCCAACCAGCTCCAGCCCTTCTGATCTCGACTCCTTCAGGCTGGAAGTGCCACCAGCCAGAGAAGTTCCTCCTGCTGTGTCACCTGTCCCCCTGCTGGCTCTCCTTCCATCCCTTTGTCACACCTGTGCTCTGGAGCTGCCACAGGGACACACAGGTATGTGTCCCAAGGCAGACAGACAGATCTGTGTCCTCCTGGAGCAGCTCAGGGATGAGGAAATCGCTGCTGGAGGGATGTTTGGTGCTTCTCCTTCCTGCAGAGATGTCACCGCAGTTCTGCCCGCTGTGATGGAAATCCGTGCTGGCACTGAGGGGGCTGCCTCAGGTCCTGCAGTTTTATTTACAGAAATGATCTGATTTCAACCTCAGGGTTTCCTCTGGGGCAGCAGAAGAAGAACTGGCTGTTGCTGTGAAGAAACAAAGGAGCTGAGCAGCCCCAGAGAGCTCCTAGGGTGGCATTCTGGGGCTGGAAAATGGGGTTAATTGATAAACAAGGCTTGGTAAAGCTGTGCCTTTACCCTTTGGCTGAGGCAGAGCTCCAATCTCTTCCTTTCCTGAGAATGGGATGTGTGGGAATGAAAGGTTTCTATTTTTTAGAAAAAACCCTCCAGAAAGAAATTAAAAAAAAAAAATCAGTAAATTGGAGAGGTTTAATTCCAGCCTTCAAAAATCCAGAGTGCTGGAATTTTCTGCTTCAAACCACTTAAGGTGTTTCTTGATTAAAATTCTTTTTCCTTTTCAGCACAAAAATTCTGGATTTCTAAATCCTCTCACTGTAAAGGCAGATCTACTATGCTCCCTCTTAGGGATTTTGGTGCAAAGAATCCCAGACAGGTTTGGGTTGGCAGGGAGTTTAAAGATCATCTGGCAGGGACACCTCCCACTGCCCCAGGCTGCTCCAAGTCCCATCCAGCCTGGCCTTGGGCACTGCCAGGGATCCAGGGGCAGCCCCAGCTGCTCTGGGCACCCTGTGCCAGGGTCTGCCCACCCTTCCAGCCAGGAATTCCTTCCCCATCTGAAATTTCCTCTCTCTCACTCAGAACCCGTTCTCCCTGTCCTGTCACTCCAGTTCCCAGTGCAGATTCCATTCCCAGATCCCCTGTAACCCTTCCAGACACTGGAATTTTGCCATGAGGACGACTTTTGCCCAATTTTGCCCTCACAACTTTTCCTTCTCCAGGTTGAGCAGCCCCAACCTTCTCAGCCCATGTTCTGCCCTTCAAGCAGCTTCGTTCTAACCCAATTTAATTGAATGTTAATGAGCAAACGAATTGTGCCAAGCTCTGAGTGCGGGCGTGAGCCCTGCATGTGTCAGCTGACATTTCCAAACATTCCTTGGGGTCTTTAAAAGCCTCACCAACCCCTGGGATGGGGATTTCTGATGGGTTTGTTCAGCTGGAACCTCACCAGGCAAAGCTCCTGACCCTGGAGCCCATGGACAGGTAACAAGTGACCGGACAAGGGAATCACATGAAGACAGAATTTAGGGTGCATTTTGGGAAAATTTCTTCACTGGGAGAGTGCTTAAAGCCTGACCAGGTTGCCCAGGGCAGTGGAGGAGTCCCCAACCCCTGGAAGTGTCCAAAACTCAGCAGATGTGGCACTTCATGATGGGGTTTAGTGGGAATGATGGGATTCAGAGTTGGACTTGATGAATTTGGACGTTTTTCCAGCCTTAATGATTCCAGGATTCTCCTCAGCCTTAACACACAGGATCTTTTACCCACTGAAACCTCTTCTCCTCCACTCTTATTTCCCCAAGATTCCCTTTTCCCCCCCTCCACTCATCCTTCCCAGACCTCTCTTTCCAGCCCAGCTCCAGATCTTCTACAGGGACCTGCACCTTCCTGAGGAACAGAGGGGGAATCACAGCGGGGATTTGGTTGCCACAGGGCACAGAACCTCCCTAAAAGGAGCTGGAACAGGTACAAGGAGCCTGCCAGGAGCCCAGTGCTGCCCCAGAGCATCAATTCCCTATCAGTCAGGAGCTCTGTGGCAGGAACAACTTCACAACATCAAAATCCAGTTAAAGGATGGGAAGGAGGAAATAAAACCTCAGCCAGACACAGACTTTAATTCGGTGCTGTTTTCATGCCCATTCTCCTCACACGTATCCATAGATCTTAATTTGCTGCCACTAAAAGCCTCTTAGGAAAAGGAAAAGTCCTTCCAGGCTCTTTGTCTATTTGTGATAAGACCATGAGCATCTACATTAGCAAAATCCAAAAAAAGGAGAAATGTTTTAACATTATTTTAATTAAAATGTGATCGTACAATTGTTTAAGGAGATAAAAATAATTCTCATTCATTTTAATTAGGCTTCATTTTTGCATGCCTGGAGCATCTCCTCCTGTGCTGGGGCTCTGGAACATTCCTGGCTCCTCCTGCCTCTCCCATGCTCTCATCCCATCCAGCCCCTTCTCCTGACCCTGCCAAGGAGGCAGGGATGGGACTGTGGGGAATGGGCAAAGCAGCCTAAAAGAGATGAGAATTCCTGTGCCATGGAAAGTCAGAGCTCTCAGTGTTTGCCACACTACCCCTGTAGGGAGGGGGTGCAGGGCATGCAGCAGATTCCAGAGCAGCTGGGGCTGCCCCTGGATCCCTGGCAGTGCCCAAGGCCAGGCTTGGAGCAGCCTGGGACAGTGGGAGGTGTCCCTGCCATGGCAGGAGTGGAACAAAATTACAAAATCATCATCACGGTCCCTTCCAAGCCAAAGCATTCTGGGATTCTGTGGAAAAGAAGGAACTGGGAGCTCCATGTCTGGGCATGAAGGATTTGGGTGGTGCTGTGAGGGAGCACAGGAGATGAGCAGCTCTAAAGGGCTCCTAGGATGGCACTCTGGGGGCTGGAAAAATTAGCTTAATTCATAACCAAGGCTGAGAGAGCTGAGAGAGGAGAGGGAGATGAAGGAGCTGGGGGAGCTGAGCGAGATGAGGGAGATGAGGATGCTGAGGGAGCTGGGGGAGCTGAAGGAGCTGAGGAAACTGGGGGAGCTGAGAGCTGTCAGCTCTGCTGTCTGCTGCCATCACAATCTGTTCCTGCTTCACAGCAAACAGAGCAGGGAAAGAGAAGAGTTTGCCAAGCTGGACAATGCAGCCAGACAGTGTGAGGAGAAAAGGGGAACATCTCCATCGTCCCTGTGCTGCCTGGGGCACTGGGCAGGAGCGGGGAGCAGCCTGTCCACAGCACTGGGACTTTTGTGGTGCTGGTGGAAGTGTTTTCATTCAAACACTGTCCAAGGAGGGAGCAAGGGATGCTCACATGTCCTCAGCCAGCTTTGTGCCAGCTCAGGGGTATGGATCAGCCCGAGGGCTCTGGGATCAGCCTGTGCCTCAGGGGGTTGACAAGAGCATCACAGAGGCCACAGGATGGGTCTGCTTTATCACAGACCCTGTGCTGGAGGATGTTCCTTGTGTTGGGTTGAGGTTGATGCACTGCGCATGATCCAAGTGCAGTTTCCAAAAAACTCGACCTGCCCAGGTGCAGTGTGAGGAGCCCAGGCTCGGCTCCAGTCTAGAACTGGTTTTAACTGGGACACTGATTCCAGGAGGTGGGGATGGGGTCAGGGCAGGGTCTCAGGGCTGAACACTCCCACTATGCCAAGGTCCCCCACGCTGCAAGGTACTAAAGGCACAAAGCGTTTGCAAACCTGGCATCTCCTCCAAAATTCCTGTTCCTGAGCTGAGCCCCCCAGGCTGGAATGCCCCTGAGTCCCCCCAGCTGCAGGGCACAGCTCCAGCAGCAGCCACAGCCCCACGGTTGCCCTGGCCAAGCAGGACCATGCCCCTAACAAATCACCCAATGTTAACTTTAATTGGACACGGAGGTAATCACCCCATCCCTGTGCTGCAGGCTGATTTTGTAGCTCCCATTCCCAGAGGATCCATTAGAGGCATTGCAGGAGACAATGAAGCAATAATTCCTCCTCCAGGTGCTGTCCTCCCCTGACATTCTCATTTCCTTCTGCTCCCCACACCAAGACAGAATCCTGATGGGCTTTGCTGATATCAGGAGAGCGGCAGAACTGCAAACTCCCCCTCCCACAGTGATTTCATTTCTCAAATTGTTCTCCCCATTGCAAATATTTTCTGCTTTGTAACAGCTGAGGTTTGAAAACAATGCTGTGTGCACAGATACAGAGCCCTTCTCTTGTTTGCTTTGATTCCTCTGGAGAAAATAGAACTGATTCATTTATTCATTGCATATAAATTCACCAACTGTTTGACTCTTCTTTTTTTAATCATTGTGGCACAAACAACCCACAGTTTAATTTTTACAAGTTTCCTCATTACTCAGACCTGCTAACCAGGACATGTGAGCACCGAGGTGCTCTTCAGCTGTTTACTGATCGCTTATTTTCCCTAGAATTCCTCATTGCACCATTTCTGGCTCTCTTTGTGATGTTGCAAACATTTCTTTAACAAGAGAAGGTCAGAAAATTAGTGGTGAATAATTACATTTCAATTGAATTGTCCTTATTTTCCAAAGTAACTTCATTCTAGAACCAGAGTCTTTACAGAGCTTCTCTTTCCAAGAGGAGCAGCTGCTCCCTTGGGATGGAGATTTATTCCAATCTATTCCCTGCTCAGGGTAGTGGGGTAACCCTTGGTAGGGATGTCCTACCCCACACCTTCAGGGAATCCCACAATGGTTTGGGTGGGAAGGGACCTTAAACCCACCCAGTGGCACCCCTGCCATGGCAGGGACACCTTCTGTTTCCCTTGGGGGTGGTGCACTTTGCTTAGGCGTGTTATGGTGAGTTGAGTACCATATTTCTCATAACTACCCTTTTAACTGCTTTTACCATAACCAAACTAACAGTACATGCTTACCAGCTATCAACAATTTTACAACAGTTTCTAACCTATTTTTGACACCGGGGTTGGCAGATGTCCGGGTGGCAGGACCGGGTCTGGCTTTTGTCGCTGGGGCAGGGGAGCAGAGCTGGCTGTGCTCGGAAGGAGCCGCTCCCGGACAGAGGATGGCAGCCGAACCTGAGCTCAGGGCTGGGAGCCCTTGGAGCTCACCCTGGAGCCTGGGCTGGCAGTGCCACTCGGCCGTGCAGGAGCAGCACTGGTGACTGCACTGCACACACAGGATCATGGAAAATCCCAGCGGGAAGGGACCCCAGGGATCACGCCAGCCCTGCCCAGACCCCCAACAATCCCACATGGGCACCCCTGGCAGCGCTGGCCGAGCCCTCCCGGAGCTGCCCCGGGGCCGGGACCGTTCCCTGGGCAGTGTCCGAGCAGCTCCGGGGGAGGAACGGAGTCTTTGGAAAGGGGTAAACTGAGGCACAGAGAGCCCGAGCAGGATCTGGGAATTGCCCCGCTGGCATCAGCCCCGGGGTTTAACCCGTGCACTGCCGGCTCCCTGGGGGACACCAGAGCGCCTGGGCCCCGGGCTCAGCTCCTCCAGCAGGGAGGCAGCCCCGCGGTGTCCCTCGGCTGGGGTGACGCTGCAGTGTGTTCCCAGCCTGGCAGATCAGCCCGCTCATTATCCAGGAGAGGAGCTGCCCTCCAGCACAGCTCGGGCCACCGAGCGCGGGGGACTGACCCTGCCACTGCCGCGGCTAATGAAGCCTTAAAGCTCCTGTCTGCCCACATCTTCTGTCAGAAAACAATTCACTCTCACATTTTGACTAATTACAGGAGCTCCAAGTGGCTGGGCTGGCTCTGATCCAAGGCCTGGCTGCAGGGAAAAGCCTCCCTCCAGCTCCAGGCAGGGAGACTCCAGAGAAGGGATTCAGCCCCTTTGGACACTGGCTGGGGAGGGGAAACAGCTTTGGGGTTGATGCTGTGTCCCTGAGGGACCCCTGAACACTAAGGGGTCTTCAAGGGGTTCTTCAAGGCTCAGGGTTCAAGTACAAAATCAATGAATCCTGTAAAAGTTCAGGGAATGGGTTCCAGCTCATCCCCAGCTCTCCCCATTCATGCTCAGCCAGGAATCGGGCAGACCAGGACTTGGGAGCTCCCATTTCTCTGCCTGTGCTCGCCCAGGGCTGAGAGGGAGGAAGGGGAATCAGAGGAAGGTTCTGTACAGTGTGTGAGTCTGAGGCACCAGCTGGTGATCCTGGGATGTGAGCAGCCCTTCCTGAGGGAATCCTGCTGTGGACAGAGCCTCTGAGAGGGAATGCCCTTGGGGTTAGTGCCTGCCCAACACCTGTGTGGTGCCTGTATCGGCTAAAAAATGAACACAAAAAGCAGGCAGCTTGTAAAGAAACATGGACCTTTAATGGAGAAATGACTTAAACAGAGAAAACCATGGCTCAAATCAAAATCCCTGCTTTCCCTTGCTCAGTATCCAGTCCTTCCTCTCCCCAGGGTGGATATTGTCTAAACAGAGTCTGGGCAGGGCTGGGAGCAGCCTGGGACAGGGGGAGGGGTCCCTGCCCATGACAGGGGTGGCACTGGAGGGGCTTCAATGTCCTTTATAACCCAGAGCAGTCTGGAACTCTCTGATGCTCCAGCCTGTGGATTCTGTGATTGTGTAAGCCAAGGAGAGGCAGCATCACCTCCACGGAGGGAAAGAACATCACATCCTTGGGAGGAAACAACCTCACCTCCTTAGGGGGAAACGATACCACCTTCATAGAGGAAAACAACATCACCTCCATGGAGGGAAAGAACATCACGTCCATGGAGGGAAAAGGACATCACATCCACCAGGGGCTCAATCCACTCTGGGCACGCTGGAGAGATGAACAGGGAGAGCTGGGACAGAAATTGTGGGCAAATCCTCATCCTGGGGTCCCTTGTCCTCAGCCATCTTTCAGCCTGCAGCAGCCTGGGAGCACTCAGGGACAAGGAGAGTCCCCCACCATGAGTGGCAGGGAGGGTTCAGGGAGTGCTTTGCTTCAGAGTCACCTCACTCTACTGAGAGAAAACAATTTCTGGCTCACTCCTGACCCTCAGGATCCTGGTGCAGCCTGGCTGCCCACACAACCTCTGCAGCTGCAATATTTGCCTTTCCCTGGCTCCTTTTGGCATGTCCTGGCTGAGTCACTGCAAGGAAAGGGGTTCAGTGTTGGAAATGTGGGGCACAGGGACATGTGGGGCAGCAGTGCAGAGGCAAACATTTGGATCAGAGCCCCCACAGCTGCATTCCCACCCTGGCACACCCTGCCCACCTCCCCTGAGCCTGCCCAGAGCTCACCTTCCATAACAAACCTGCTTCAGCAGGAGGCAGGGAGAGCTTTGCAGTGGATTTGGGGGAATGGGGCTGACAGAATTAAAGACAACCCCGGAGACCTCCTGACAAAGTGTGTTGGGCTTCCTCCAGAGCAGTGGGCATTTCCTTCCTTTGGAAAAATGAATTGTCACCACAATCACTCATTTTCAACCCCACACACTCCTTTTGTCTGCTTTGGGAAAAGACTGAATGTCAGCAAAAACTCCAAGGAAATATTGTGAAGGGAGAGTATTTGGGGCCAGTTTGCCACAGACACAAGAAAACATTCCAGGCTTTAGTAGCCCTTTGGTCCATTCCAGCCCCCTGGCTCTGGGACTGTTTCCAGCACGGTCTGAGTGCATCCAGGAGCTGCTCTCCCAGTTCCTGAGGCACTTGTGGCACCACTGCAGCCATTTCCTTGCCCTGGGTTAAGCTCAGCTCAGCCAGGGCTCTGGGCTTCCCCACGGATTCAGCCTCAGAAAAATCCCTTCCCCTCCCAGGCTCCAGGTGCACAACCCCCAGGAAATTGTCCTGGATAAAGACTTTGGGGTTGGAGTCCTTTATTCCTGCAGGTTCCCAGGAAGGGCAGAGCCCCCCTGCTGCTCCCAGAGCCTCAGCACAGTTCTGTGAGGATGAGGAGTCTGGAAACCACTGGGATGGAAACCAGGAGTGAGGGAACCCAGCAGGGGTTGGAATAACTGGGAATTTGCAGGAACAGGGCTCGAAGGCTCAGCAGGGATCATCAGGAATCCCAGAATTCCAGAATAGTTTGGGTTGGGAGCGACCTCAAAGCCCACCCAGTGCCCCCCTGCCATGGCAGGGACACCTCCCACTGTCCCAGGCTGCTCCCAGCCCCAATGTCCAGCCTGGCCTTGGGCACTGCCAGGGATCCAGGGGCAGCCACAGCTGCTCTGGGCACCCTGTGCCAGGGCCTGCCCACCCTGCCAGGGAACAATTCCTAATTCCCAATATCCCATCCATGACTGCCCTCTGGCAGTGGGAGCCATTCCCTGTGTCCTGTCCCTCCATCCCTTGTCCCCAGTCCCTCTCCAGCTCTCCTGGAGCCCCTTTGGGCACTGGAAGGTGACAATAAAGTCGCCCCACAGAAGTGACAGGAGAGGAGGAAGGAGAGGTGGGGTGAACTGCAGGGAATATTTTGGGATGGCTGTGGAATCCAGGCAGCCACAGGCAGAGGCTGCATTTTCTGAGGGCAATGGGCAGGAAAACATTTGGCAATAAAGCTTTCCTGGTTCCTCCTCCGCACTCCAAGTATTGTTCCCTTCCCAGTTCCTTCATCACCCTCCCTCTGGCACCACCTCCTTGCACCCCTCGTGTGACACATCCACAGAGTCTGCACAGAGCCAGCCTGAGGTTCCCAGATCCCAGCAGCTCTCAGGGAGATGCCAGACACCAGTACACACCAAATCCAGGGGATGCTCCCCAGCTCAGCAGGAGCTCAAAAATTCTTTAATGGGATCTGGCAGAATAAACCCCAACCACATGTCAGTAATTATCTTTTTTTTTTTTTTTTGCAGGCACACATGGCCTCGTTGTCCCTTTCTTCCTGCATGAGGTGACACCCAGTACACTGTCCATTCTCCCTGTCACTGACAGGCAAGTCAGGCTTAACCTAGTCAGGCTTAACCCAGTCAGGCTTAACTCAGAGCATTCCCAGACTGTGGTGGATGAATTTTCTGAGGCTGGCTCTTGCAGCACGAGCCTGTCTGGAATGCAAAGCAGCCCTGGGCTCGTGTGGAGCGCAGAGGAGTCTGGGCAGGAGGGAAGATCCATGGAAGCCCCTCTGAAATCGGATGGAGAATCTCACGGGCTGCAGGGTGAGCATGAGTGAGCCAGCAGGGGCAGCCCGCTCCCCTTGGCGGCTAAACCTGCCCTGGGACAGGGGATGGATAGAGCAGGGATGGAACCCAAAGGCAGAGCTGGAGTTTGGCTCCTCTTCGCGAGCTGTCTGATCCCAGATGCTTCCCGCGTTGCCATGGAAATAAGGCAAAGCCCGAGGCTGGCGCTGTCCCTCCCACTGCGCTCGGGTTTGGAGTCCAGCTGAGGAGGTGGCACCTGCCACCGACCTGGCCACCCCTGACAGCCCCGGGCCACTTCGCATGGATTTTCCTTTGTTTTTCCCCAAACCAACCGCAGAAACCCTGCCTTGCTCCACCCGGGGAACTCTGCAGTTTATGGAGGCATTTCTCAGCCCTGCTTAGGGACGTGTTTAAGGCTCCATTATTCTTATTTATTGTTGGGTCTTGGAAGCCCTTCCCAGGCAGAGCCAGTGCTTTATGTGCCTGGGATCGGGGTGAGCTTTCCCTCTCAGTAGTGCCTGCACTCCGTGTCCAAGTCCTGCAGAACGGGAGACACTGGACCTTAAATTGCATTTTAATGTGACAGCGACTTTAGATCACATTTAATTCCCAGCATCTTTCATTTCCAAGTCGTTCCCTCCTCTCCAGATCCACACTCAGCTCAGGGAACTCTTGCTTATCTTGCAGGAAGGAAATTTGTGGTTCTGTCCAGAAGTACGAGCCCCAAACTCCCAACAACCCTAAAGCACTGGATGCACTCCTGCATCCCTCATATCGGCAGCAGAGCTGTGAGCCAGGGAGGAGCTGCTCTCCCTGAGCAGCAAAGGGGTGTTAGCCAATGCTGCTGTGGCTTCAGGGCCTGCAAGGAGGAAAGGATCCCAAAATCAGTGGCTGAAGCATCCCACACAAGTCCAGGTATGTGTTCTGTCCCCTGCCCATGTCCTGGGGAACACAGAATGGGATTGGGATGGATCAGTGCCTGGGGAAGGTGTGTGAGGCCACACAATCCCTGAGCTGTACCCAAACAGTGAAGAGAATGGGATTGGGATGGATCAGTGCCTGGGGAAGGTGTGTGAGGTCACACAGGCACTGAGCTCTACCCAAACAGTGAAGAGAACCTGGATTCCATGGTTGATGGTTAACAAGAGAGCAGAAGTCAGAATAATCCCAGAGAATCATGGAAAGGTTTGGGCTGGAACAACCTCCCCAGCAGCTGTCAGGGCTGAGGACTGTGTGGAAAACAGGACACTTCCCACCCGGACTGGACAGTGAACTGGGGCCTCTCTGAGCCGCAGTACCTGTCTAAGATGGATCTTAGGCCTGATCTAATTTGACACTTCTCATATTTCAGTGCGGAATCTCCAGGAAGTTCAGATCAACATCCTCTGACACTGGTGAATTTTCCCACTGTATCATTCCCTGGCTGGGCAAAATTACTGCCTCCCTTGGGTCCTGGGAAGGTGTTTGCAGTCACAGCTAACAAATATTCAATGTGACTTCACAAATATTCAATGTGGAGTCAAAACTATTAAATATCAACTTAAAATATTCAATATGAATTCACAAATAGTCAATTTGACTTTACAGATGTTCGATGTGACTTCACAGCTCTTCAGTGTGATTTCTCCAAGCCCTTCCTCTCTCTTACACTGCAATGGGAGCCCAGCTCAGCCCAGGGACCTTCCCTCCCTGAGGCTGCAGCCTTCCTGTGTGGGGTGGGGGCATTCAGGGAAGGCTGGGAGCATTTAGGGAAGGCTGGCTGGGTTTAGGTTGGATGGGTGCATTTAGGGAAGGCTGGGTGGATTATGGGAAGGCTGGATGTGTTATGGGAAGGCTGGGTGGATTTAGGGAAGGCTGGATGGATTATGGGAAGGCTGGGTGCATTCAGGGAGGGCTGGGCACATTTAGGGAAGGCTGGGTGGGTTTAGGGAAGGCTGGATTCATTCAGGGAAGGTTGGATTCATTCAGGGAAGGCTGGGTGCTGCAGCCCCAGAGATTCCTGAGTTTCTCTTTGGCACAGAGCAGGTGCTGAGTGTGAGCCCAGCAGGACAGACAGAGCAGGAGCTGCGCAAGGGCACCTGCACTCACCCCTGACTCATTTCTCTCCTTGAGCCTGACCAGATTTGATCCCATGCAGTTTCCCGTGTCTCCAGCCCCACATGCCAGCAGTGGGAAAGGAGCAGAAGACCCAGGGAACAGCCCTGGGCAGGGGCTGAGGGATGCACCAGGCCAGGCCCTGCCTCTGCTGCCACAGCTCCTTGAGGGGTGACAGCTTCTCCTGCTCCAGTCCTTGCAAAGAACCCCTCTGGGGCCTTTGGGGTTTCTGCTGGGGTCTGTTAGCCTGGGACCCCCTCTGCTCAGGGCTCTGGAACTGCAGCAGAGGACAAAGGGGAGCCAGGGGGGTGACACCAGGGTTCAAAGGGTTGGTGACACCATGACTGAGCAGCTTGGGCAGCTCCCAGTCACCCAGAGCCACCTGGGGCTGGGGACAGCCCTGTGCCCCCTGGCAGCTGCAGTGACACAGGTGCCACACAGCACTGGGGTCACAGCTCACAGCTTTGGAGCCCTGTGGTAGAACCAGACACAGGTGGGGATAACTGGGGAGAACCTGAGCTTCAGGGCAGCCCCCAGCACCCCTGCCAATGGCTGTTGGGAATTAGGGCATCTGTGTGCCATGGGCAGGCCTCCCCAGGAGGGTTTGGGACAGGATGGGACACGGAGCCTCCCCAGGGGTGGTGGGAATCCAGCTGTGGGTGTGAATCAAAGAGACTCCTGTGAAGATCATGGAATGCCAGAATGCTTTGGTTGAAAGGGACCTTAAAAATCACCCAGTGCCACCACTGCCATGGCAGGGACACCTCCCACTGTCCCAGGCTGCTCCAAGCCCCAGTGTCCAGCCTGGCCTTGGGCACTGCCAGGGATCCAGGGGCAGCCACAGCTGCTCTGGGCACCCTGTGCCAGGGCCTGCCCACCCTCCCAGACAGGAATTCCTTCCCAGTTTCCATCTAAACCTCCTCTCTGTCAGTTTGAAGCCATTCCCTTGTCCTGGCTCCTGGGAATTGTCTCTCCCAGCCCCAGGCCTGTGGCTCCAAGGCCTTGATCCCTTCTCCTGTGTGGCCACGGGAATTCCAGTGCTGGCAGTCCTGATTTACACCTTGGTGAAGGGAAAAGGGATTTGGCTCAAGACTCAGTAAATATTCACATTCCTGGAAGGACTGGGGACCAAGTAACTCCTGAAGGGAAAACCTTGTTTGGAATGAACCTGAGAGCCTCCAGCCCCAAGAGCCTCCAGCCCTGAGGCTTTGGAAAGGATCCCTTCCTTAATTTTTGCTGGAGCACCCAGGGAATCACACAGGGCTTCCAATCCAAGCCTCCCTGGAGGCTTCAGCTCATCCATCAGTGGGTTCAGTGTTCCCCATTCCAAGTGCTATTCAGAGTTAATTAAATTGTGCTGGTTTCTGATGAGAGAGAGCGGCCTGTTCCGTGGGCTTCCCTGAGCCATTGATTTTGGAACTAATCAGGTGACATTTTCCCTACTCTTGTGTCCCTCACAAGATTTCCTTTGCTTAGAGGAAATTCCTGGCCCACAAGCTCCTGACAACAGGGTCAGAGGTTCAGATTTCCAATTCCTTCAGGCACAGACCCTCCCAGCAGTGCACCCGCCTCCTTCTACAAACAGAGGCCACAGGATTCCTCTGAAACAGCTTCAGCAGTGCCTTAGAACACCAAATCCCACTGTTCCATCTTCTTTTGGTACCATATGGCAGTCCTGTGTGTCCAGACAGAGCCTGACAGAGCTGCTGCACACCCTGGGATTCAGGCTTGAGGAACTTTGGGTTTTGTGGGGAAGAGTTTTGGACACTGTCCCCCACTCTGGACACAATCCCCATGTTAATCCCTATGTTTTTCCCCACTCTGGACTCATCCCCCACATTTCCCCACTCTCAACTCACCCCCCGCATTACCCCCCACTCTGGACTCATTCCCTGTGTTTCCCCCCACTCTGGACTCATTCCCTGTGTTTCCCCCCACTCTGGACTCGTTCCCCTGTTTCCGCTGGCCCAGAGGTGCTGCAGTGCCCCAGCCAGGGCTGAGGCTGGAGGATGGCCATCCCCTGGTGAGGAGATGCTGTCCCACAGGGTGTGACCTCTGCACATCCCAGGGCAGGGGTCCTGCAGTGAGGGCTGCTGCCGCTCCCATCAGTCTCCCAGATGGATTTCATCCCGGGCCAGCAGCAGAATTCCCTGCTGGACAGCCCAGGAGTGCCTCAGCCCCAGTTTGGGGGTGAATTAAAGCTGACCCAAGGGCCCAGCCCCTCCCAGTTTGGCCTCACCTGGGCAGCAGTGCCAAGGGAAAGGCTGGCATTTATCGGCATTCCCACCATGGAGAAACCCCTTTGAGCTGGGACTCAATCCACTGTAGGGCATTTTAACAAATGTAATTAAACGGGGCTCTTGTAGCAGGAGACAAGCTCAGCAAGGCTTAATTAAAATATTGCTGGCCCTGCTTAACTTGCTCAGCTTCTCCTAAGCGCTGATGAAATGCAAAGCTTTGCTTCTGTTTTCATCTGGGAGAGAGTTCATTAATGGACTTTTCGGCACTGGATTAAGCCAAGTGCTCAGAAAGAGAATAAATTGATTTTCAGTAATTGAGGACCAATATTTTTTGGCTGAAATCCAATATTGGAAATAAAAGCTTAAAAAAAAAAAAAAAACAACTCAAAAAAACACAAAAAACCCAACCAAAAAAAAACCCCCACCCAAAACAACCAAAAAAAAGCCAGAAAGGAGAAATGGGAAGTTCATGTGTAAAAGAAATGTTGTGGCTTTGCTTCCATGAAGAAAATCAGAGCAACTGGGGGGGCAAACACCCACTTCCCTCCATTTTTATCTAAAAACCAAAGGACAGAATGTTTGCCCAGTCCTTCCACAGAGTTTTGGGGGGAGAAACACCCTGAGCAAGAATTTTCTCTGGATTTTATCCTCCAGCTTGAGTGCTGAGAACGCCTCCCTCCCTGCAGGAGTGGCTGCTTCTGGAGCAGAACACTTCAATCTCAGGCTAAAAATACAACTCTCAATACAAGCAGGTAATTTTTATTACTGTGGCAGTGGTTTCTGGGAAGCTGCAAAACTCCTCAGGCCTTGGGTGAGGCTCAGCTTTAAAAAGTAGATCTGGACTGGGATTAGAAAGCAAATCCTGCCTGGAACAGCAGGAGACTGCCTGCGTTCCAGAGCTGCTCCTGGGCTGGGTTCTTTGGGAACCTGGAGTGCCCAAAGCTGTTCCTGGGCTGGATTCTATGAGGATTTTCTTCTTCCCCCAAGAAGACTGGATAAGCCAACTGATCTTCTGGAGTGTTTTTCCCACTAAAAGATAACAGAATCATTAAAAAAAAAAATCCTTGGGACTGGATTTGCTGTTTCTGTTACTGCCCAACTCCTGCAATGCCAGCTCCTCTTGGAAAGGCCATCCCTGTCCTTTCTTGCAGCACTAGGAGGGCTGGAGAAGGTTTTCCCACAGGGAATCAGCTCCTGTCCTGAGCACTGCTCAGCACCCAGCTCCTGTGCCCTCCAGCTGGGCTGGGCCAGGGATGGCTTCACTCTGCTCCCTGCCCTGCCTCCGGGATGGAGCAGGGAACAAAGGCTCCCAGAGCACCTGGAACTGGGATGGAGCAGGGAACAAAGGCTCCCAGAGCACCTGCAGCTGGGGCAGGTCAGGCAGCAGAGCCAAGTTGCTGCTTTGCTCTCATCCCTTGGCCCAGCAAATCCCCCTGAGGGGCAGCCAGGGGAGCTCAGAGGAGTTCTGGGAGCTCAGGGAATAGTTGGGCTGGAAAAGGGCTGTGGGACCCTCATCCCAGGTGTTAAACTGGGTCTGAGTGCTCTGGTGAGCTCAGCAGAGCAGGAGGGGAGGGCAGGGGCTGTCCCAGCCCAGCCCAGGGCGGGTGATGCTCCTGGGATCCCACTGGGATTTGCTGACCCTGGAAATCCTGAGAGGGAGGGGACCCCCAGGATCAGCCAGCCCCACCCCTGGCCCTGCCCAGCAATCCCACCCTGGGCATCCCTGGCAGCTCCAAACCTTCCTGGAGCTCTGGCAGCCTCGGGGCCAGGCCAATTCCCTGGGGAGTGCCAGCACCTCTGGGGAAGAACCTTTCCCAATATCCCAAATCCAACTTGACCCTGCCCTGTCCCATGTCCAGCCATTCCCTGGGTTCTGTCCCCGGCCAAGCTTTGCATTTTGAACCACCAGGTCAGATTTACTGAAATTGGGCAGCACATCCAGAGGGGAAGGAGGAGAGCCCCGAGCCCGTCCCCAGCGTGTCCAGCCCCATCCCTCAGCACATCCCCCAAGCCCACCCTCAGCCCCTGCCCCACATCGGGACCCTCCCTGATGGCTTGCAGGAGCTGCGGCTGCTCTGGCCGCTCTCTGCTCCAGCCTGGGGCTCTCCTGGCTGGAACCTGGAGGTGCCAACCCTGCCCAGGGGCCGGGCACGGCACCCCCTGTGCTGAGCCCCCCCGGCACCCACGCTGGGATTTGCTCTGAGCAGCAGCATCCATCTCCAGCTCGTTCCCAGCTCCCTCGCAGCCCCAGCTGGGAGTTTGCTCCTCATTATTCTCTCTAGAAGGCCCCGATCTGTAACTGATAGTGCGGATTTTTGCACTGATTCCAATTGATGACAAATAAACCCAGCAAAGCAGATTCCAACTAGCTCTGCATATTAAACCTCTTCACTTGGAAAGAAGCGTTTGTGGGAAAAAAAGATAACAAAAATCACTTCATTTATTGCTGCAAACCAGTGCTGCTGAACAAACATTTCCATTAAAGTGGGATTCTTGACCTGGACACTGGGAGCTCCCTGTGTTCATGGCTCTCTGCTCAGCTGCTGTTATTTTCCTCTCTCATTGTGTGGGCTCACCAGATTCCCAAATCCATGGAAATATGGATGAGACTGCATGGAAGGGACAGACACAGAAAGCTGGAGGCTGCTACATTTGCAAGGGCAGAAATGAGGCTGGGGGAGATGTGAAATGTTATTTTCATTCTCTCATGTTGGAGCTTTCCTGTAAATCTGACCAAACCTGGACTTGCCTTGGGGATTGTGTAGCAGCTCAAACCATTCCTGAGCATACCCCAAACATTTTTTGACTTTCTCATTGCATTTTGCATCCAGCCTTCCCTGCACTGAAAGAATTTCAGTGTCATTTTGGAGGGGATTGCAAAAGGTTGTCAATTTGGTTTTCTTTCCAGCTCCCATAAATCTCACCCCGGGATTCAATCACGGTGCTCTCCCAGGGCACAGGTCACGTCCTGCAAAATCCCCCAGCCAGGCAAAACATCCACTGCTCCAGGGTCCTTGCAGAATGGAAGGAAAGATCCTGGGAGGTGCTGGGCAGAGCCCAGGAACCACCGAGCTATTTCCGGCTCATTTTCCTCATTGTGCTGGAAATGTTAACGTGGATAAATAATTCATGCCCTGGGTTTGATGTTCAGCTCACTCCTGGCTGAGCTTTGCTAATGACCCCCCTGGCTCCCGTCTGCATCATCTTCCCTTTCCCACTTAATTAACCGGGAAACTGAGGCAGGGCTGGCAGCATGCTGCAGGTGGGGCTGAGGAGCTCCCAGGCCTTTAGAGAGGCTTTTAGCAAATAACTCCTCACTAATGGTGCTTATTTGTTCCTTGGACTCCTGGAATCCTGGAATATCCTGAGCTGGGAGGAACCCCAGAATCATCCAGTGCAGCTCCAGCCCTGCCCAGACCCCCCAGCAACCCCACCCTGGGCATCCCTGGCAGCACTGTCCAAACCCTCCTGGATCTCTGGCAGCCTCGGGGCCGGGACCATTCCCTGGGCAGCCGGGGCAGTGCCCAGCACCTCTGGGAGCAGAACCTTTCCCTGATCTCCATCCCAAATCCCCCTGGCCCAGCTCCAGCCATTCCCTGGCTCCTGTCCCTGTCCCAGAGCAGAGATCAGAGCTGCCCTTGGGGAGGAGCTGCAGCCCCGCTGAGCTCTGCCCTCAGCCCCCTCTGCTCCAGCTGAACAGACCAAGTGCCCTCAGCTGCTCCTCGTGTGCCCCTCCAGACCCTTCCCCATCCTTGAGTCCCTCCTTTGGACACTTCCAACACCTTTGGGTCTCGCCTGTGGCACGGCAGGGTCAGAAATGCAGCAGCTTGGGCAGCAGGTCACACATCCTGTCCCTTCTCTCTCCATGTGCACCAAAGCCAGGCCCCTGAACACAAAACACCCTGGCAGTCACTGATGTCTTCTGGCTTTCAGAGAAGAATTAAATTTTTGGGGGGGTGAGGGAGTGAAGGATCCCTTTAGCCCTTCCTGCTGGCCCTGGTGCTGCTGGATATTGCCAGCCCAATCCAGGCTGGAGGGGCTGTGTTAGGTTTTCTGATAAATCAGATGTGGCATTCCTGATTTTCCCTGGCACTCCGTTTGTGCACATCTCCACTCCAGAGCCAGGGGAAATTCCAAAGGCAGATCATTTATGTGCCCCAAAATACCAGTGGAATTTCAAATGGACTGGAAGTGGCTGCAGATTTGTGCTGAGTGCAGGAAAATACAACAGAAGCCCAGCAAAAGGAAAGGAAAAGAAAATTTTGGAGGCTGGAAGATAAGGAGGGAACTGGGACAGACTTGCAGCCCCAGGAGGTGACAAACCCCTGCAGCCCCTGGAGGTGACAAACCCCTGCAGCCCCAGGAGGTGACAAACCTCTGCAGCCCCAGGAGGTGACAAACCCCTGCAACCCCAAAGGAGGTGACAAACCCCTGCAGCCCCTGGAGGTGACAAACCCCTGCAGCTGGTGATGCTAGGGAGCAAAACTCCCAACAAAGGCCCTGCAAGGCCAGTGATGCCCCTCAGTCAGTGGTGCCTGGGGTGAGCAGAGGGGATGGAAAGGGCCAGATGGACGGAGTTCCCTGGGTTTGCACAGGTGGGCAGTGCCTGGGATGGAAATCGAGGTGGGAGTCCAGGATATTGAGGCTGTGCTGAGCTGCAAACCTGACCCTGGGACTCTCCCAGGGAGCTGACAGAGCCAGGGGATGACAAACAGGGAGAACTGGTCACCTTGGCTCCACAGCCTGTTCCTGCCAAGAACAGCCCAGCTCCTGGAAGCCAAGGGAAGGCAAGAGCAGGCAAAGTTCCCCTGATGGATGCTCCTTCCTTTCTCTAAAGGCTGTCCATGCAATTTTTCAGCCCTCAGAAGGATCCTGATGACAACATCTCCCTTAAATCACCAGCATTGATCCCCAGCTTGAATGGGAAACTTGTAATTGTTGGCAAGGACAGATGGAGAGCAGGAATGCACACCCTGAGCTCCCCCAGAGCTGGGCTCTGCTTTTGGGGAAGTGTGGGACTCATCAAAGCCTTGCAGTGGGACTTTGCACTTCCCTTCCCCGCTTGGCTGAGCAGGGAGCTGAGCTGCTGGAGGCTTGCAGAGCCAGAATCCAGGCTGCTGCCTTTGCTTGGCATCCAGCCCTGCGGGGAGGGGGACGGGAGCTGTTTCAGCAGCTGCCAGTGCTGCAGGGCTGCAGGGGGGTGTGCTGAGCTCCAGCTCCTTCCTTCAGGCACCTGGTGATGGAGCCCAGCCCCTGTGGGGCTTGCAGGGCTGGGCTGTGTTCTCTGGGCCATTCCAGAGCTGGGCTTTGTTCTCTGGGCCATTCCAGAGCTGGGCTTTGTTCTCTGGGCCATTCAGGAGCCGGGCTTTGTTCTCTGGGCCATTCAGGAGCTGGGCTTTGTTCTCTAGGTCATTCAGGAGCTGGGCTTTGTTCTCTAGGTCATTCAGGAGCTGGGCTTTGTTCTCTAGGTCATTCAGGAACTGGGCTTTGTTCTCTGGTGACCCTGGCCAGCTCTGCTGTGCTGGGACAGAGTCTGGCTGATGGGATGTGTTGAGAAGCAGATCCTCTTCCCTGAGCAGCTCGGGGGCTCGGGATCACTCTTCTGGAGCTCAACCTTCCCCACACCCCCAGGACATCCTTCCTTCCCCAGGTGCCTTCCAGCCCCAGAGCTGTGTCTGTACAGACAGACTCAGCTTTGCTACCCTGGCTGTGCCTGTGCTCCATCTTGTCACAGCTCTGAGGGGTCTCCAGGCTTGTCCTTCCCTTTCCCTCAGTCCCTGTGGCTGTTCCCTCTGCTGCTGCTTCCCAGATGAGCTATCTGTGCTGTCAGCCCTCTCCAGGCCCCCTGCTCGTGCTGTGGCAGGAAAAACCTCTGAAAGCACAGCAGACAAGAGCCCCTTTCCCTCGGGAAGCCCATCCTGGCTGGCAGGAGCCACAGAACCTCAGTCCCTCACCAGGAGCAGGGGCAGGAGGCTCTGCTGGCACCACTGCCCCTTCCTCTGCCTGTTTCAGTGTCACCAGGAACACCTGGGACACTGGGACAGGGTGGGACAGCTGGAACAGGGTGTGTCAGTCCTGGGGAGAGGGACAGGGTCCTTGGCAGCCTGGCTCCTGCCAGCACAGCATCCTCTCCTGAGCATCAGAACCCTCCCCAGCAGGCTGGTCTCAGGTATTCCAGAGGCTCCCATGCTCTAGTTCCCCTCACACCTTTCCACACACCTGGCACCTCCATCCCACCCCAGAACCGGGCTCCTCCCTGGAGGAGGGTTGTTTGTTGTCAAAGCATTGTTTTCCCAGTCAGAGAAGGAAAGGGAGGGAGCAAAACCCACCTGAGCCCTGGAAAGATGCAGGAAGAGGGTGGCCAGAGGCTCCTGGGGGTTGTTCTGCTGCTCCAGGGGGCTGTGTGACACAGGCAGGGTTTGTGTGATGGAGGCTGAGCACTCTCACTCCAAATTATCCAGTGCTGCACATCCTAAACCTGCCAGGGCACTGCTCTGAACGGGGCCTTCCTCTGCACCCAGTGGGACAATTCCAGGGTAAATCCCTGCCCCTCGGCCTCTGCATAATGTGGAGCTGCTGGATCACTGAGCACTGGAGGAAATGGAGATAAAGGGCTGGGAGACCCCACTGGTTCTCAGTCTGCCCCCAAATCCTGCACCAAGGCCATTTATTCCCGGGGATTTCTCCACCTGGGTGTGTTTAGGGTGCAAATGCAGGTGGATGGGCTGAGAACCAACAAGTGTCTGGAATAAAGCAGAAGGGGAATGGCAGATCCCCATGGTTTTTCCCAAATAACTGGAAGCAGCAATAAGGCAAAGGCCTGGAAGGGCTCTGGGCACACTTGTCAAGCTGGAATTTGGGATTTCCAGGGCTGGACCAGGAGCTCCCTCATCACAGCCACAAACAAATCCCGGTCTGCCCTTGGGCCCTCCTTGCCTCTTCCCCTCTGTGCCCATCCTGGTGTGCTGTGCTGCACCCAGGGATGTCCCTGCCTTTGGGAGCAGGATCCTGCTGGGGAAGGAAAGGTTGGGTGCCACAGATTTCCCATGGAATGAGCTGCTCTCCTGCTCTCCCTTCACCAACCCCCACGCTCTGCCTCAAATCCCAGAGCAGCAGCTCCTGCAAACGCTTTGGGAGCACGCCAGGAACCGGGGTGGTGAGTTAAACACAGGAAAATATCAGAAAATTCCCTGTAGTGCCAAAATCCAGGCACACACGTGGAGTCTGGAGCCAGCCAGGGAAGAGACAAGGACACAGCAGAGAGACCCAAACATGGGGTCAGCAAGAGCTGCTCCAGACAAAACAGGAATCCCTCCAAATGCAGAAAGTAAGAACCTGGTCTGGTGGGAGGTGTCCCTGCCCGTGGGGAGGGATGGGAATGAGAGGGTCCTTAAGGGCCCATCCCACCCAGCCCAGTCCGGAATAATTCCATGAAAATTCAGCCTCAGATGTGGGTACGGGAATGGCAGCTCTGATGCTGCTTTTCTGTGAGTAACCCCCTAACCTGGGCGGGGTCCCTGGGACCCCCTGCAGCAAATCTGCCCAGGCTAAGAGCCCCAAAAACCCCAAAGCAGAACCAGGAGCTCCCAGGCAAAAGGAGAGAGAGCCAGCAGAGACTGGAATCAGCCCAGGGTGGGAATTAGGATTCCACTCATGTTTTATAAAAACTTCCCGATTAATGATAGAGCTGCAGTGCCAGGACTGAGCAGGAAATGTGGCAGCAGGGCTTTGTTCCAGCACAGGGATCAGGGCAGGGGGCACTGGGGGGACCCCCCAGCAGCCAGGGAGGACATGGGGCCATCAGAAACCTGCTGAGAAGGGATGACATGGAATTGGCATCCCCCAGCCCCATGGAGGGGCCAGAGCAGAGGCCACACTCTCAACCCCTCCATCCCTGCCCTTTCCATTCTTCTGCCCAAGGGGGTTACTCACATTCCTAAAATTCCTGGTGCAGCTTTCCCTCTGACAAAATCTCCCTTTTCCAGGCAATGTCAATTTGTTGAAGCCAAAAATACCCCAGGGAAAGGATCAATTTGATGAATCTCCTGCTGGAGGAAGAAAAATGTTGAGAAATTGCTGAAAGGCCATTTTGTCATTTCCAACAAAATGGTTTTTGTTTGGAATAACTCGGAGCTCAGGGATGTCACTGAGTTTACACCACAAATGGGTTTTAAAGGTCAAATGGAAATAAACAGTTTGAAGACCCAATGTTTTGACTTGTTCAAGTTTTCCTTTCTCAGTGACAAAAAATTGAGATTTTGAAGTCTTTCTTTGAATTCCAAACAGGAACATTATTTAGAGATTCTTTCAGGATGAAAAGGCCATTCCAGGCAGCCCAAATTCCACCTGAATTTGGGTTCAGGCAAAGCAAAGCACCAAAACCAGAGACTCAGGATCATTCCAAGGGAATCCACCTGGATTCCTGCTGGGGGACTTGCCTGACCAGCAGGACCGAACCTTTCATTTCCAGCTCTGTATCTCTGCAGGAAGAGGTTTCTCAGGAATTTCAGTGCTGCTGAAGAAGGAAAAGAGGCAAAGTTCAGTGAGTGGGGCGAGGGCCCACCTCAGATCCTGCGCTCCGTTTGAGCTCCTCATGGCAAACAAGACCTGGAGGGGCTGGAGCGTGTCCCGGGCAGGGAATGGAGCTGGGAATGGGCTGGAGCCCCAGGAGAGGCTGAGGGAGCTGGGAAGGGGCTCAGCCTGGAGCAAAGGAGGCTCAGGGGGCCCTTGTGGCTCTGCACAGCTCCTGACAGGAGGGGACAGCCGGGGGGGTCGGGCTGTGCTCCAGGGAACAGGGACAGGAGCAGAGGGAACGGCCTCAGGCTGGGCCAGGGCAGGCTCAGGGTGGACACCAGGAGGAATTTCCCCATGGAAAGGGGGATCAGGCCTTGGCAGGGGCTGCCCAGGGAGGGTTGGAGTGCCCAGCCCTGGAGGGATTTAAAGCCCAGTGGATGTGGCACAGGGGTGGCCTGGGCAGTGCTGGGGAGCAGTGGAGGTTCGGAATGGAGTCACAGATCCAGGGAATGCCTTTGGTGAGAAGAGACCTTCAGGACCATCTCATTCCCACCCCTGCCACGGGCAGGGAACCTTCAGCTCCTGGGAATTCCCATCCCTGCTCTGTGCTCTGCTCCCCCTGGCTCCCATTTCCAGTGGACTGACACCTCCCACCCGTGGGTCTGCGTTTCCCACAGGTGCCAGGGACACTCAGGATCTCCAGGCTAGGATCTCCTGCTCAGTGCTTTCCACAAGCCTTGAAAGGAGCAGGGCAGGGCTGGGGTGGCTCAGTGACCCTGCCGCAGTCCTGGTGCCCAGGGTGAGTGCTGCCATCCCCTCTGCTCTGAACTGCTTTGTTCCCCAGCTTTTCTCTCCAAAGAGCATTGCCTGGGAGACATCCCTGCTTACAGCACCTCGCATTTCCCAAAGAGCATTGCCAGGGAGACAGAGCCTCTCCCGAGGAGCAGCAGAGCCTGAGCCTGGGGAACAGCAACCTCTCCTGCCTGGGACATTCCCCATCTGCAGCTCCCTCCCTGCAGCCCTGGGCACATCCCCAGGGATCCTGAGCAGGCCTGGGGAGAACCCACCCACCCTAGCAACCTCCGGGATGTTTCCAGTTTTTGCTCAATATTCCCTGGCAACGGGAACGGGACATGGAGCCAAAAGCTGACATCAGACCTGGGAGTCCAGGAGAGCTGGAGGTGCTCACCTGGAGAGCAGAAGCTCCAGGGAGAGCTCAGAGCCCCTTGCAGGGCCTGAAGGGGCTCCAGGAGAGCTGGAGAGGGACTGGGGACAAGGGATGGAGGGACAGGACACAGGGAATGGCTCCCACTGCCAGAGGGCAGGGATGGATGGGATCTTGGGAATTAGGAATTGTTCCCTGGCAGGGGGGGCAGGCCCTGGCACAGGGTGCCCAGAGCAGCTGTGGCTGCCCCTGCATCCCTGGCAGTGCCCAAGGCCAGGTTGGACACTGGGGCTTGGAGAAGCCTGGGGCAGTGAGAGGTGTCCCTGACATAGCAGGGGTGCCACTGGGTGGACTTTGAGGTCTCTCCCAACCCAACCCAGTCTGGGATTCCATAACATCTTTTGTTTCCTGCTTTCCCTTCCAATAAGGCCCCTCTCCTGCAGATCTGGCACACAGACAATGATTCCTTCCCTAGAAGAAGGGGAAATTCACCTGATCCTGGAGAGCTCAGCCTCCTGCTGATGGCAAAAGCCAGACAGGGAGTAGGGGATACTTTAACTGTTAACAACAACCCCAAAGAACCTCATTGCACAATTCCACTGTCACAGCAAACCCTGGCTGGAGAGGTTTGCAATAATCACTGTCAATAGACAGAATGCCAGGGCTTTTAGGATTGATCCTCTTCACATCCCACTTATCCCCAGGGGTTCTGCCCAGCTCAGTGACCTGGACCTGGGGGATTCTCCTCCCACCCAGGCTGTGAATAACCCCAAGGAGCTCACTGCACCTGCCTGGAACAGAGAATGGTGCTTCCCTGGCTCCTCCTGTTGCCACCTCCCCTTTTGGGACAATAAAAGCCTTGTCCAGGTTCTGGTGGGAGGAAGCCAAATTCTCTTGAGCCAAGTTCCCTGAGAAAGAACTCAGGGAGAACTTACAGGGCTCGCAGCAATGCCCGTGGCCTTAAAATGTCATTTTGTGTGATTTTTCAGGAAAAGGGGATTTGACACTTCAATGGACAGTGAGGGATTTTTGATATCTGACAGTGGGAAAAGTGCAACAAAAACCAAAGTGCAGAGGCTCAGTCTGAGGGGTTGGGAACCTCCTCCTCTGCCAGGTGAGACAGTTAACCTTTGCTGCCCCAAATTTTAGTGGGAATGTTTTCATCAGGAAAAGGCTGCATGGGAAATTCTGCTTCCTCTTCAAAGGTCTTCACTGGTGGGGGAAAAGGAACCTCAGTTCTGGGAAAGACAGAGAGGATGAGCCACAGGCACAGACTGAGCCTGGCAGCTCAAGGGTGGGGAGGGATCCCAGGATCTCTGCTCCTCATTCCACTGGAATTTGGACTGAAATCTGCCTTCCAGGCCAGACTTCAGACCTGTATCCATCGGTGGAACTGGCAGGCTGTGGCGGCTGGAATCATTTGAGTTCACTTTCCAGAGATGAAAGCATTCCCTGACTCCCTGAGCTCCAGGGCTGCCTTTCTTTTTCCTGGAGGGAATGGTGGAGTTGAAAAAATTGTTCCAAAAATCCTTCCCTTCCCTTCCCTTCCCTTCCCTTCCCTTCCCTTCCTCCTCACCATTATTCCAGGCTGGAGCTGCACATTCCCTGTCATGTCCCAGCATGTCCTACACTTGTCATTTCCCTGTTCTGGAGCAGAGCTGTCCCCAGCTCCTCCCTGCCTGTTCCAAGCCCTTCCAGGGGTGGCTCAGGATGAGCTGGAGTTGCTCCTGCTGGGCAAAGGCCTCAGTTTCCCTGCCTGTGGAATTCCTGGCAGTGCAGCCGTGGTGTGAAACCAGTGGGTGCCTGGGTGTTGGTGTGTTGTTTGCGAGGCTCCCAGGATGAGGGAAGAGATGAATCTGACTCCATATTTCTTAGCAGGCTGATTTATTATACTATGATATTATATTAAAAGAAAATTATATACTAAAACTATACTAAACTATAGAGAGAAGAGATACATCCGAAAGCTAGAAAAGAATGAATAATAAAAACCCATGACAGACCAGAGAGTCCGACACAGCTGGACTGGGATTGGTCATGAAGTAAAAACAATCCACATGGAACCAAAGATGTGCCTGCCACCTTCCAAAGCAGCAAAACACAGGGAGAAGCGATCAGATAATATTGCTTTCTTTTCCTATGAGGCTTCTCATCTTCCCACGAGAAGAAATCCCAGTGAAGGGATTTTTCATAAAATATCATGGTGACACTTGGGGACCTGGGGCTGAACCTCTGGGAGTGGGCAAAGAGCCAGCCCAGAAGAGGAGCTGCCCTCCCTGCCCCGATGTCACTCTGACAGGAGCTTTGTCCCCTCAATGGGAACAATCCAGGGAGCGATGGAAATCAGCGCCACCATTTCCCAAACAAATCCAGCACTTTTGTCTTTAAATGAGCACAAAAGGTTCCCGGTTTTGTTTGCTGTCTGCACAACAAAGGAGAGGGATCTTTGCCCAGATACTCTGTGCCTGCTTTGATGGAGAATCCCATTGCTCCGTGCCTGGCGAGCTGCGCTGGAGCAGAGCTGGGGATCGATGGTGGAGCCCTGGGGCAGGCAGGGTGTGCTGAGCCCCGGAGCTGCCGGAGCTCTCCTGGAACAGCAGCTCGGGCTGGGAGCTGTGCCTGCTGTGTTCCAGCTGCTTGTTATTTTGGGATCGAGGAGCCCCGGAGCCAGCTGTGCCTGGCACAAACCCAGGAGGGTGGGAACATGGGGAGGCTTCACCCCAACAGCTGCACAGTGATGGCTCTGCTGGGCAGTGACTGCTGACAAGTGACTGCACAGGGGACAGGGGAAGGATTTTGGACAGGAGGGCTTGGGAGTGCTCTGATTTTGCCTGCACAGATTTCGTGGTGTGAGTAAGGAGCAGCTCACAAAAATCCCTTTCTGGAAAGCTCCTGGGTGCGATGGGAGTTGGGAACAGCTCTCCACAGGGACCTGAGGCTGCCCAAAGGAGCCTGCAGGGAACAGGGAGGGGGATGTGTACAAGGGCTGGGGGGACAGGCACAGGGAATGGCTCCCACTGCCAGAGGGCAGGGCTGGGTGGGAGATTGGGAATTAGGAATTGTTCCCTGGCAGGGTGGGCAGGTCCTGGCACAGGGGGCCCAGAGCAGCTGTGGCTGCCCCTGGATCCCTGGCAGTGCCCAAGGCCAGGCTGGACATTGGGGCTGGGAGCAGCCTGGGACAGTGGGAGGCGTCCCTGCCATGGCAGGGGTGGCACTGAGATCTCTTCCCACCCAATCCACTCCAAGATTCCATGATCCAGGTCTGTAACTGTAGGGAGCTGTACACCTTTGTCTCCAGGGCTCTTGGTCTGTTATCATCCTTTTGCTTTTTCTTGTTTCCAGAAGAATTCCCTCACCCTCCACAGAAAGGGAAGGGGGGATGATTTCCACTGTGCCAGGAAAATTCTCCTTGTGCCTTCAACTTTTATCTGAAGCCCCAGAAGTGCTGAACCCTTACATTGGTGCAGCCATTTGAGAGGCCCTGAAAGGCTGGAAAGGGGGCAGGAGCCTGTCCTGGGAGGAGGGGAGTGGGTGCTCTTTGTAGGTGAAGGGGGAATTCACTCCCTCCAGTGTCCCCCTGGTATCCCCAGAGTACCCCATGAGTATCCCCCTTTTATCTGCTCATTTCCTTGCTCTGAATTTGCTGTTACTGTTCCATGAAGTTCTGCTCCATCTCAACTCCTTCTGTCATCTTTGAACTTCCCTCTGGTTAAATGAATCCTGATTCCATTTCAAATGCTTCCAAAGCCAAAGCTTGGGGATTTTACATTAAAAATAAATCTCAGGGTTTCCTGGAGGAATTGTTAAAAAACCAGTGAACACCCTCAAAACCAGTCCTGGAAGATGTCCTTACTCCATATCCACCTCTCCTGCTCTTTGAGGACCTGACACCCCAAACCAGCTTCTCTGGGCTTCTACAGCTCTGGGCTCCAATTCCTGCATTTGGAAATAAAACTCCAGGCACAGCCACGTTCTGTCTCTCATTTCCTGTTCTCCCAAACCCTAAATCTCACCAGATCCTGCAGGGAGCTCAGGGCAATGTTGCACTATGGAATATTCACCCATTCCTTTGATTTTTCTTCCTCATTATTGCTGCTGTCCTTGCTGCCCATATTTGCATTAAATAAGGCCTTCATTGCTCCTGGCCCCGCGGTCCCAATGTGTTCAGGAGCTGCAAAGTTTACAAAAGCTGCAGCTAAGGAGTAAACCAGTGGGACTGATGTGTTTATTCATTAAAAATGTGGGAATATTTTCATCTGTTAAATCGATGCAAGGGTCCTGAGCAGAATCTTCCTCACAGAGGTCACAGGCCAGGAATCAGGGAATGTTTTCGGTGGAAAGCACACACCCCCTGCCATGGGCAGGGACACTTTCCACTGTCCCAGGGTGCTCCAAACCCCATCCAACCTGGCCTGGGACCCTCCCAGGGATGGGACAGCCACAGCTGCTCTGTGCCAGGGCCTCACTCCCCTGACAGGAAAATCTTTTCCCTTAAATCCAGTCCAAATCCTCCCTCCTTCAGTTAAAACAAGCACATCTTATCCTGTTGTTGCATGTCCTTGTAACAAGCTGGAATTTCTCATGGCTGCCTTGCAGCTGGCAGGGAAGGCTCCTGCCCTTCAGATCCCCTGCCTGTGTCCGTGCCCAGCACCTGGTGCCCATTTCCAGAGCAGCAGCTCCCACGTGGGATGTGCTGGGCACATTCCTGCTTTCAGCCCCAGGGACCTGCTCCAGCTCCAGCTCCAGCTCCAGCTCCAGCTCCAGCTCCAGCTCCAGCATTCTCCCTGCCTCTCCCTGCTCAGCACCCTTCTCCTGCCTCATGCCTCTCCTGGGGCTGGGCTTTCCCTGCAACTCCCTCTGGGTGCTCTGTTCCTCTTGGATCACTGCCCTTTCCTGAGCTCCAGGCTGGGAATGCCTCAGCTGTAAATAAATCCCAGGGGCTGCTGCTCCTGCCTGGCAAACTCACCCTGGAGCATCCACTGTCCAGGCAGGGTGGGTGTTCCTGCAGAGAGAGGTGCCTGAGGGACCCTAGGGCACAGCTCCGGGTGATTAATGTCTGTCATTAATGACTGTGATTAATGACTCCCTGTGATCAATGGTTCTCTCCTCTTTCCCTTCTCTGACAGGGCTGGAAATGCCCGGATCAATGGAGATTACAGGCATCAAACTCTCATCTCCTCCTAAACCTGCCCGTGAACGTGTTCCCTCCCCTTCTGCTGAGCCTTCAAACACCTCCTGCTTTAGTTACTGATCTCAGCACCTCGCTGGCTCCCGGGTGTGTGTTTGTGTTTAGGCTCGGCCTAACCCAGCCTTGATCTGGGATGCTGTTCCTCCCTTCCCGGCAGCTCCTGCAGACACGCTCTGCTCTGAGGACTGGATTTGGCTCTGCCTTGCCCTGCCCAGCTCCTCTGTTCTCCATTATCGGCTTTGTGGGAAGGGAATCCCCCTCTGGAATTGCCGTCCTGCTTGAGGCCTTTCAGCTGCTCTACTTTGGAGTCAAATCAGAGGTAGACACTGGATACAGGACTCATTAGCACTAATTGCCTCCCAGGGTGAGATCAAACACACGGATCGCTGAAATGTCCTGCTCTGTTTTCATAATGGCCATTTAATTCTGCGGACAGAAGTGCAGGGAACTTTTCCAGGGAAAGGTAATACATGTAAATTGAAAATGTAATGGGATATTGGGACACATTACAGGCAGCAGGTCTGCCAGATGTGATTAAACTCAGTTCCTGTACGAAGGGATAATGGAGCCCGTGTAGAGCAGCAAAATAAAACCCTGATTCTGCTGTTAACACCCAGCTGACCCCTCACAATGATCCTGTCCACATCAAATTAACTTGGTCTGCTTGCTTTGGGAGAATCCGAGGTTTATTGCTCCAGACATTGTGACAGAGTGGGAGTGCTCATGGCTCCTGGTAATCCAGCCTGATTGAAAATCTGATTTTTGCTTGGATTTATTTTATTCCTGATGTCTGATACCCATCACCTGGAATCAGCTCCTCACCCAGGAACATCTGGGCAGGGGCTGGACTGGAGCTCTGCTGGTCCTGGACCATCCCAGAGCTAGAAAATGGAAGGCATGAAGGGAATAGCCAGGAACCCAGGCTGAGCAGAGGCTGACTGCTCAGACGAGGCTGCTCTGGGAGGGCCAAGTTTCCCAAAGGAGGGATTCAAATCCCAGCAACAGCACAGGATTCCCGACCAGAGCTGCAGTGCCCCCCGGAGACATCCCACCGTGAGGAGGATCCCACCTGGAACAGGGCCCTGTGCCCCTCTGATTCCTGATCCGAGCCCACCTGGAGGAGAATCCCACCTAGAACAGCACCCGAAGGAGGAGAGGAAGAACTGATCAGCTTTTCCTTCCATCCCCCACTATCACCGTTTATTCCCAATTATCCCATCCTGTGTTATTCCATTTTCTGCCACGGGCACGTGGATTCCATGCTGCTCGATCCAGCCCTGCTTCTCCACCCGATGTTTCCACCTGGCTGCTCCCAAAGCTCGCACTAAGCTCAGCACACAAAACAAACCGGGCTGGCTCCGCTCCAGAGCCCCATTTCCTCCTGCTCTGTGTCCCTAGCACAGCCACTCTGGGGTAATCAAACAATTAGGGACTGGCTAATGACCCTGCTAATGAATGGCTCCCGTTAATGAGGGAGGCACAAACCCTCCCCTTCTAGGCTGGGCTGACTGTCCCTGGGTTTGGCTTCATCCTGCACCTCCCAGGCTGGACTCAAAGCCAGGGGCAGCAGAGCCCCAGTTTGAGGCTCAGAACATTTTATTTCTGGGGCTTTGCACGGGTCAGACAAAGCTCAGGGATGGAGAGGCCTTGGGAAAGGCTCGGAGTAAGGGGAAGCAGAAGAACAAAGACCTTTGTTGCAAGGAAGACACACAGCAGCAGAAAGCCCAGGCCAAGTTTCAGCCAGCTCCCAGCCCTGCAGGCTCCCACTGTTTCCTAAGGGATGTGAGAATATTAAACCTCAGCTCCTCAGCCCTGGGGAAGTATCAGGGAGCATTAAACAAACCACAAGTTGAAATCTGGCAGCTCCAGACCAAAGCTCTGGTAAAGCTCGGAGAAAAATACAAAGGAAACCTTAAAATGTCATTAAACCCAAAAGTCTCTCCAGTCAGAGCTCCTTGGTTGAGTTCTGCAGGCAGGAACTGAGATCCTGGAGCTCTTCCCTCTTTCCCTGTTCATGGCACATCTTAGTCCCGGGCTCACAGCCTGGTCACAGCAGGCAGCTCATGGCTCTGACCCCAAAGTGTGACCACAGGGCTGGCAGAGAGTGCCAGAGTCCATTCTCAGGGAATCCTGGAAAGGATCCCTAAAGATCATTGAGATCCATCCCCCAGGGAAAGCATGAGATGAGGCAGGGCCTGGGTCTGGGGGTGCCTCATGTCCACCACTGCTTTGACTTCAATTCCCCCATTTCCCAATTCCTTTATCATTTATAAATTGGGAATAGGGACACTTTTCAGTCTGGGAGGGACAAGTGGAGAAAGCCAGGTGGGAATTCACAGCTTTTCCAGAGCTGCAGTCCCTAAAAGCTTTTGAAGAGACAGAGATTCGTGTTTTGGTGTCTGACAGGCAGAGGAAAGGCTCTGCCTGCTCCAGCTGTGCCTCCACCATGCCCTCACTCAGGCTGGAAGAAGGAGAAATGGTGTTTCCAAAAATCTACTCCTTCCCCCCCAAAAAATAAAAAAGCTGCTAGAAGAGTTCAGACACTGCAAGCTTGATGTTCCCAATAGGACTGGACTAAGATTATCCATCAAAAGGAATTTTTGTTTGCATGCAGCTGAGGGTTTTTCAGGAGAAAAGACAAGTTCACAAATAGTGAGTTGTACCTGAGCAAAAGAGTTCTGAGGCAGAAAAGCCATTTCTTGGCTGGAAAGTGATGGGCTGGGCCAAAAACACTGATGAATTTTTGATGAGGAATTGATATTTCAGTGAATAAACCATAAGAGAGAGAAAACCCTCAAAAAACCCCAACAACAAAACTTTCAAATGTCCATCAGAGCAAAGGTGTTCAGAACAGGGGGGAAAAAAACCCAGCGAAAACTTGCAGACATGGAAAGGACATTCCCAACTTTCCACCATGTTCTCTTGGCAGGGCTAGAGACTCCAAGAGAAATGGCATCATCCTGCCCTGGCTGGGCTGGAATCAGGACCCTCAGTTCCAGTGTTCCAGTGGGTTAACTGGGATTCATCACTGGTACTGCAGCACCCCCTACATGTCCCTGACACTGAGCACAGCTCAGGGCCATCCCCCCTGAACAGAACACTGGGAGTGTTTGGGATGTGCTGGAGGCTGAAACACTCAAATGCCGATGGACTCCAGGGAGGGACAGGCCTGGCTGGGCTGAGCATCCCCTCGGGAATGTCAGTGTCACCCCGGAGTCCCAACATCCCTCTGGGTGTCCTCCAGCCTTTGGGACAGCCAGATCATGGAATCCTGGAATGGTTTGGGTGGGAAGGGCCGTAAAGCCCACCCAGTGCCACCCCTGCCGTGGCAGGGACACCTCTCACTGTCCCAGGGTGCCCCAATCCCCCTGCCCTGGGACATTTCTAGGGATGATTCCCTCCCACCTGGCCCTTGGCCAACATGTACTGTTGTCCTCTTTGGGGCTGACCCTGTCTCTTCCCAACAAGTTTCCACAAGGAAATATAAAAGCAGAAAGGGAAAGTTTCTCCTCATTCAGGTTTAGTAGGGGACAGCACAATAAATTCCCAGGAGATGCACACACAAAATTCCTGAAAATCACACCTGTTTTTCCATGGCTGGATTGTGTCCTGTCATCCAGTGCCTGAATCCAGGGACCACCAGGAGCTTGGGACAACTCACTCATGTGGAGTAAACCAGTGGGACTGATGTGTTTATTCATTAAAAATGTGGGAATATTTTCATCTGTTAAATCAGTGCAAGGGTCCTGAGCAGAACCTTCCTCACGGAGGTCACAGGCCAGGCTACACTCAGTCCCTGAGGTGAATCCCATCCCTTGTGAATTCAGGGGTGGAAAGGATGGACCCCTGATGGAATCTCAGTTGGCAGCTCAGGAAAAGCAGCCTCAGCCCTCCCCATTCCCTCTCACCGAGATTTTTGAATTGCCTTGGGGAGGACGAGCTCTTTCAGAAAGGAACATGAGGCATAAATCAGCCCCAAAGATCCAGATTGATCCATTCCAGACAAAAGGAAAAGAATTAGTTCAGTCTCGTCTCTGCAGAGAAGCAGAGGAGACTTGGAATGTTAAATATGAGCCCAGTCAGGCTGTTCTGAGCCTCGTGCTGGAGCTGCCATTAATTGTATCCCAGTTGCCATTAATTGTATCCCAGTTGCCATTAATTGTATTCCAAGTGCCATTAATTGTATCCCAGCTGCTCGGGAGCAGCCGAGGCTGAGCTGGGTTGGGGACAAAGGAGCTGTGGCTTGATGGGAGCTGTCCAGATGGCTGATCCCGGGTGCCCGAGGCCTCAGGGGGGGATTTCACCCTCCAGGACAGTTTTAACCCTAAAAAAGCTGTTTGGGAGGTGGCAGCACTGAAAGGAGCAGCCTCAGGTGAGGCAGCAGTGAGAGGGCAGCAGGAGAGCCAAGGTGCCAAAGGGGCAAGGACAGGAATGTCACAGCAGAGATGCCACTGAGGACACTGGGGAGTGTTTGGATGGAGCTTTTCCAGCTCAGCAGTTTTACCGTTCAGGAAAAGACCCAGCACAAGCACTGGCCATGGTCAGTCTGCTCCCGGGGTGCCAGGCAGGGCAGGGGCACCACGAGCGCTCCCTGCTTGCCCAGAGCCCACCTGGGCATGGACTGCACAGCGGGATGAGCCTCCAGCCCCTCGGGACTGGCAGAGGCCACAAAACTCCCTGGCATTTGAGCCAGCACTAGGGAAGCCAAACCTGCAGCCAAGGGAGCAGAGGAAGCTTTGATCCCATCCCACTCCAAAAGAAAACGTGTTTGGATGTGGAGAGCCTGGAAATGGCTCCAGCACAACCATTCCTCCATCCTCTGGCAAACCAAAATCCCTTTAAAGGGCAGCACTGAACAAAGCCTGTGCCGAGGGCCAGGAGCCAGATCTGGAGAGCCCCTGCCCAGCCTGGGAAGCGCTCAGCCCTCCTAATGAGCTCTTTGTGAGGCTGGAACAGCGGCACACAAACCCAAACAATGCCCGGAGCTGCAGCTTGGAGTGAGAGCATTCCCAGGCTGGGGACATCTCAGGGTGTCAGCAGAACACCAGAATTTATCAATAGTCCCAAAGTGAAGTTTTCTCTTCTCTCTCTGCAGTCTGCCCATGTAAAGCTTTTTTACAGCCTCTGCTTGATCCGTGTTCAGCTCTGCCCTCGCTGAGGTTTTTCATTCCTTGGGATTACTGATTAAATTCTTTGTGTGAGCAAAATTCCAAGTGGAGCTGAGCTGTTCTGGCTTGAAGGGTTTTGTGCCTGGCTGGGCTCTGTAAAAGCAGGCCCAGAACAAACGGCTGAGAGGCCAAAATTGTGCGAGTGACAAGGAGGAACCCTGGGCAGAGCAGCCCTAGAGATGTTTTCTCTTCAAGGTTTTTCCAGTAACTCCATGGATGGAGCACAGGATTAGGACATGAAAGGCCTAAAAGCAATTTGCTGCTCTGAACTGGCGAGAATTGAACTAAACTCAGTTATTGCAGCAGAAAGAGAAAACACTGACACCTTATCTCTGCTCTGAGTCAGCAGGCAGGGGCTCCTCAGAGCCCAAATGCAGCTGGAGCTCTGCAGAGTGACATTCTAGGGCTACTGCTCCTACACAGCCCCTGATTCCAAACCTTCTCCCAGATTTCCTGCAACTGCATCCAGCACCAGGGAAGGACAGGAAGGACCTGGAGCTGCTCCAGGGCTGGAGCCCCTCAGAGCCAGGCTGGGAGAGCTGGGGGTGCTCACCTGGAGAGGAGAAGCTCCAGGGAGAGCTCAGAGCCCCTGGCAGGGCCTGAAGGGGCTCCAGGAGAGCTGGAGAGGGACTGGGGACAAGGGATGGAGGGACAGGACACAGGGAATGGCTCCCACTGCCAGAGGGCAGGCATGGATGGGAGATTGGGAATTAGGAATTGTTCCCTGGCAGGGTGGGCAGGCCCTGGTACAGGGTGCCCAGAGCAGCTGTGGCTGCCCCTGCATCCCTGGCAGTGCCAAGGCCAGGGTGACACATCTCATCCCATGTTTGTCTCTGACCCTGTAGGTCAGGATCAGCCACGGGGGATTTCACCACATCAGTTCCTGCCTCCCCTGTGCCAGAGAAAAAAAGGACAAATCCATTTCCCTGGAATCCATGGGCAGAACAGCACTGTTGGCTGATGCACTCCTGGTTAAAAAATCATTCTTTGGTACTGGTGAAACTGGAATAAAATCACAGAATCCCAGAATCGGTTTAAGTTGAAAGGGACCCTAAAGCCCATCCAGTGCCACCCCTGCCATGGGCAGGGACACCTTCCACTGTCCCAGGCTGCTCCAAAGCCTGTCCAACCCAACCCTGACCCCTGCCAAGGATGGGGCCTCCCTCCCCACCCTCGGAGCCAGGAATTCCTTCCCAGTTTCTAATCCTTCTCACATCTCATATATTAACAGATATCAATAAACAAAGCCTGCAGAATCTGGATTCCTTCCTCCTGAAGCAGCAGGAATACACATTTAATGGGAATAGGGGTGATTTTTCTGCTTTCTAGATTTTGTTTTAATGTGACTTTCTCTGCTGCTGAACCCTTTCCATGGGAGCTGGGGAGTGCTGAGGCTGAGCTCTGCTCACCTGGGCTAACCTGGGCTCAGCCCAGGCACACCTGGGCTTGGACTGGGCTCAGCCTGGGCTCACCTGAGCTTGGACTGGGCTCACCTGAGCTCAGCCTGGACTGACCTGGGCTGTTGTGACCCAGAACACTTAACCCTGCAGGTCTCTGCTGCCATTCCCAGCAGCCCCGAGGCTCCCAGAGCCCAGGGGAGGGAATTTCCTTTGCCTTGGGAGAAATCCTCCTCCCCGGAGCATCCCCCAGGCACCTGTGGCCAGGACAGGGAGGAGCTGCAGGACGTGGCCAGGGCTGGGGCTGTGAGCTCCTCCCCAGCTCCTCTGCCTGCTGAGCACAGCCTGACTGATGTGGCCAGGCCAGAACAGGATCCTTATTTCCCAGAGCTGTTCAGAAGCTGCTGAGCTGGAGCAGGGACCAAGCAAGGCTGCTACAGCACAGAAATGGAATTGTCTCTTTATTTTAAAGTGTCGCAGTAAAATGAAGCCTTGGAATTTCACTGCTGCCAAGAGATTGGTTCCTTTCTTTAATTGCTCCCAAAGATTATATGGATAACACTTTTTTTTAAGGATACAAAGTTGTCTGCTTACATTTCCTACTCACTGCCAGGAAAAATATGTTTTTAAATGGAAAATTATTCATTTTTAATAGAACCTGGCTGTAAAGGTCAGTTAAGCTCCTTCAGAAATAATCAAACCCATATTATTGTCAACTCCTCTAAAGAGCCACATTGCTGCAATAATTTCTGAGTGATTTTCTCTCTCCTTCCCCTGCTGCAGAGCCTTTCTTTTAGTTGCCAAAGCGGATGAGTTCTGTGAGTTATGGAGGTTTTTGCTGGGTGTTTTAGGAGATAAATGCACAGCCCTGTGATTCTGCAATGCTTCAGCTGAATCATTTCGGAGCAGGCAGCACATCCAGAGCTGTGTGAGGTCTGTCCAGCTCCGCTCCAGGCTGGGCATGAACCAGGGGCTGCAGGGCTGGGGGTCCATCCAACAGAGCCTGAGAACAGCCCCAGCTCTGCCTCTGCCCACAGCTGGAGACCCCCTGGCTCCTTGGGGTGCAGCCAGGGAAGCCAGGGAGACAGAAGGCCCAGCCCAGAACCTTCCATGGCCGTGTGACAGCCCAGGCACCACGGGGGCTCAGGGAATTCCGGCCCCAGGGGCTGTTGGGAAGGATGAAAGTTTGACAAGAAAGTCTCACAGATATGGATGCTTGGCAGAAAGATTTTTGAATGTAGAATAAGCAGAAGGAATAGAGATGGAAGCAAATTTTGATATAGAAGAAAAGAATTGCTGAGCCAGTCTCACTGGATAACCAAGGAGACAAAGTTATGACTTAGAGCAAAGGATAAACCCACCTCAAACATGAAGATGCTTTTACCAAGCAGAAAGATAGCACAAGCAAACAAGTCAGCTGATGTTGCAAGTAGAAAAAAGGCCTCAGAATTTTCCACTGCAAGAAAACTGAAAAACAACTTCTAGCTTAAACTGTAATGTACTAACTGTTAGTGACTGGAGAATAGTGAGATGAATATGGTAATTATAGTAATTATGATAGGCTGTAGTTGAGGTGCAGATTGGTTCTACTGTATTAAGATGCTCAGCAAAGTATATAATGCATTTGTAACCTAAGCTAAGGGTCTCCAGGCCTGCCTGCAGCTGGAGCTGGCAGCTGTAGGCCCAGGCTCTGTCACCCACAACCCTGGGCTGCTGTAAGGTCTTCGATACAATAAACTGCATTTGGAAGAGCTGCCTGGAGTCCTGCATCCCTCATTATGGCTCTTACAAGGGGCAAATCCCAGTGGGATCCCAGGAGCATAACCCGCCCTGGGCTGGGCTGGGACAGCCCCTGCCCTCCCCTCCTGCTCTGCTGAGCTCACCAGAGCACTCAGACCCAGTTTAACACCTGGGATGAGGGTCCCACAGCCCTTTTCCAGCCCAACCATTCCCTGAGCTCCCAGAACTCCTCTGAGCTCCCCTGGCTGCCCCTCAGGGGGATTTGCTGGGCCAAGGGATGAGAGCAAAGCAGCAACTTGGCTCTGCTGCCTGACCTGCCCCAGCTGCAGGTGCTCTGGGAGCCTTTATTCCCTGTTCAGTGCCAGGATCAGCAGTTCCAGGTGCTCTGGGAGCCTTTATTCCCTGTTCAGTGCCAGGATCAGCAGTTCCAGGTGCTCTGGGAGCCTTTATTCCCTGCTCCATCCCAGTTCCAGGTGCTCTGGGAGCCTTTGTTCCCTGCTCCATCCCAGTTCCAGGTGCTCTGGGAGCCTTTGTTCCCTGCTCCATCCCAGAGGCAGGGCAGGTAGCAGAGTGAAGCCGTCCCTGACCCAGCCCAGCTGGAGGGGACAGGAGCTGGGTGCTGAGCAGTGCTCAGGACAGGAGCTGATTCCCTGTGGGAAAACCTTCTCCAGCCCTCCTAGTGCTGCAAGAAAGGACAGGGATGGCCTTTCCAAGAGGAGCTGGCATTGCAGGAGTTGGGCAGTAACAGAAACAGCAAATCCAGTCCCAAGGATCTCTGTTTCTGGGGAGAGGAGTCCCTGCTGCCTTTGGGAGGGGTCCCACCTTTCCCACCTGGCAGCAGGATTCACCCAGGGCTGCTCAGCTCTGGGCTGGGGAAGGGATCACTCTTCCATCCAAAGCAGGAACAGCACCTGGAACTGGGAGTGAATGCTGGGACTGAGGCCAGGAGACATCTGTGCTCAGAGCTGCAGAAATAACTCCTGGTTCAGGTCACTGAAAGCCACCCAAATGGAGAAAAAAAGGCTCTTTTCTATTTCTTCCTTTCTTTTTGCCTTCCTGGCAGGAAAAACTCTCCAACAACATTTCTTTCAGGTCAAGTGAAATGTTTTGTACTGTCTGCAAGGAATTATTTCATTTAACTTTCAAATTGCAGATTCCTGCTTTGCTTTTTGTTTCCTTGTGTGTGAATGGGAGGATCTTGGACACCCACTCAAAATGTTGTTTAGAAAAGGCTGAAATGGGAAGTTTCAAGTTTCCTTTCCACAGCAATAATCAAATGAATTGAACATGAATATGGAAATGCAATAAATCACTTCAATTCTGTAATTGTTACGAAACAAACACCCCAGTTGTGCTTTTTCTTTGTCCTTTGCCTTCATTTTTGGCTGAGCTCTGTTAAATTCCATAATTATTTATATTCCTTCAGGAAGAGTTTCACCTCAGGGTGCACTGAGCAGCCTGGAGGAGTGATAAAATTGGATAAATCTGCTCCTAAATAATTCCTTCAGCCCCAAATCTGCCTCTGCCAGCAGAGGAATGATGGCCCCACCAGCAGCATCTTCAGGCTGATCTCAGTGAGCTCAGGGCAGCCTCACAGTGCAGGAATTCCCTGGATTTCCTTGGAATATTGACCAGCCCTGTGCCTGCCTTGTCCTGTTTATTCCTGTCCAGGGGGCAGGAAGAGTTTGGGCAGGGCCAGGGCAGGATTTTGGGGGCTCTGTGCAGAGCCAGGAGCCGCAGTTGATGATCCCTGAGGGTCCCTCCCAGCTCAGGAGATTCTGGGGTTCCCTGGAATCCTTCAGAGGATGAATTTTGACTGCCTGACTGCAGTGCCAAAGGAGTGTGGCCTGCAGTGGCAGAGCAGCCCTTGATGGGGACATTTCTCCTGCTCTCCAAGGGGTGACCCCACTCGAAGCAGATTTATGACCAAACCCAGCCCTTTTTTGGTCTCCAGCCTCCATCCCCAGTTCCCAGCAGGCACTGGTTCACTGGGTGACCTGAAACAAAACATTTCCTTTCTCACCTGTTTGTGAGCCCAGCTGGAAACCTCCCCCAGCCCCTGGAGCAGCCCGTGCTGGGCTCAGAGCTGAGCTTTCCTGGGGGAAATAAAGCACAGATGAAAACTGCCAACCATCATCAAGCCCTGATGAATGTTTCAGACACAGGCTGGGGCCAGGAGAAAAGGTTGGAATTAAACCATGGAGAAAGCTGGACCATCACTTACTTGTTTTTTAATTTCTCTTTCTTTCTTTTTTTTTTTTTTTTTTTTTTTTTTTTTGGCAGTTATTTATCCCTGCTTAACTTTCCAGGAATCTCAGCTCCTGCACACAGGCTTAGACATTTTTATATCCTGACCATATGTGTCGGATGAAGTTGATTGAGCTGATGGATGGATTGATTGAAGTGATTGATGGATTGCTGAGCTGCCAGGGAGCTGCTCTGTGCTTCCCATCCTGAGGCTTGCACTCTGCAACCCTGATCTGTCACCCTGGGGCTGCACCCGAAGCCCCAGCTCCCCCTCCCAGAGGAGGTGTCCCAGGGGTGGCACTGCCTGGGCTTTAAGGGCTCTTCCAACCCAACCCAAGCCAGGATTCTGTGATTCCACGATCTTGTCGGCCTGGAACATCCAGCATGGACATAAGCACAAGCTGTCACACATTCCCAGAGTGCTCCTGGCTGGAAGAGCCCTGAGGAGCCCAGCCCTGTGTGATCCTGCTCAGCCTTTGCCATTTCCATCCAGGACAGAACGAGAGGCAGCAGCCGAGCAGGGAATGGGAATGCAGGATGGATTCCACAGGGCCACAGGAGGCTGGGGAAGGACCCTGTGACAACCCTGAAATGCCAAGAGCTGGAAATCCACCCAGGAAGGGACAGCTGGCATTGCCTGGCAGCTCCTGGAGGGCAGACCTGGGGCCCGTGTCCCTCAGCTGTCCTGTGTCCTCGCAGCAAGTCCCAGCTCAGGGCAGGTCTGGGAGGGAAATGAGAAGATGTAGAAGAGAAAAAAAACTGCTCTGCTCTGAGCTGAAGTTAAGTACCATGAATATTCTGAGCAGCCAAGTTAAAGGGTGTCAAGCTGGGAAAGTGCTCTTAAGGTAATGAAAGAATGAGAATAAAATCAAAACTAAAAATGAGACATTTGCCCAGAACCCTCCCTGATGAGGAGCTGCTGGAGCTGGGTTTTGTCTTCCAGGGACAAATCCAGACTGGGATCTTGGGTTCAGGGAGTGATGAAGAGAAGGATTCATCAGGGAGGGCAGCTCCCAAGGAGGTTGATTATCTGCTGGAGAGGTGATGGAAGAGAAATCAGGGAACAAAAGGTGAGGCAGCTGCTAAAAACCAGGGACAAAATTAGGAATAAGCAAACATTAACAAGACACAGGTTCTAATGTGCCAGGCAGGAGGGAAGGCAGCAACACCAGAGTCACTTTTAATTTAGCATAAGATTTGAAATTGTGCTAAAAAATGCATCTGAGTCCTTTGATTTTTCACAGCAGATCCTGAAGCTTCGTGGAAAATAAGGGAGAAAAGCAAACCTGATGGAAACAGGCAATGGCCAGGAAATGTGGCACCTTATTCCAAGCAAAATTCCTTTACAAGGAAGAGTCTTGCTCCACGTGCCCCCTGGGGTCCTTTCCTCATTATTACTGTGGGAATCCGAGGATTTGAGCTGTGATTTGGAGGGCATTGGGAATGTGCCCAAAGCAGTGTCAGGGTGAGAGCCCAGGGAAACATCACCCAACCATCTCAGGGCAGGTCACCCCTGCTGCTGCCCCAGCTGGTCCTGCTCAAAGTTCAGGCTGAATTTAATCCTTTTAAATTGAAAACTGGATTTTTGGTGACCTGTGTCACCTTCTCTTCCTATGGAAAATCTTCCTACAGAAGTCCCATAATGGCACCCACAGATAAATGTGGGGTTTCTCTGTGGAATATTAACAACAATCAGCCTGTGCTGGTTTGAACAGAGCATTTGGGAATTCTTATGAAATGTTTTGGAGGATTTAAGGAAATGTCACTCTTTCTCCAGGCAGTCCATCATTTCCTGCTCCATTCCGTGGTGCACATTCCCAAAATAATCCGTGCTGGCACGCAGGAGTGGGAAGGGTATTGTCTTCCCTGGCAAGCTGAGAAAGGCAGGGGCGAGGCTGTGAAAGTGTGCAGGGATAAAAGGGATTTCAGGCAGCCTGGAGACAGCGGTGAAACCCTTCCCTGCAAAGCAAACGGCACCAGCAGGGGAGTGGCCAGGGCAGGAGCGGGGCTCCCCTTCCCCCGGGAATGGGAATCCAGAGTCCTGTCCTGTCCAGCAGTGGGGATGTGACTGGCCACGGATCAATGGAACAGTGCTTCAGCAGGAGCTCCCTGTGCTCCAAACTGCCTCAATCCGTGCTCCTCCTGGGAGAGGAACGTGTGATCACATCTCTGCCTGCAACCAACATCGTCTCCCTGCATCCCTGCCACCTCCGCCTTCCTTGGGAGATGAACCAACTGATAGAGCTCTAATTAAACTCTCAGCAATCATCCCAGCTCCATTCAGCTTTCAAATCTGATGCTTCTATTCCTGAATAATGGCAAGTATGTCTGCAAGCTCCTCTGCTTTTCCCAACTCCCCTAGATCTTATAAAGGATAACGCTGCTGCCTCAAAGCTGGCCTGGCTGGAGAAAATCCAGCCCTTCTTAAGGGAATTCTGGGCCTTCAGGGGGATTGTTCCTGTGAAAATCCACCTGGCAATGGGATTTGGTGGCTGGTCACTGAAGGGGTCCAGCATTTCCTTCTCTGAGGAGTTCACAGCTTTGTGCTCCCAGGGATTTCAGTGGAGCCTCACACCTCAAGGAATTGCTCAGATCAAAGCTCAGTGCAGCTCAGACACAGCTGATCTGCTCTGAGCTGCTGCCACTCAAAGTGCCCAAAGACATCTGGATTCTGCTGAATTTGGCTCAATCAATCCCAAAGCAGAAGCCAGGGAGCTGTGAGAGCTGCTTGGGTCTCTGAGCTTGCTCAGCCTCTGGAAGTCCAGCACCAGAGCTGTCAGGAGGATCCAGGGCCCAGAAAGCAGAGGGCTGCTTTAGAGGGCTCTGGGATTCAGCTCATGCTCAGCCAGAGGGGCACAGAGCTAAAAATGGGGAAGTGGACACAGAAACAGCAACAGGGGAAATGGGAAAGTCAGGAAAGTCCTAAAGGAAAGCTTTCAGCAAAGGGAGAAGGGACTTCAAACATTGTTCCTGGGGCTTCCAGCTGTGGGGAAATGTCCTTGGGCTAGAGGCAAAGCCCAGTGCTGCTGGTGTGGGAGGTGTGGAAGAGGAGAACTAGGCTGGGAAAACCTGTATTAGGAACCTGGTACCCCTCTTGTGTCCCTCAGGGTGTTCTGGAAGCTCTCAGTGCACTGATCCCCTTTGGATCCAGAATCCTTCTGGTAAACGGGAGCAGCTCCAAAGGCCAGGAGCCCCCAAAGCCCAGAGCTCTGCCTGTCTGGGGGATGTTGGTGTGAAATCTGCTCACCCTGATCATGGCCAGCACCCACTGCACCCACCCTGTCACACTCACCACCAGGGATCCACGGCTGGGCAAAGCAGAAATGAATAATGCAATTTGTAAATTAATGAACTTCTGCTCGGGGCTGCAGCTCTCCAGGCTGGGCCAGAAGGGCTTTCCCAGAAGGACCTTCCCAGAAGGGCTTTCCCAGGGAATGGCAGGAGGGACAGTCCTTGCCCAGCAGTGCTGGATGGGATCACAGAGCTTCTTCTCCAGAGCTCCCTCGTGGAGCACCCCAGCCCTTCCCCTGTCAGCCTGAGTCCATGCAATTCCTTTGCCAGGGGAGGTATTTTCCCTGCAATCACACTCTGCAAAGCTTCTTCTCTTCATGTCTTGTGTCACTTCAGTCAGTGACTCCTGCAGCCCTGTTGATGGAGTGACCAAATTATCCTTTGTCTCCTTAAAAAGGAAAAAGGCCCAGAAGTTTCTCTCCTCAGTTGGGTAAAAAGACACCTCATAGGACCTTGGGGACTTCACCTCAGACTTAAGGATACCCAATTGGACAGAGGCCAAGAGGTCCTGCCTGAGCAATTCACTAGAAAAAGAAGAGAACAAAGGAACTAATGGCTTTTGTGAGGTGTTTTAGCAGGAGCAAGAACTTCTTGCCCCTGGCTCGGGTTTTCTCTGTAAGAGTTTTGTTATTTTGCCTTTTATTAAAACTTTTCTGTTTCCAACACCACCACAGAAGCCATCCTGCTGATTTTATGCCATCTGAGGTGGCTGAGCTACCTTGGGTGTGATACAGATCTCCAGGAGCTCAAAGGAGCTGGCTGGAGGAGACCCCTGTGTCAGCCCCGTTTTGTGCCTCTCTGCCTGCTGTGGATCCCAGCCCCTGCCTGGCCCTGTTCATTCCTTCCTGCAGGGGGGCAACTGGGAACCCCACAGCCAACCCCCCATCAGAGCACAGGGATTAAAGAAAGGATTTTGGGCACTTTGGATGCTCAGGTCCCTCGTGAAGGATTCCCAGTAACTCCAGGGAGCCCCAGATCCCTTCAGTGACACCCTGCAGGAAGCACTGGCACATCCCAATCCCAGCACAGCTCCGAGGGACAGGGATTCCCCAGGAGCCCACCCAAGCCGTGCCCAGGGGAGCAGGAGAGGGCAGACAAGCAGAGCAGTTTGCTGTGCAGGGGTGATCATTGCTGTGGGCTCTGCTGTGCCCCTAGGCACAGCCTGCTGTGGGGATATTCTGATCCAGCTCCTGGATCCAGGGCTGCTGCCTCCCTGCTCCCAGAGCAGGATCAGATCAACCCCACTGTGGTAGTCACATTCTCTGAACATGATTCCTTCTCCCAGGGTTTTTCTCCTGGGAAGCTGAAAGGAAGTGAGAGGCCTCAAAAAGAGAAAAACAATTCTTATCTCATTTGCTTCTCCTGTGCTGTGCTCATGTGGAATGTGTTTGGAGATTGTGTACCCACAGGTGATTGTTTCATTGGTTTTGGTGTGAGTTGTTTTGACTTTTTGGCCAATCAGTGCCAAGTTGTGTCAGGACTCTGGAAAGAGTCACGAATTTTCATTATTATCTTTTTAGCATTAAGTATCTTTTCTGTATTCTTTAGTATAGTATAGTATAGTATTCTTTAATATAATACAGTATAATAAGGTAATAAATTAGCCTTCTGATAAGATGGGGTCAGAGTCATCACTCCTTCCTTCGTCAGTGGCCCTGCATTTACAGTACCCCTCCATCCCTTTATTGCAGTCACCCTCCAGCAGGGAGCTCAGAAGGCTCTCCCCTCCCTGCGCCCTTGCCTCGGGTACTCCAGCCTCTGCTGATTGCATTCATTCCCTTTGGAAATGCAGTGATGGCACCTGACATCTCCTGGGGCAGGCTGTGGGGAGGAATTCGCAGTTTCAGCCCTAATGAGGAGACAGCTGCTGTCCCCAGCCGGGCTCTGCCCTTGGTGCCATCACAGTGGCACAGAGAGAGGAGTCACTGAGGGCTCAGCATGGCAGAACTGCAGCTGCAGAGGGCAAAGCTCAGTGCCAGCCTTCCCTGAGGGCTGGGAGCAGGATCAGCCCTGCACCAAAGCAGTGCCATTTACTCACTCTGGGCTGCTCTCCCTTTTCTCAGTTTACACTTTGGATGGATGGGTTTGGTTCTGGGAACAGAGGCTGCTCCAGGTGAATTCCTCCTTCCATGAACTTGGATCTCACAATGCCAGGCCCTGCACGGCTCCAAGGGCCTGCAGTGCTGGGCAGAGCTCCCAGGAAGCAAATCCTAAAGCCTCATAATCCCTCACTAATGAGCACCAGGCCTCGCCAACCCTCAGCTCATGATGCTGCTTCCAAGACAAGTTCTGCTTCCTCCCTTCCTGAGAGGGAGGAATTCAGGAACGCAGAAGGAAAAAGAGCTGCCTGTGGCCAGACAGGATCAGTCAGGCCCAGGAACTGTCCCAGATTTAATTATCACGAATAGTTACTGGTCACTAATGGTTTACTGCTGGTGTTCCAACACTTGTGATGGATTGCAGAGCCATAGGAGAGGAGGAGGCCCACTCCAGCTGCCTGCAGCAGCTCCTGCATCCGAGCAGGAGATGTGATTGTCTTTAACTCAGCTCCCAGTTGTGATAGTGAGAAAATCCAGGGGCTATATTTAACTCCTGCTTCTGGGGAGCCTTGTCACAGCTCCTCATGTTCAGCAGTGCTCAAACAAAATATTCCCTGGTTTGGGGTTCTGCTTTTCCACAGAGCCTCTGTTCTTGTGTCAGCACTGCTCAAACACGGTACTCCATGGATCTGGGGCTCCCCATTCCCACAGAGCCCTGTTCTCTGCCTGCCTTGCCCTGGCTGAAGCAGGAACCCCTCAGGTGTGCCTTTATTTGGAGGGCTCACCTGGACCCTTGCCTGGCCCCCAGGTGAGCAGGAGCCAGAGCTGCTCAGCATCCTCTCAGCTGCAGCACCAGGGTCACGTCCCCCTGAGTGCCACCAGCACTCTGGAACAGAGGCACCCTGTGGGAATGCTGGCCTTGGGGTGAGGGGTGCCTGACTGATGGATAAAAAACCCTGTCTGCTTCAGACGTTGTAAAGGAAATTCAGAATCAGCCCGAACTTAGGAAATATTCCAAGCAAATGTTTCACGAGAAATTTTGCATGTTGGGGGTGTTTGAGGGAGGGAAAGCTGGTCTCTGTGAGGGTGCTGGGACTTGGGATCACCCTGGTTTTATTGGGATCATCCTGGTTCTATTTGGATCACTAGTTTTATTGGGATCACTGGTTTTACTGGAATCACTGGTTTTATTGGGATCACTGGTTTTATTGGGATCACCCTGGTTTTCCAGCCATGTCCCCACAGAGCTGCTCCCTTGGACTGTGAGGCATCAGGACCTGAGCCCATCTGGTCCTTTTTTATAAACACCTTATTTTATGTCAATTCCAGATGTTTCCTGCTGCCTCACCTCTGTCAGAAATGAAGGTTTGGGCAGATCCTGTGGAAAAGACCCCATTCCTCCAGTGCCACCCGATTGTCTGAGGTGACCCTGAGGTGACCCTGAGGTGACCCCCGGGGACACCCTGAGGTGACCCCCAGCTCCCATGTCCCTGGGGGGGGGCTCCTGGCAGCAGCTGGGGCTGGCCATGGTGGGACACTGAGCCATTTCAGTATTGCCATTTGGAAATAATTTGTTCTGTTCTGCTGATTTAGAGCCAGGGGTTTATGAACCAGAGCTGGCAGGGAAGGGGAGCTCTCAGAGCAAAGATTCCAGCAGAGCCCTGTGACACTTCCCATGCCACAAATCTGCTTTTTTATTGTGGTTTTTTTTTTTTTTTTAACTTTTGAGGCTTTGTGTGTGTTCAGATCAGAAATTTAATCTGATGCTGCCTGAAGGGATTGCAGGCCCAGTGATTTAAGCTGTTTCTCATAATATATCAAGACTCTTCTCCTGCTCTGGAGCAGTAAGAAGGTAATTACTGCCAGGGCCTTCGGCAGGACTGTCCAGATCAGCTCTCAGCAGCTGCTGGGATTCCACCAGGCCTTTACTTATGGGACATGAACTCATTTGGAACAGAGCACAAGGAAGAAGGAAAGAAGCAGCAGCATCATTTCAACTTCTGCATCCTAAGGGAATTTCAATATTCTTTCTTTTTCAAGGGATGGCCCCAGCCCTTTGGGAATTTCTGATGGAACCCCATTTCCCACTTCCATCTGGAGTTTCTCTGCTGATGTGACCCCCTTGTCTTCAGAGCATTCCACACTCACAGCAAACTGGGCCATCAGTGAATGGAGGAAAACGCCCCAACCCTCCCAATGTTTCTCTGTATTTGACCCTGGGATCATGTCCCTCATGGACAGCACAGCTTTGTTCTCTGAGGCTTTGTGTGTGTTCAGATCAGAAATTTAATCTGATGCTGCCTGAAGGGATTGCAGGCCCAGTGATTTAAGCTGTTTCTCATAATATATCAAGACTCTTCTCCTGCTCTGGAGCAGTAAGAAGGTAATTACTGCCAGGGCCTTCGGCAGGACTGTCCAGATCAGCTCTCAGCAGCTGCTGGGATTCCACCAGGCCTTTACTTATGGGACATGAACTCATTTGGAACAGAGCACAAGGAAGAAGGAAAGAAGCAGCAGCATCATTTCAACTTCTGCATCCTAAGGGAATTTCAATATTCTTTCTTTTTCAAGGGATGGCCCCAGCCCTTTGGGAATTTCTGATGGAACCCCATTTCCCACTTCCATCTGGAGTTTCTCTGCTGATGTGACCCCCTTGTCTTCAGAGCATTCCACACTCACAGCAAACTGGGCCATCAGTGAATGGAGGAAAACGCCCCAACCCTCCCAATGTTTCTCTATATATATGGGATCATGTCCCTCATGGACAGCACAGCTTTGTTCTCCAAACCCCTGGATAAGAACGTTTCCCAGAGATAATTCCTGCAGTGCTTTCCTGGATGGCACAAAGCAGCTGGGAAATGGTGTGGAAAAAATCACAGCAGGGCCTGGGCAAGAGAAGCTTTGTGACTTAATCGTGGCCTTCCAGGGCCTGAAGGGCTCCAAGAAACATGGGGAGGGGCTTGGGACAAGGATGGAGTGACAGGACAGAGGGAATGGCTTACACTGCCAGAGAGTGGGTTTGGAATATCAGGGAGAGAAGGACAGAGAGAACAATCTGCAAATACACGAGAGCAGCTGCAGAGGGACAGGGACAGAGTGTGCTCCATGACCAGGACAGGGAGTCACATCTGGCAAGAACAGAGGAAATTTAGGTTAAAAACCCTAAATGAGATGCCCAGGGAGCTCTGGTGGGCCCAGGGTGCTGCTGAGGTTCCATCAGAGCCATAAACAGAGACTGGACAAACACACAGTGACTGAGGCCAGGAAACCCTGCCTGGAGTGGGAAAAGGAACCCCAAAACCTCTCTGGGTTCCCTGGAAATCCCTGAATATTCCAAATTTCCCAGACCTTGTGCTGACCCTCTCTAGATGCTCTCCATCCACCCCAGTGTCCATGTCCATGGTACCTGCAGGGCGTCCCTTCCCTGGGCAGGGATTTTCCAACCTGCCAAGGCCAGGGCAGCATCTCTGCATTAAAACCTGACAGAGCCAACCCCAAATTAGTCCTGCTAATGAGCCGACAGCTTAAAACACCCCAGACAAAATGCAAAACATATGCAAATGAGGCTGCAGCAACAAATTGAGCCCATGAACCTTCTAGAAAACTTCTGAGGCTAGAACAGGGCATGTGGGAAGAGCTTTAAACCCAGCCACAGAACGAGACTGGAGGGGATTAAAGGTGCTTTGCAGGGAACATGTGGCCATGAGAGCTGGGAAGGGGCACAAAGGCACCACCAGGTGGCTGCTCCAGCTGAGGATGAAGGGGGTTTTGGTCTCAGCCCATCTTGCAGAGCTCCAGAGCCTCAGCTGGAGTGTTTCATCAGGAGCCCTGCTTGGATCCCACGTGCACAGGCAGCAGGGGGGGATCCAGCCTGTGCTCAGGGAGGGAATGGAAACGAAAATTCCCACCCTCTGTCCCTGGGAGCTCCAGGGGTCTATCTTCCTGCTTTTCCCAGGCTTTTCCCTCAGGAGCTGGAACTGAAGGAGCCTTTAGCTGGGTGGGAGGTGCCCAGCATTGTGGGACTCCTCCTTGGCTCAGCCTGGACTTCTCCAGACTCTGCCATCATTCCAGTTCAATAAAAGATCATAACTAAAGCACCTTTCCAGGGCCCCTCTCTCCCAGCACAGCACACAAGATGATTTATGGAGGACTGGGAAGGACATTCCAGCCCACTGCACCCTCAGGACCATTAACACCATTTTATGAACCTGAAATTCATTTTAAAATTAGAGATATTCCTTAATCCCTCCTGCTGGGGCTGGGTCACTGTTCCACAGCCTTCTCCTCGTTTTCCAGGCTATTGGGTTTTTTTTTTCTGTGTCAAGTCTGGCCTGTAAGGAGAGGATTTTCCTGCCCCCCTGGGGGCTGCCCAGATCGACTTTATGGAGTTGATCTTCTCACACTGCTGGAGTCACTCTGGAGAGGTTCCAGAGAAAAGGCAGATGCTGGAAGGGCTGTGGCTCTTTACCTCTTGGTCTGAATTCATAAAGTTCTGGAATATCCTGAGCTGGGAGGGACCCCAAGGATCATCCAGTACAGCTCCTGAAGCTCTGGCAGCCTCGGGGCTGGGACCATTCCCTGGGCAGTGCCAGCACCTCTGGGGGAAGAACCCTTCCCTACAATCCAGCCTGATCCTCCCTGGCACAGCTCCAGCCCTTCCCTCAGTCAAAAGAGGGTTGAATTCAGACCACATAGGTCAATAAAGTCATCCCTTCAAAAATTCTGGACTCTGTCACCTTTCCTCACTGCTTTGGAGGGGGAGAAACAATTTGGCACCCAAAGCTGATTTTCCCACCATTTCCATTCCCTCAGCAGGTGCAGAGGGAGGGTAACAGAAAACAAATTATAGAGCCAGCAGAAATTCAGGTTAAAGATAAACCCTCGTCCATCGATCCAGGCAATGACTTGGAAATGGGAGTTTAGAGGCACAGGAGGAGTTTTGTGCACAAACCCCAGTGTTGCATTTAGCAGCTGACTCCTGGAGGTGGCAGGAGGCCCTCAGCAGGCAGGTCACAATCAGGGGATGGCCCTGGGGGCAGCGAGGACAGCTCTGAGCCTGTCCTGTGACACCTCCCGAGCCCTGTTTGCTTCCACTGCTGGTTCTGGGAGGGAGGAAAGGAAGGAAGGCGAGGAAGGGAAGGGAAGGGAAGGGAAGGGAAGGGAAGGGAGCTCAGCCTGCGGTCTGTGCTCTGGCTGCTCTCCCTGACAGCCACAGGAACCCTCTGAGCCGAGGGAGCTCTCCTGCTGTGAGGAGACTTCAGGCAAGTCCTGATCAAAGGGGTTTGGGCTGAGCTGCCTTGGTCCCTGAGCTGAGCTCAGCAGTGAGGGAGGCACAGACAGCCCAGCATCCCTGCCCAGGATTCCCCTGCTGAGAGCTGAGTTCAGCTGCTGCCTTCTCTCAGGCGTCTCAGAGGATCCCAGAATTCCAGGATGATTTGGGGTGGGAAGGGACCTAAAAGCTCACCCAGTGCCACCCTTGCCATGGCAGGGACATCTCTTCCCCTGAGCTCTCCTGCTTGTCATCCCAGGGTTAATTCATTCTAGGGTAGAGAAAAAAAAAATTACCGTTTCTGCCAGTTCACTGAGTTTGCCACTATGAAAAGGTGCTCATCAGCTCAGAGCTCTGGTTTTGGCGTTGGATGCACCAGGATCACTGGAATTCCACAGCCCAGAGTGTTCAACACCCACAGGATTCTATCTCTCCCAAAAGAGCCCCCAGGAACTCAGGACTCGCTCAGGGAAAGGCCACACCACCCAGCCAGGGGTTTTCTCAATGCTCAATCTTTCCCTGACCTGCAGTTCATTACTTGCCAATTAACTCCCAAGCCTGGGCACTCCTTGCAGTTAAGAGCAGGATACAAAGGGGAGCACTGTGCACCCCCCGCAGCCTGGGGTGTGCCTGGCTGGGAAGGGCTGTGCTCCCAGCAGCATTCAGCAGTCTGTTCTTAATGATCTCCAGTTCATGGCTAGTTAACTCGAGGCCAAACCCCTGCACATGAGGGCCTTAAACCAAAGGTTTTGAGCTTTGTTCTCGACTGCCTGAAGCTGAAGCTCCAACACAGTGTCCCCAGAAGGGCTGGGGGGCTGGCATCTCTGGGACAGGCAGGGAGAGCACCTTCATTCCAGGACCCAGCTCCTGGCTCCCACTTTGGACCCAAACCTGGCCCTCTCTGGCCCTGTTCTCAGGCTCCCAGGAGGCACTGCAGGGACAGGGCAAAATCAAGGAAACAAAGAAGTTCCAGGGGTTTCTCCCAGAGAGAAGGAGCAGCATTCTCAGGTGGGCCAGGGGGAGTGCTGGAAGGGTTCTCTGCTCCCCATGGAAACAGGCAAGAGATGATGTGGGCACGGGTGGGGTGGGGATAATCACAGAGCTGCTGCTCCTGCCTGGTTGGGAATGCACCTGAGTTCATTCCCTTGTGGTCATCCCCTGAGCTCACACACCTGAGCTCATCCCCCCGAGCTCACCTACTGAGCTCACCCACCTGACCTCACCCCCTGAGCTCACCCACCTGACCTCATCCCCCGAGCTCACCCCCCTGTGCTCACCCACTGAGCTCACCCCCCTGGCAGCTGTGGCTCCCTCCTGAGTCCTGGAGTGCAGCAAACATCCCCAGAGCTCAAACACATTTTAAAGAGCTGAGCTCAGCAATCATGAAACACATGTCTGCCCTGGGCAGACAAACCCTGGATCAGAGCTCTCTAGGAGATAAACTGCAATTTTCCAGGTGATGCTGGCCCTCAGCCTCACCTGAGGATGCTGGCCCTCCCCATGAGCCACCTTTGGTGGGGAGAAACCCCACAGGGTGCTGCCCAAACCCTGCACACTTCCCACACCATTGCCAGGGCTCTGGGGTTTAGGAACCTGCCCTCCCCAAGCCAGGGTCACAGCTCTGCTGGGCAGGACTGGGCAGGCAGAAGGATTAAACTGTTGATTAATGTCTCACCTTCCTCACAGAGCCTGAGTGTTGGTCAGGACTCCTCCTGTCACTTTCCATACAATTGTGCCTGCTCCAAATAAAGACTCCAGGGTAAATTGTTGATAAAAGTGAACTTCCAGGGGTTTGTGGGGACAAAACTTTCTCCAGACCAGCTCTAAGTGCTGCAGGTTTTGTAGGACTGCACAAGCACAAAGCAGCTGTCCCCAAGCACGTGGGAACCTGGCCTAGAGCCCAGTGCTCCCAGGTGATCCCAGGTATCCACAGGGAGGGGACCAGCAGGAATTTTAGCAGCCACTAAATTGGACCCCTTGTCCCTTACAAACTGTGGAATTATCCCTGTATTCCTGGTGAATTTACCTGCAGTGAGACACAGGAGCTAAAAAGATTTCCTTCCTTGGCCAGCAGCATCCCAGTGCAGGAGTGAGGGAGGAACATATTTGTGAGAAGCACGTTTGGCAGGAGCTGGGAAATGCCTTGGCTGAGCTCTCCAGAGCTGTTGTTTGACCACTGGAAGGGTTGGAACAATGTCAGCGTTGCTGTGTCTGAACAAAAATGTCCAAATTGTTCCAGGAATAATCTAAGAGGTCACAGAAACGGGGCCAAAACTTCTCAGGAGAAAGACAGAGCTGTGTCAGAAATTAAATCTGAGCAAATTACTTGGGAACACAAACCCCAGGTCAGCCTGTGCCAAATCCCAGTGGAATTTCTGTCCTGGAGCAGCACAGCTGGAGCAGTATCCCCCTGGGCAAGGGCCACTTTCATCCCTGGCCAGAGTTTGGAACTGAGGAAAACTGAGACCCCAAAAAAGCAAAAGCCCCACTGACCCCAGGTGTGACAGAACATTCCTCAGGCCCCCCTTCCCCAGCCCACAGGAACTGTCTCCATCAGGCAGGGGAGCAGAGGGGGGCTCCCAGGGAATTCCAGGTGTCCTGGTTCCTACTCCAGAATTCCCAGCACTCTGCACAGCTCAGGGCACCACCCCTCCCACAAACCCCTTCCACCTGTCCCCTGGAAGGGCAAACAAGCAATTAGACACCGTTTTGTTTGCTTGTGCCAGGTGCAGATGAGAGTGGGGTTAATTTTATTCCAGGCTATTTCTCCGGAGCAGAATGATTTTGCTGGAATAAAGTCCTGGAGAGTCTCCCCACAGATCCAGGATTTGTGGCAGGACACCTCTGCCAGACCCACAATGAGGATGCTCCACTCCAGGCCCTGGAACTGGTGTTATCCCTGGGAACTCATCCCCAGAGTGCCCCACAGCTAATGGAAGTGGAAGAAGGATGAGACGTTCCAGTTTATTGAGTAATTCCAGCCTCTTTCGGTGGTCATCACCCCAACTGCTGCTTCCTTTAAATCAAGTGGAATTTTTTTGCTTTGCTCTCTCATTGCAAAATGAAACCAGTGAAATTCACTTTTTATATTTGTGGAGCTCTGGGGGGGAAAAAAAGAAAGCATAAAGCAAGAAAAAAAGAGAATTTGGAAAAAAATCAGTGTTTTTTTTTTCCCTTACTAATTTAATTTTTGAGGATAATGTAAACAAAGAAAGTGTAAAGCAAGAGAAAAAGAAAATCTGGGATTAATAGGATTAACAGGTATTTGTAAGTATTCTAATAAATATTTGAAGTATTTGTGCTCTCTAGGGAATACTCTCCCTTTGTTTCAGCCCCACACTCTGGGCTGAGGTTTCCAGTGCAGGGACCTTCCCCAGCTCTGTGCAGGAGCTGCTCCAGCCCCAGAGTCACTGCCCACTTGTTTTTCCCCATGTGGAAAGGAATTTGGCAATCAGGTGTGAGGAGGAAACGCCTCTGCTGAAATGTTCCTGTCCCCTCAGAGGGAGAGGGTGGCGCTGGCACCGGTGACACTTCCCTGGCCCCCAGGAGCCTGCTGTGACAATGCAGCGCTGGTTCTGCAGCTCTCCCTCACCCGGGAACTGGAAATGGGATTTGCTGCCTGGGAATGACAGTAGGATCCTTCCCAAGGCCTCTGTCCCAGGGATTTCTGCTCCAGCTCATTGCAAAGCAGCAGAATGTCCCTCCCTGCTGTCCTCCCTGACCCGTGGTCACCAGGACAGGTCACAGCCAGAGCTGTCATTAAACCCAATTTTCCATCTCCTCTCCCGCTGCAGCACTCCGGGCACACCCTGTGGGTTTCCTGCCATCGGAATCCTCTGGCACCTGGGGATGAACAGCAGCCTCTGCTGAAACTCCTCCGCTTTTCCACCCATCACTTTGCACCACCCTAAAGGTTCATCTCCTCTTTTTCACTTTGCACCACCCTAAAGGTTCATCTCGAAATGTTCAACCCCCCTGGCAGTTCCTGCTGCTCTGGGCTTCCTCCTGCCAGCAGGGTTCCCAGTCCTGCAGGACTGCTCAGTCACTCTGGGCACACTCTGCTTTCTCCCAGCCTGGAGTCCCCAGGGTCTGGGGTGCACAGAGCACACCTGGGCATTACAGAGCAGAGGGAAGCAGGGACCTCACCTGAGGAGCAGCCTGGTCACACCCAGCCCCCCTTCCCCCCATGAACACTGTCCCTCCCAACCTGTGGAATGCCATTTGTGGAGAGCTGAGTGGGCGCAGGGGTGACTCAGGACAGGGGAGTGGGAAGTGCCAAGCTCTGCTCTAATGCTGAGATCAAATCCCAAAGCCGCCCCACAGGTGATTTGTTGCTCTGGAATTGCAGATCCTGCAAGGTCGAAGGCCACAAACCTGCCCAAAGCTGCTCATATGTGGGATCTCAGCACATCACTGTGGATGTGCAGAGACACCAGGGGAGCCCCTGGGGGGCTTGGAAACCCTGGAATGCTGCCAAAAGGGTTTGGTGGTTGGATTACGATCCATCAAAAGGAGAAGAACCTGTGTATGAGGAAATGAGAGCTTCTTGGGTATGAATGGTACATTTATGGAAGGAAATATAAATTTTAGAAAAATAGGTACAGGGGGGCCATGAAGGCAAGATGGAGGATTCAGGGCGTGGTCCTTTGTTCTTCTTTCTTCTTCATGTCTTCCAATTTGTGTGGTGATGTTGGCACTTGGGGATTGGTTCATGGTGAAGGTACACTTGTCTATAAGGGTGAATAGTATTGGGAAATAAAGGTAAATATGTCGCACGTAATTTTTACTATAAAGGACACAGCCGCCCTGTGGGCGGGGGAGAGTGCACTTGACTGTCCTGCTGAGCGGACCTCGGCTGGGCAGAGAGAAAAACTTTGTAGATAAGAGATAATAAACAGAACTGAAGACCGAAAATCTGAGAGTTCAGACTCATCCTTCGCAATCGCGGCCACCCAGAACCACCTTTCCCCGTGTCGGGGCAGAGACACATAACAGCGGACCCCGACACTCATTGATGGTCCCTTAGACCCAGACTGAGACCAGACCTGAGACTGAGTGGACCAAGTTCTCCTCAGGGAAGCTGAGTCAGCAAAGGGGTCTCACTGACACCCCTGATCCTACAAGATGGACGGGATGATCCAATAATCCATTGGAACAGGTCATGGAGTTGCTATTGATGGAGTTGCACTGGGAATATTTATACTTGACTTATCAATGAATCCACCACAACCATCCCCATGACCTCCATGTCCCACCTGTGCCTGGCCATGACCCTTCCCTCGCCAGCTCTGCCATAACAGGGCAGGTTTTAAAGGGTTTTCACCAAAAATTAGACCAGAAGAATTCAAACATCCCTTTTGGAGGGACATTCAGGGACACAAAGGGTGGGAGTCACCTCCTCCAACACAGGACCACCCCCATTGTCCAAGGTCTCCTCTCAGCAGGTCGTTGTCCCTGCCCAGACCCGCTGTGGAGGCTGCAGGGGGAGCCCATCCTTGCCCATGGCCTGGTGTCTCAGGCCCTGGCTGGGCTGGGCTGGGCTGTTCCCCAGGCAGCCCTGCCTCCCCTCGTGTCTCCTGGGCCACCCCTCAGCAGCTGGGCTCAGGGCACTCAGCCCAGAGCTGCTCCCAGCTGGGATCCATGGCTGTGCCCTGTGTCCCACCAGCACCCGTCTCCAGGGACATGAACCCCTTCAGTCCGTGTGCCTCAGCTCTGGGCACGAGCCACAGCAGCATCCAAGGTCACCGTGTGCCTCTGCCAGGGCTGGGAGCAGCAGCTTGGCTCTTTCATCTGTCAGCTCTGCTTTACATCCCCTGTAAATTCCTGGCATCCCATCCCAAAATAACTGCCTCCACCTCTGATTCAGCCTCCAGCCCATCAGGCTGCTCCTGCCCTGTCACCTCCTGTTCCCCCGTGTCACATCACGGGCTGACTGTGACAGGACAGGCTCGGTTCCTGCAGCCAGGCCAGCCTGGATGTGTTCAGGGGGGACAGGGAGAGGACACGGAGCCAGCAGTGGAATCAAAGGCAGCACCTTGGATCAGCAGCACCTTGGGCACCCTCCCCAGAGGTGTTTGCTTCCAGCCATGGGAGCTGTTTGCAATAGTTCTGCTCCAAATCCTGTGGGATCCTTACACCTCCAAAAGCACCTCCTGCTCTCACCCTGATCATCAGGAGCCCAAGGATCAGATTCTCTAATCTGGGCACTGGGGAACAGGCTCGTCTCAGCCCTCCCCCACTGATAGATAAAGTAGAAATATTCCCAGTGCAGTGTCCCAAGAGCCATGCCTCACCGGGGACTCCATGGGTGGATTTAGGTTTGAAGGATTCTTTGTGCCCAGGTGAGTGACAGAGCAAACTAGACATGTCATAGAGGAAAAGGCCTCTGACACTGAAAGCATTTTAGGGCACTGCCTCAAGCCCTGCCATGGAAAGCCAGCGGGGAAGAGGAACAAAGAAGTGGTGAAACTGCTGAACCCTCCAGAAGGGAAGATGGGATATTGGGAAAAAAATCCTTCTCTGTGAGGTGAGGAGAACCTGGCACAGGGTGCCCAGAGCAGCTGTGGCTGCCCCTGGATCCCTGGCAGTGCCCAAGGCCAGGCTGGATGGAGCTTGGACCCTAGGTGGGACTGGATGGGCTTTAAATTCCTTTCCATCCCAAACTGCTTCTCTGATGTCCCTGCTTTACTCCAGGCTGAAAGGGGCTGATCAAGAGACCTCAGTTGTGTTGCTAAATAAGAGCACGGATGGCTCCCAAAGCTACAGAACATTCCCTCCCTCCAGAGACAACTGTCAGCCTCTACTACAGGCTGTTATTAATAATTAGTAGCTATGGCAATATCCAGCAGGGGTAAAATCCAGTGCTCAGAAATGCTGTGAGGGGCTTTGCAGTGGCAGTGAGACTCCTGGATATCCTGGCAGTCACACTGACACTGATGGGAGAGGAATGTTTGCTGTTCCTTGTGCAGACAGGCAGGGCTGGGTTCCTGTGCTGCCCAGAGCACAGTCTCAGCTGATGCAAGGAGACAGCTCCCGAAGAGCAGGTGATCATCTGCCCTTGCAGGGCCAGGGAGGGATGGCTCATGTCCTTGGTTTGGAAATGCCAGGTGGAAAGGAGAAGGGAGAAGAAAAATCTGCACAGTTTCTGTGGGGACAGAGGGCTTTGTGCCCTGAGGGATGGCAAGGAGCACTTCCTCCTTAGCTGCTCCATTTTACCCTCTGAAATCTCTTTACCCAGCAGAGGTAAGGCTCGCTGGGCTGGCACAGGAATGGGACAGGAGGGAGCCCTGGAGCTCCTGGAATGTGCTGTCCCTGCAGGGCACATCCTACCCTGGGCAGGTGGCACCAGGAGAGAACTGCCCCTTGTCCCAGACTGCAAGGCAAGATGTATTCTATTGCCATCTGTCAGAGGTGGAACAGTTATGTTCTGTTCACTGGGCAGTTTTTCTTTATCTCTTCCATAGCCACAGCCCCCTCTGGGGGGACATCTGCTGATAACAGGCCATTGAATGTCACTCATGGCTGATAAGAACTACAGCATCCACTGGTAGATGTGAGCCCAGGGGAGGAGCCAAGCATTCCTACCTGGATACAATCTGAGATCCTGGGACAGCAGAACAGCCTTTCCACTGCATTCCCAGAGGAACAGCAGCTGCCTCTTCGCCTGACCCACAGGGTGTCGGGCTGTGCTCTGACTCTTTCAGCGTTGTCTTGGGTTCCTGCATTGTTTATTTTATGCTTTTATTTTCTTTCCTAATAAAGAACTGTTATTCCTGCTCCCATATCTTTGCCTGAGAGCCCCTTAATTTAAAATTTATAACAATTTGGAGGGAGGGGGTTTGCATTTTCCATTTCAGGGGAGGCTCCTGCCTTCCTTAGCAGACACCTGGCTTTCCAAACCAAGACACCCTCCATTCTCATCCCCTCCCTCAAAGCTTCCCCTGGTGGCACAGCAGGGTCAGGGTGACACTTCCCAGCTCTCCCACTGCAGCCCTGTGCCTGGAGCAGCCACCAGTCTGGGGATCTGCACATTCAGCACAGGGGCCAAAGGAGTTTGAAGGGGCTCAGGTTCCTTGGTCCCTGCCCTGGTGTGGCACTGCCAGCCTGGCTCAGCCCATAGGGCTGGGACAGCAAAGGGATCACCCTGCTGGAGCCTCCCACGGATTGCAGGGTGCCAGAGACATTTTCTGTGCCTCGTGCTCCTGAAAAAACCTCCTGGAGTTCCTGAAACAACCTCCTGGTGCTCCTGGAGCAGCCTCCTGGTGCTCCTGAAACGATGTCCTGGAGGTCCTGGAACAACCTCCTGGTGCTCCTGGAGCCGCCTGGGGCTGTGCAGTGACATTTCCCTGCCGTGGGATCAGAGGCTGCAGCCCGGAGCTGTCTGTGCCTCCTGTCACCTGCTCTGAGCAGCTTCAGCAGGAGGAGAACAGCAGTCTGTGACTCCAGGTTAATGGCTTTGCTGTTCTGCCTTATCAGGTGTCTCCTACAGCTGCTGCTGGGACAGGGATGGATTTCCAGCCTCAGCAGCTAACGAGAGTGAAGGAAGGAAAGCACTCACAGCACTCACACTTTGTCATTCTGGTTTTATTGAACCCTGGATTAAATGTTTTATTTCCAAACACTCCCCCTGGGCCAAAGCCACCCCTGCAGTCGATCAGAGATGTTTGGGCTATTTTTGAAAGGACAGAATTGCTGTGTCTGACTGCAAACCCCCACAGCTCCATCCTCTCGCTGGGGACAGGGTGTGTGCTCAAGTCGAGTTCTGCTGTCCTAACCCTGAACTGGACCCAGCACTGAGATCCAGGTGAGCTCAGCACAGGGAAAATCCATGCCCAAATCACCATGGGCTCAGTTGCTAACGCTCTGAGATCCCACAGGAGCTCTCCCAGTGCAGCCCCAGAGCAGGTCCTGGTGTCACCAGCCCACAGTGACAGTGGGTAACTCACAGTTCCTCACCGAGCATTCCTGCAGTGCCTGAGAGCCCCTCACAAGCATCATTCCTTGCCAGTGCTTCCTCTGGATATTGATTACTCTGAGCACTAGTTAAAAGAAGGGGAAGGGACTGTGGCAGTGAAAGGAATGGGGGCCCAGGGAGAGGGTGACAGTAAGGACAGGGCCCTGTGGTGTCCCCAGGCTGGTACAGGCAGGTGAGGGGATGCAGCGGTGGCTGGGATCGGTGGGGATGGCAGCAGGGAAGTGCCCAGAGGAATGGGCTGGCCTGGGAGGGGCAGGAGCCATGAACTGCCCAGGGATGTGGGCAGGGAAGTGCCCAGAGGAATGGGCTGGCCTGGGAGGGGCAGGAGCCATGAACTCCCAGCAGCTCCTTCACTGCAGGGCTTGCAGCAATCACTGTTATTAGCTGGGGATTGCTTCTAATTCAGGACTTGTTCTTCTCAGAAAAGGCTTTAAAAAGCATCTGACTGAAACAATTACCTGAAGGAAAAAGCTTTTAAATAATGGAGCAGCATGTAGAGAAGAGGGTTGGATGTTCAGTGTCCCCCATGCCAGGAGCCAGCTGCAGCTGCAGATTCCTGCCAGGAGCAGGACCTCACCCAGCAGAGATGCAAATTCAGTGCCAGGATGAGGAAATAAATCTTCTTTCAGCCAAACACCTGCATTTCCTCACCACCTTCTCCCTCTCTTTACACTCCAGCCACAGCATTCCCTCAGTGCTGGGTAACCCCACCAGGGCTGCCCGAGCCCCTCGTGAGGGAGGATGAGGGGGGAATGTTTGCAGGCAGATCCAGAGGGCCATGGGACTGTTTGGACATTCACCTTCTGTGCTGCACCCCTGATGAGATGGATTTCATCCCAGGCTTTGGGAAAACTGCAGATTCTCAGGCAAAGCAGGAATTTCTGCACTCTGTGAGAAAAGCACAAAGCTTCAGCGTCACACCCAAACCTTTCCTCTGAGCCAGGCTGGGAGAGCTGGGGGGGCTCACCTGGAGAGGAGAAGCTCCAGGGAGAGCTCAGAGCCCCTGGCAGGGCCTGAAGGGGCTCCAGGAGAGCTGGAGAGGGACTGGGGACAGGGATGGAGGGACAGGACACAGGGAATGGCTCCCACTGCCAGAGGGCAGGCATGGATGGGAGATTGGGAATTAGGAATTGTTCCCTGGCAGGGTGGGCAGGCCCTGGCACAGGGTGCCCAGAGCAGCTGTGGCTGCCCCTGGATCCCTGGCAGTGCCCAAGGCCAGGCTGGACATTGGGGCTTGGAGCAGCCTGGGACAGCGGGAGGTGTCCCTGCCATGGCAGGGGTGGCTCTGGGTGGGCTTTTAGGTCCCTTCCCACCCAAACCATTCCATGGCCTTGTGCTGGTCCATATCTAGCTCGTTCCCACCAGGACTGCAGAGCTTTCCCCACTGAGCATTTGGACACCTGTCCCTGTAGTGCTGCCTCAGAAACTTTGATTTACCTGCACATTTGCACTTCAAACCCTGCTCAGCACGATTCAAAGGCTGTAATTACCATTCCTGGGAAACTCCTGCTCATTTGCCGTTGTGGCTCTGACAGATCCTGGCCCCCATGAACCGAATGCCAACCAGGCACCACACACAAATGTTTTTCTCTTCCTGTTCTGGAGGGAGGGGAGAGGGCCCCGGCTGAAGCAATGAGTAGGAAATTAAGCTGTTAAAGGAGGAGGCAAAGCCATCCAGAAGCAGCTGGTGACTGGGATGTGGGAATGGCTCCTGTTCTCCAGGCAAATGGAAGCCAAAGCCCTCAGGGAACAGCAGGATCACACACACACACATAGGGTGAGTCCCACAGGACTTGTTTTCCCTAAAACCCTCTCACATCAACAGCCAAAGGCTGGAACTCTGTTCTCCTTCTCCCATCATCCTGATGGGGATGACTGCTTGGCATCTGCAGAACAGCTTCTGAGGGAAATCCCAGCAGTGGCTCCTGGAGTGCTCTGCTCAAAGGGGATCCTCCATGTCCGCTCAGGAGAGGGAACCCAGCTTAAGGCTGGGTTAAATATTTCCCTTTAAACATCTTCCCTCCAGCACAAAATTCCTTTTAGGCAAAATCCATAGGCTTTCCTTCTGTCCTTCTGTCCTTCCTTCCATCCTTCCTTCCCCAGGACCTGGACACTTCCCTCCAAGCACTCTCAAGAGGATTTTTGTTAAATCCACTTTTTCTGGTGATAAAAACTCCTCAAACATCTTACTCCACACCCCCTCTGAGAAAACAAATTAATTTTGAGCTCAGGATTTTCAGTAAAATTATAAAAATATCCATAGGGGGAATCCTGGGGGTTTCCCAACCTGATTTGCTTCCTTGGGAAGGAAGCACAGAGATCAAAATAATTTGTTTTGCTGCTGAGAGCACATTAGCTTTATCCTAAAAATTTCAGGCTGAATCAGTTCCAGTAACTCTAGGACCAGCCAGGATGGAAAACCAGCTCAGCAACACAGAACAAGCAGAAGTTAATAAATATTTCAGCTCTGTAGTTGGAAATAATTTGGATGATGCCTCCATATCCTACAAGGATAATGAAATCCTTCACATTGCAGTGCCCCAAAGCAATGTTTGATTGCACAGACAGAATTCAATAGAATTAAAGAGCTTGTTAAACATCAGCTCCTCAACTCAAACAGTTTCAGCCTGAAGCTCCACATCATCTGCATGGAGGAGGATTAAGAGCAGCTATCCAGGAACATTCCAGAACTTGTCACAGCTCTGGAGAAATGGTTATCAGGATGTCTGAGTCAGGCTTAAGGCAGCTTTAAGGCTGGAATTTTGGTCTCCTGAGGGAATGCCCTGATCAGCAGATGTTTGGCTCTCTTGGAGCGATGCTGGCTCAGCCCTTTGCCTTTGTGACTTTTTGTCACATTTTGTCTGTCCCCTCCATCACCCAAGGTTTAGGAAGGACTGGACTCTACCGCAGACAGAAAAATCACCACTGACCAAAACCTGCCCCTGAAGGGGCCAAGAGCTGTTCAAATCCTGCATTACTGGGTGGTTTTACTTTCCACATGTCAGAGAAATTTCCTCTGGTTTGGGCTCAGTGACTTCCTGTCACCACTAAAAAAAAAAAAAAGAAATGAGATGGGCCCTCAACGCCCATCCAGTGCCATGGGCAGGGACACCATGCACTGCCCAGGTGGCTCCCAGCCCTGTCCAGCCTGGCCTTGGGCACTGCCAGGGACTGGATCCCACAACCTGTGCCAGGGCCTCTCCTCACAGAAGTTCCCACCCCTCCAGCCCCTCTGTGCCAAGGGCAGAGTGTTCAGGGAGTTTAGTCCTGCAGTTTGAGTTGAACACAGAATTAAGAAAGTGAGTCTTTGCACAAAGCAGGATTATCCAAGGTGGTCTGCACTGAATGGGCCCTGAATGAACACGGTGAACCCTCACTGAGGAGGGAGTGTCCCAGATTGCAAGGCAATGTGTATTCTATTGCCATCTGTCAGAGGTGGAACAGTTATGTTCTTTATCTTTAAAGCTTTCACAGCCAATCCTCCCTCCAGGAGATCTCTGCTGTTCCTGGCCACTGAGTGTCCCTGCATGGCTGACCAAATTCCATCATCCCATGGGAGATGAGAGTCCAGGGGAGGAGCCAAGCATTCCTACCTGGATACAATCTGAGATCCTGGGACAGCAGAACAGAATCCTTTCCACTGCATTCCCAGAGGAACAGCAGCTGCCTCTTCTCCTGGGCCTTCAGAGGAAGACTCCACCTTTCCCCAGGATCCTTGCTCCAGCAGAACCACACCTGACACTGCAGGAGGGCTGCAGCCACAATTCCAATTGGATGCTGCCAGCACTCTGACCCACAGGGTGTCAGGCTGTGCTCTGACTCTGTCAGTGTTGTCTTGGTTTCCTGCATTGTTTATTTTATACTTTTATTTTCTTTCCTAATAAAGAACTGTTATTCCTGCTCCCATATCTTTGCCTGAGAGCCCCTTAATTTAAAATTTATAACAATTTGGAGGGAGGGGGTTTGCATTTTCCATTTCAGGGGAGGCTCCTGCCTTCCTTACAGACACCTGGCTTTCCAAACCAAGACACTCACTAAGGAGAGAGGGAAATACCAACAGTAATTTTGCTGGGAGCTGCTTTCAGATTCCTGGAGGGAATGACTGCAGGTGGTCCAGACAGGGCAGTCAGGGACAGGGACAAGAGGAGCCTCTCCCCTACAGCTGGGCACTGTCACCCCCTGCCCGTGGTGACACAGGGACCTTGGTGTCTCAAGGAATCACAGCCAGTCGAGCAGTGATGAGAGGGACTCACTAAATGCACAAAGAAATTGAGAAATTAATTGTAAAATGAAGATATAAAATCAGCAGCACCAGTTCACTCCTGCTGGATCCCCCATTCCAGCTCTGACTGCTGCATTTTTAATGCATTTATGGAATTTTAAGGTCCTGGCAGGGGCTTGTGCTGCACTCAGGTCCTGGGAGCACCCACTTACCCCAGCACTGAGTCTGGTGCCATGAAACCAGAGATTAAACCATTTCTTCCGATCCTCACTCATATAGAAGGTGAGGAAGAAGCCACTCAAAATTAAGTTTGGGGTTTTTTAATTTAATGGAAAAAAAGTGTGTCAAGATTAAAAGGAAAATACAAATCCTTCTTCAAAACAGAAAGGAAAAGTGAAGAATTCAGAGATTAATTGGGGAAACTGAAGTGTCTCTCCCAAATATTCAAATATTACCCAGGCATAAATGAAATATTTAATATCAAGGATTTTGAAGAGCTTTCATTTCATTTTGTTAACATTCTGAAAAGCTTTGTCTGTTCATGTAACATCCACATCTGAGCAAAAAGCCCTTTGGAGTGGAGAAGCTGCCCTTTGTTTGGAGAACCCTGTTGACTTTTTAATACTTTTTTCCTTTCCTTTCTCACCAAAGAGACAAATGACCTTTTCCTGTGAAAGGCACTAATTGTGATGCACTTTTATTTTCAGGTCTCGCTGAGAGGCTGCAGGGCAGCCCAGGTGCCTCTCCCTTGGTTGCTCTGGGATGGTCAATCAGCCCCGGATTTGGGGCTGTGGGATTTAACTGTGTCAGGACTTTGCTCCCATTGAGGGTTAATGAGGACATCACACACTGAGCTGAGCAGGGCAAGGTTCACCCTCTGACACATCAAACCCAGCAGAGGGAACAGCTCCTTTCTCCTCCACTGACCTGAAAGTTCAGCACTGCAAAAATAAAAATATTGGGCACAGGCAGGAGCAGGAACTGGGCAAAGCCTGGCCCGGGCAGAACAGGGTGGAACAAAAGGTGATTTTAGCAATCAGCATCCTCTGTGGCCTGGGGTGGCTTCAAAAGCCACATCTGAGCCCTCTCAGGTCCAGGGTCCTTCTCCAGCTCATCTCGTTTCCCAGCAGCTTGGATTTCTGGGAAGCAGCACTTTTGTGTGGTTTTCATTTGTTTTATTCCCCCAGAGACAAACTCCACCTGGAATCCAAGAGGAGGAAATGTGAACCTTTAATTCAGGGATGATTCCATCTCCTCTGGAGCAAAGTCCCAGCTGAATTCCCTGTGCTGGGAGGTTCTGTCTGTACTGCTCCAGGGGAACGTGGTTCATATTCCTTTGATTATTAAGGATCGTAGATCCCTGAAATAGTTTGGAAAACTGACCTCAGTTTCAACAATTGTACTTCAAGTCCATTTTCTCTGCTGTCCCAAGCCAGCTACTCACAAATATTTGTGGAATTGAGGACTCTGGAAGCAGGTATGGATTCTTTTGGAGCACAAGTGGGATGAGGAGCAGCTGAGGGATGTGGGGGGGCTCAGCTGGAGCAAAGGAGGCTCGGTGGGACCTTCTGTCTCAGAATTCTCTAAGTATTTATGATACACTTTAAAAGCAGGGGGTTTTTTAGAGAAGCCATCATGGCAAAACTGAGCTTTTCACAAACTCTTTTTCTGGGAGAATGTTTCCCAAGCACTCTGTGGTGGTTTGTGTGGTTTTTTTTTTTTTTTTTTTTTTTTTTTTTTTTTTTTTTTTTTTTTTTTTTTTTTTTTTTTTTTTTTTTTTTTTTTTTTTTTTTTTTTTTTAAATAGGTTAGATATTTCAAATAGGCAGAGCCTTGAACAGGCAATAAAAATGTTCAGTTTGTTCACTCCAGACCGGCCCTGTCAGGGGTGTGTTTGTCTGATCTTAGAATTTTCCTGATCCTTTGGGATTTATAGAGAGGGGTGGGAACAGCTCTCCAGGATGGGGTGAGACCAATTAATTCTGCACCCAGGCAGGGCCCTCGGGTCTCCCCCAGCTCCAGGGAGCTCTTTGACCAAAAGCCTCTTGGAGCTGGAGCCTCCTGGGCTGTGGCTGTTCCCCAGGATTTAGAGCTCAGGTTCAAGGTCTCTTTGCCCTTTTCCTTGTGAGAGCCCCAGATCAGCTCAGCAGGTCCCTCTCTCTTTTTCTGTGCTCTTTGTACAGGGCATGAACTGCTCTGTGGGGGAACGTGGGACTTGCTCAGGTTGTGGACTCCACTTCCCACCCAATTCCTGGGACATTTTCTCCAGAGGTCACAGGCAGGACTCTAAACACAGCACCAAACTCCAGCCTGAAATTCAGGCTCCATCCTCTTTTTGGCAGGATCCTGGTTCAGATGCACTTCATTGTCTCCAGCTCCAAGCAAGAGAAGGTGTCTTGTAAACTCCACAAATTAATTAATGAATCTCTCCAAACCTTTCCTTTCTCTGGAAGACTGGAATGCCATCAGAAATATGGTAATGTGCCATTTGCTAATTCCCCTCCTGTTCCATCTGGGCACAGTAAGATCTTCCCTCTGATCTGTTTTCCATGTACTTGTCAGAGTTGTTAGATCTTGAACAAGAACTGAAGTTTCTTCATCCTTATCCCCCAGTCTTCACGTAAAACAAATCAAGATAAACTCGGGGTTTTTTTCCCAATTAAGCCAAGGCTGGCGCAGGCTGCTCAGGCTCTATCACATGAGAGATCTGGAGAGAAGTTTTCCTGTTATTTTTCTTTCACGATCTTCTCTTGATCATAATTGGATTCTAAAATTAGCCTGAGAAAAGGACTAATTCAAATTTATGACTAAAGATTGGTCTTTCTAACCACGGGTGCATTTCTGCTGCTGATAGAAATATCAGAGCATGATCTGACAAGGAAGGAGTGAAGGGCTGAAAGGTGCTGCTCTGTGACCCCTCAGTTCCTCGCTCTGTTCAATGCAGAGACACAAATTCCAGCGTGGGGCAAATCCAGGTGTGTCAGTCTGGGAAGCCTGAGTGGCACAGAGCCCCTTGGAAAACAATCCCTTGGTTCTGGACAGCTGCTCTTCTTCCTGCTCCTGCTCCTGCTCCTGCTCCTGCTCCTGCTCCTGCTCCTGCTCCTGTTCTGCTGCTGCTCCTGTTCCTGCTCCAGCTGCTGCTGCTGCTCCTCCCTGGAGCTGTGGCAGGGCTCAGCCCACCCTCCACGGTCATGCCAGGGGTAATTTCCCTGATTCCTCTTGTCACTGATAAGAGCCTGACCCCTGGGTGAACATGCCCTGCTCCTGAATGAGGCTTCCTGTCCCAGTGGGCAGGGGCAGGGACGTGGAGCTCAGCTGGGAGAGCAGCCACAGCTCCCACACGGCCTCAGCACCACCAGGCCTCAGCCACCACACCTGAGCTGTCAATTCCCCAGGCTGGGCCTGGGTCTGGCACAAAGTTTGCAGGGTTTCCACGTCTCTGGCTGTCCTGTCCTGCAGTTCCCAGCTCACTCAGGTCAATCCAGATGTGTTCACTCACAGCCCTGAGCCTACTTCCCTTTCTAACGAGAGGGAGCAGTGGACTGAGTGCTCTTCTGAATCCCTGGGGAGCTCCCTGCCAGCAGAGACAGTGGATAGATCCTGCAATCAGAATGCCAGGATGGATGGGTGGGAAGGGACCTCAAAGCCCACCCAGAGCCACCCCTGCTATGGCAGGGACACCTCCCAGTGTCCCAGGCTGCTCCAAGCCCCAGTGTCCAGCCTGGCCTTGGGCACTGCCAGGGATCCAGGGGCAGCCACAGCTGCTCTGGGCACCCTGTGCCAGGGCCTGCCCACCCTGCCAGGGAACAATTCCTAATTCCCAAGATCCCATCCATCCCTGCCCTCTGGCAGTGGGAGCCATTCCCTGTGCCTGTCCCTCCAGGGACTGGAATGGTGATGTGGATCCAAGCCACTGCACTCCCACGTGACTTTGGGGAAGTTCTTGTGGAGGCCCTGGGGGCATCCCCTAAGTTCAGGAGCAGTTACACCCCACTGGCTCCTGTCCCTGTTCCTATGTCCCTGAGCCACTCCTTCCCTATTCCCTGATTGGCCCTTACCTTTGTACTGCCCTGAGACCAGGTGAACCCCGAGTTGCCCTGGGGGGAGAGAAAACCTGGACCCTCCATATGTGTGTGCCTGGGACCTGAACATCTCACCGGGCAGCTGAATTAAACTGCTGTGGATACCAGGCAAAGGCCTTTTTTGCTTCCTTACCCTGGACTTCACTAGCAGCAATTCAGGCTGCAACAAGTTCTGGTGCTTTCCTGTTTCCTGTCCCTACAATAAAAGAGGGACAATGTCACTGATCTCCTCTCAGAGCTCCTGTCACCCACAAACCCAGAGTTCCTGTACCTACACACCCTGGAGACCCTACACCCCCTCTGTCACCTCTGAGCTCCCTGGGAGATGTGAAGGTGTCCCTGCCCAAGGAAGGGAGTGGGTTTTAAGATCTCTCCAAACACAAACCACTCTGTGATTCCATGAACTCAAGATTTCAGTGCTCTCCCTATGTCAGTCCTTCAGCATTTATTTACTTCTCTGTTTCTGTCCTGTTCACAGTCCATTTCCAGGCTGACTGTCAGCAGAGCTGCAAAAAGCAGCTTTTAATAGGGGAGGGGATTGGTGCTGATGGGAGCCCTGTTCCCATTTGTTGGGCTTTTCTCTCCCCTGGGAATAAAACTGATGTGCTCACAACTGGGGGAGTTGTTTTTCCAAGGGTTTAATGGAGCTGAAATGAAGCTTTGGCCCTGTTCTCCTCAGGGTTGATTTCAGCCAGGGTGGAGCAGCAGGGCCCGGCACTGAGGATATGGATTTCAAACAGGAACTCCCACTGTTTAATGAACATTAAACTGGTGGTATCATGGCCCAGAACTGCTACTGCCCTTGGAGATTTCCAGCATGGAATTCAGGAGGCCTCTTAAGGAATTGGAAGGGGAAAATACAGAACTTCTGAATAGCAGGAAGTGCTTAAATTAAAAGAAAACAAAGCTCTCCTTGCAGGTGCCAGTGTGTGACCCACTGTCGTCCTACCAAGAGCCAGAGGCTGCTGGGACTGAGCAGGTTTGGGGATAGCCCCAGATCTGTGGGATTTCTGCCCTGACAAAAACCCCAATTAGAGCCCAAAGAGTTTTTTCCTCATCAATTTCCAGAGTCAGAATCAGTTGGGAGGAAAAGCCAGATTTTTTTCCCACTTCACATTTTGAAGGAAGTGAAATTTTGCCTCCCTTTCCCCTCCCTGTCATAGGGATTTCAATTTCAATCTTCTTAATGAAGAAATTAGTCCCTTGTCCATCCATTAAATTCTCCATCCCTGTGTGATCCACTGGATTTCTAAAGAGCAGAGAGGAAGGGGCATAATTAAATAAATAAAGCCAAATCAAGGAGGATCTTTTTGTTTTGGCAGGAATCAAACCAGAGTTTCTCACTTTAGTGACCCAGCCAATCATCAGGAGCAAGGAGAAATCTCTCTAAAGACACTTCTGCTGAGAGCCAGGCCTTGCCCAGCTCCCTGCCCTCTGCTCCTGTGGGGGAAGGGAGGCTGGGATCAGCTGATTTGGGTTTGTCTTCCTCTCCTTGCTGTTGGTTCCTCTGTCTCCATCAGACTTCCCAGAGTTGATGCACTACTGCAGCTCCAGTCTCCTGGAATGGAGCAGGGAGTGCTGGGCTGGCAGATTCCCTCTGGGCAATGGAATAAGCAGGACAGGTTAGAGCCCGTTCCTGGCTGGGTTCAGCCTGTGCCAGACCAGTAAGGACCAGTCCCCAGCACTGGTGGGTGACAGCAGCCATACCCCTCTGCCTCAGGCAGGAGCCAGGGATGACAGGACCTGTTCCCCTTGGAGAAGGGGATTTTACCAGGCTGGAAAACACAGACACAGAATTTATGGGGGGTTTGTACACAGAATCACAGAACCACGGAATTGTTCAGGTTGGAGAAGACCTTTAAGGTCATCGAGTCCACGCACGAACAGAATCACCACGTTCACCGCTAACCCACATCCCCAAGTGCCACATGCACATGTTTTATGAGCCCTTCCAGGGATGGGGACTCCATCTCTGCCCTGGGCAGCCTTGGCCAGTGTGGAAATTTTCCCCAAATCCACCCTGAGCCTGCCCTGGCCCAGCCTGAGGCCGTTCCCTCTGCTCCTGTCCCTGTTCCCTGGAGCACAGCCCGACCCCCCCGGCTGTCCCCTCCTGTCAGGAGTTGTGCAGAGCCACAAGGGCCCCCTGAGCCTCCTTTGCTCCAGGCTGAGCCCCTTCCCAGCTCCCTCAGCCTCTCCTGGGGCTTCAGCCCATTCCCACAGCTCCATTCCCTGCTCTGGACATACTCCAGCCCCTCCAGGTCTTTCTGGTCATGAGGACCCCAAAACTGGCCCCAACACTGAGACACATCAGCAGAGTCTGGATAGGGGGGATCAGTTCCTTGATTCTCCATGGAGGACGCTGGAAAACACCAGTACAGAGTCTGGGGGTTGCACCTGAGGATGAAAATGAGCCTCCCCAGAGCTGTTCAGTGGGAGCAGAGATTCCCGACTGCTTTGGATTCAAATAATGCAGGAAATTCTCTCTTTTGTTTTTCAAACAGTTCTATTTTTTCCCAACTTCTTTTTCAGTGTGCCTGGAAATATTTGTTTGGAAGTGTTTAAAGAAAACCTTCACAAACAGAGTTTGCTTCCCACATACATTTTTTATAGTTTTCTTTCTCCTCTCCTTTGCTTTCAAAACCCCAATCCTCAGCACAACCACGTCTCCTATTAAAAAAAAAAAAAAAAATAAGGAGTAAAATAGAACATTTCCAGTGACAAGGCAAGGTGGTGCCACAAGGAAGGACCTTGGATGTGAGATTTCCTTTCTCCCTTGTTGGACACTCTGGCCAATTATCTGTCCTCAGCTACAGTACCTGGGGACCTTTCTCCAGTCTTTCCACCTTCCCCCTTGGAGAGGAGGCAGCTGCTCCTCCCAGCAGTGCTGGCCCAAGCCCAGCTCCTTTTCCTTTGAGGTTTCCTTTGGAAAGGAGCCCGTGGTGTGAAAGGAGCTGGAACAGTTTGAGCAGAGCCACCCAGCCCTGCCTGGGCACAGCCACCCCTCCCTGGAATGGGACCTCAGAGCCAGCATGAACTGAGCCTGGGGAATCCCAGGTTGGAAAAGACCTCCAGGATCATCAAATCCAACTTTTGACTGAGTTCCCCCATTCCCAATAAACAACAGCACAAAGTGCCACCTCTGCTTGTTCTTTGAGCACTTCCAGGGAGGGGATGCAACCCTGGGCAGCTGTGCCACACCCTGAGAGCCCTTTCCAGGAAGGATTTCCCCAAAATCCCACCTGATCCCTGAGCATCGGAGGAAGGGAAGGTCGAAGGAACAAGCATTGTTCAGACAAGCCCTCTGAAGGAAGGGAAGTGATTCTGAAAATATCCCCTGCTCACCCTGAGTGACACAGAGCCACGTGCCTAGGGCTGGCAGGACACTGTCACACTGCCTCAGTCCCCCTGGGCTTGCAGGTGGTTTCTCTGCTGGGCCACCAGTGACAGAGGTTGGAGGGAGGCACTGAGGGCTTCTGTTCTTTCCTCTACTCATAGATATTTATATTTCCCTATTAAAAAAAATCCTCCTTAGCTGATAGAATTCCAAAAGGGGAAAATCTCTCATTAATGAGCCACCAATAGAGATTTTACAAAGCACCTGACAAGGCTGAAGCCATCAATTCTCTGAATTAACTGGAGTGGAGTTGTGGATGCAAGCAGGAACTCAGCCAGGAACAAATTAAAGGAATTCAGCCTCAGATTCATCAATGTCCTCATTAATATTTTGGCCTCTCCATGGTCCAGGAGTGATGGGGGAGAGAGCAGAGCTGACAGGAAGAACAAGGCTGTTGAACACTCCGTAAGGTTTATTGGCATGGAGATAGTGAGAGGTGCCACAGCCCCAGTGTCCCCCCCAGCCTGTGCTCAGGGCTGTGAGCAGCTGCTGCCCTCCAGGGCTGGCCCTGCCAGGCCTTGGAATTGCCTGGGAGAGAAAGTCCTGGGGCCCTTCTGCTCAGAGCCTTGGGGGAAATGGGAAGACAGGGAATGTTTGTGCCAGGAACTGTGACAGGATCTTGGGCTGAGGTTTTATTGGATCCTCAGTGGGAACAGGACACAGGTAAAATAGTGACAGAGACAGAATTATGGAATCCCAGGCTTGGAAGGGACCTCAAAGCCCACCCAGTGCCACCCCTGCCATGGCAGGGACACCTCCCCCTGTCCCAGGCTGCTCCAGCCCCAGTGTCCAACCTGGCCTTGGGCACTGCCAGGGATGCAGGGGCAGCCACAGCTGCTCTGGGCACCCTGTGCCAGGGCCTGCCCACCCTGCCAGGGAACAATTCCTAATTCCCAATCTCCCATCCATGCCTGCCCTCTGGCAGTGGGAGCCATTCCCTGTGCCCTGTCCCTCCATCCCTTGTCCCCAGTCCCTCTCCAGCTCTCCCTTTGGGCACTGGAAGGGGCTCTGAGCTCTCCATGGAGCACCCTCCAGGTTTATGTTCCAGGTGTTCCACAAGTTCCAGAACAGAATGGAAAGAGAAAAGAGACCCCTCTGCCATCCAGTCTGGAAGCTTTTCTGTTTACAGCCCAGGCAGATCCCTCATCCCAGACCAGAATTGTTTGACTTCATTTGTGAAATGCAGTTTGGGCCTGCTGGACTGAAATGTTTCAGTTCAATTTGTCATGCTGATAAATGACCCTCCCTCACTGTTGCTTACATTTAATTTAATGCAGGCCTATGGGTGCACAGCCAGGTTTAAACAACAGATGAACTCACCTGGTACAGTGGAAGGTGTCCCTGCCATGGCAGGGTGGCACTGGATGGGCTTTAAGGTCCCTCCCAACCCAGACCAGTCTGGGATTCTCTGATTCCATAATGATCACTGTTAAAATGTGTGCTATATTTGATGTGTTTATTTGTCTACATAGGGAAAAAATGTCAAATCACTCATGACAAAATGAAGTTCAGGGAGTGTCCTCAGAGCTGGTTCAAGTGGGATCCTTCACTCATCAGTGTGGTGGTCCAGAACTGGCAATGTTCCCTTCTGAGCTCATTACCTGCAGTGTCTGGAACAGACAGGCAGCTCCAAAGCCTGATTTGTTTCACACATTTCAGTCCTGATCCCAGGAGAAGAACAAAGTCGTGCCTGTTTCCTTCAGCTTTCAAACAAATCCAGACAATCAGTGGTGGCTGAATCCCCCACTGTCACCTCCCTCGCATTCAGTGCCACGCTCCCTCGGGACTGTCACAAACCCCTGCGGGTCGCAGGGAAGAGGCAAATTCCCTTTTCCACTCGCACAAACCCTCCCAGCCCAGACAATTCTCAGACAATTCCCCAGCTGCAGGACCCAAGCCCCGCCAGGTCCCTCCTGTCCTGGAGGCCCCAAACCCAGCTGTGGTGGGGCTGAGCCCCTCCTGGCTCCTTGGCCCTACTCTCCAGGATGGTACAGGGATTGCAGACCTTGGCATGGACAGACAGCTCCAGTGTGGGGATAAATCCCAACCCTCCGTGCCTCTGTGCCTTGCCAGGCCAGCCCTGTCCCTCCTGTCTCGTGTCCCTGCCCAGGCTGTGCTCAGTGGAAAGGGCTCAGCTGTTCCAGGGGGTTTGAATGCCTGGGGCATCCAGAGGGGTCACATCCAGCCCTACAAGAGCAGGGTGTCAGTCCTTGCCTGTGGATTCCCTCCCCAGGTATAGTAAAATCAGGGCCCCCAACATGAGGAATGATTGGCACCTGACTCCATTAATTCATAATGCTGAACAATTGCTTTATTAAAACTATATTATATTAAATTATACTATACTATATTAAAGAGATACTCTACTACAAAGAATGCTAAAGAATACAATGTCAAATCACTCATGACAAAATGAAGTTAGGGAGTGTCCTCAGAGCTGGTTCAAGTGGGATCCTTCACTCATCAGTATACTATACTAAATTACATACTAAAGAAAACTCGTGATTGTCTGGAGACAGCCAGGACACAGCCTTTGAGTGACTGGCCAAGGAAACAAAACAATCCTCAGCAGAATCCAACTGACAAATCACTTCGGGTAAACAATCTCCATAATACATTCCACATGTGCAAAAACAACAGGAGCAGCAAGTAGAGATAAGAATTGTTTTCTCTTTCTTCTCTCTGAGCTTCTCCAGGAAAAAATCCTGAGAGAATGAAGTCTCTCGGTTCGGAGAATGTGAATGCCGCCACAGCCTTGAGCTCCAGGCTCTGGGGCAGCTCAGGGCCTGGAGTCTCCAGTCAAGCCCTCCTGCAGAGAGATCCCCCTGCTCCCACTCCCAGACCATTTTCCTGGCTGGCACAGCACTCTCTGCTCAGATATGATTTTTTCCCCCAGTTCCCATCAATCCTCAGGAGCTGTTCCAGGCCCCAGAGCAGCTCGCTGGCAAGGCTCCCACCCTGGAGATAAGGGATGTTCGTGTCAGGAACGATGGATAATGTTGGCTCTCCTGCTCTGAGACCTACCTGTATTTGCCTGTTCCCTGCTGCCCAGAGTTCTCCACCTGGGGAGTGTTTGGTTGTGCTGCTGGTCACGGTGACAGTGGCACACTGGAGTTCCCTCGGCAGGGCTGGCACCAGGCACTGCCCTGCTCCTGCCCCATCCCAGCTCCCAGCAGGATCTCATGGATTCATCGATTCCAGCTGCTTCCCCAGCTGGCATCACAAATTGCAGGAGGAGAGAGCTGGGAAAGCTGCTTCTGGACTCTCAAGGGCAGTCACTGATCCTGAGGAGCAAAAACACTCTCAGAGAATTCAGAGGAAAATGAGATGAGTACCTGGAGATGGGGACTAAATGATGGCTGGGAGTTGTTGTGGTTGCTTTAAGAGCAAAACAGAAACACTTAGAATCTGGCCTGCCCAGCAGTCAGGACACCTCTGGAAAATCCCCAGGGCTCAGGGGATTTAAAAACACATTTTCTGCTCCAGTCTGATTCCTGGCTCCTTGGAGGGTTTGTATTTCTTGTTGTCTCCACTGGCATTTGGAAATGTGGGGAAGGGAAGAGTCCCCCTGAATGCTGGAATTAAAAGATATGGAGTGGAAAACCAACAAAGCAAGTACCCTTTCCATGTTAAAAGATTTATAACAATAATAAAACTGTAACTTGTAACTGTGAAGGACTGATCGAAACTTTTTCCATTAATTTTAGGCCCAGGGAAGCCTCATAAAAATGGGGTGTAAATAACACCTTTTATCTGGAGAAAATAAATCTGAAAAATGTGCCCACTGATTCCTTCCCTCCAGGAATCAAGGACAGTTTTAGGTGGGCTTTGCACGTTTGGAGATTCTTTGGAAGTGTTTTACCTGTCCTGAGTCCAAGCAGTTTCAAGGTGAGTCCTGCTGCCACCAGTGAGGAAATGTGACAACAAAATGCACAAAAATAACAAAAATTGTTATAACTTTCCATGACTTTTGTGGAGAAAAAGGAGAGAGAAGAGAAGGAATTAGGGATTAAAAGCCAAATTTAAGTGGATGCATTAATAATTGTCCAGACATAGTCTTCAGTTGGATGTCAATGATCCAAGCCTGGAAATAAAGTCCTGTAGCATTTTATTTAATATTTAAATCAGCTTACTTGGAATAAATTTTCACATAGAGACAGGCACTGAGTGTCTCTGGTGGAGATGGATTTTTCATTCCCTTCTTTTTCCTTTCCTTTTCTTTTGTGAGAGAATGACATCAGTGCCTCAAAACGACAGGAACGTCAAGGGCCATGAAAAGCCTTGATTTAAGCCGTGCCTGCTCCTGCAGGGAACGTGTCTAATCCTGGCTCCCTGACCTCCCTGGGCAGGTTCTGAGGGAAGCAGAGCCAGCTCTATCTCCCAAATCCTCGGTTCATAATAAAGGATCAAAGGGAGGCAACCCCAGACAGGCAGAAAAGCCACCAGACAGAGGAGGATTGTCACCGTGTAGCTCTGGCCTGCTCTGCAGCATGGAACAAATTCTCTTGATTGGATTTTCCCCCCAGGCACCTTTGGTGACAGAAGTCGCTGCAGCCCTGGGGAGCAGAGCTCTCCTCCCCTGCAGGAATACGAGGGGAGGTTTGCAGAGGGTTTTGGTGGAGTGAGACCTGTCTGTGAGAGATAAAGCAGTCACTGATTTATTTACCTGGGAACAGAGGGCTCGGGCAGAGAGGAGTCAACTGCCCAGCAGAGTGGGCATTTCCCTGGAGAAAATTCCCAAGGTTCTGGATTCTGTACTTGTGGAGGGCTCTGAGCCTGCAGGGAGGGGACTCATGGCCTCACTGGTGCCAGATGAGGAATTGTTGCCCCAGTGGGTTCATACAATGCTCACTCTTCAAACCACTGGCCCATGGAACCTACAATGCCCATTCTGTAGGAAGAGAACTGGAAAGCAACCCCCAGCCCAGCTGTGCCCAGTTTAACCAGTTCACTAGGGTCCAGGTGTGGCTTTGGGGTCACCAACCATCAGGGACCACAAGCGACCGCAGGACTGCAGAGCACCTGCACAGAGGGAAAATATGGAAATTATTTTGGGGAAATGATTATCATATGGATATTTATTCCAGGAAAATCAATGGATATGTATGTAAAACATAATCTATACCAGGAGCTTTCTCTGTACTCAGCAGTCAGGATATTTTGGAGAAGATATCCCCTTGTGCATCCATCTGAATAAAGGATTTCTGCTTCTTAATGCTGCATTGGTGTGAAGGAGTTTTGTTTTTATGGATTTTTGGTAGCGCCACCCATCCGTCCGGGATCACATAGTATCCTGAGCTGGAAAGGACCCACAGGGGTTCCCAACCCCTGGTCCTGCCCAGAATCCCAACAATCCCACCCTGGGCATCTCTGGCAGCACTGTCCAAACCCTCCTGGAGCTCTGGCAGCCTTGGGGCTGGGACCATTCCCTGGGGAGCCTGGGCAGTGCCAGCACCTCTGGGGAAGAACCTTTCCCTGAGATCCAGCCTGACCCTCCCTGGCCCAGCCCCAGCCGTTCCCTGTATGACAGAGTGCAGCTTCCCAAGGCAATTTCCTGACTTTCCCATGAACAGGTGCTTTCCCTCCTCCAGAGGAGGCTTCAGGGAGGATGAGGAGGGTGTGAGGGAATGAAAGGCTTGTCAGTGCCACCGAAACCTCTGTGCTGGCAGGAAGAGCACAGCGTGTTTCTGGCATCCTTCTGAGCCCAGCCTGGCTCTGCACCCCGGGCTGTGCAGAGGGGCAGGGAGGGCGAGGTGGCCCATGGCCTTCCTGCAGCTGAGGAGGGACCAGCACAGCCCTGCTCGTGGGGCAAACAGCTGGGGCCTCTGCAGCCCCACAGGCAGGGAGGAGCCGGCAGGAGCCGCCATGGGCCGCGGCCTGGGTGCAGCTCAGTCCTAGATGGCCCCGCAGGGATGGACAAACTCCTGACCCACAAACACTCTGTGCCAGTGCGGCTCTGGGGTGTGACCCTGGGTGTGACCCTGCATGTGACCCTGGGTGTGACCCTGCATGTGACACAGGACATGCTGCAGGTGTGACCCTGGATGTGACTCTGGGTGTGACCCTGGGTGTCACCTTGTGTGTGACCCTGGGTGTGACACTGACACAGGACATGCCTTGGGTGTGACTCTAGGTGTGCCACGGAACATGCTGTGGCTGTTACCCTGGGAGTGACACAGGACATGCTCTGGGTGTGATCCTGGCTGTGACCCTGGCTGTGACACTGACATAGGACATGCTGTAGGTGTGACCCTGGGTGTGACCCTGCATGTGACACGGGATATACTATGGGTGTGACCCTGGGTGTGACCCTGCATGTGACACGGGACATGCTGCAGGTGTGACCCTGGATGTGACTCTGGATGTGACAGAGGACATGCTCTGGGTGTGACTCTGGATGTGACAGAGGACATGCTCTGGGTGTGACCCTGGCTGTGACCCTGGGTGTGACACTGACACAGAACATGCTCTGGGTGTGACCCTGGCTGTGACACAGGACATGTTGGGGATGTGGCACAAGGAGCTCTCCCTGCCCTGGGCACCAGCGCTGGCAATGTGTTCACTGGGAAGAAATTGAATTCTCTAACTTCAGGTTTCTCTGTGCTCCTTGAGTATTTCACAATCAAACACTTAATTTTAAAATCCCACTCCTTTTCCCTTCTTCATTTGCTTTCCTTCGAACTGTCCCTGACACCCCCTTGTGTGTTTCCACCTTCTCCTTTTTTGAGGGGACAAGGAATGAGTGAGAGGAGCTGAGGCTGACTGATGCTCCCACACCTTGCCACGGCGAGTCTGAGGGAGAAGTTTCTCTTCCTCTTGTCTCAGATTGCTTATTTTTTCTTTTCTTCTTTTCTGGATCTGTCCCCAGTAGGATTAACCCCTTGTCCTGTCCCTCCATCCCTTGTCCCCAGTACCTCTCCAGCTCTCCTGGAGCCCCTTCAGGCCCTGCCAGGGGCTCTGAGCTCTCCCTGGAGCTTCTCCTCTCCAGGTGAGCACCCCCAGCTCTGCCAGCCTGGCTGTGTAGGAGAATTTACAGAGCAAATGTTTGATTTTCCAAGAGAGTTGAAACTGAGGGAAAGCTCCTGTTTACACTGAGCCAGCCTCTGAGCTGGGAATTCCTAGAGTTCATCCAAGGCCCTCGCTGTGAGACCTTTGTGAACATGGCACAGGACCAGTCCTGCCCTTCACTGCCAGCACCACCTCTTGGTTCTGCCATCCTTGGCCGTTATTCCAGTATTTCAGAGGCTGGAGGTTGGTGGAGGTTTTTAGACTGAATTTTCCTTCCATTTTGGAGTGAATTCCCTTTCCAATCCCCTCCTACCATCTAGTGGGAGATTTGGGTAAAACACATCAGCATGAGTTGATTGCTGAGAAAATACCAGGTGGTTCTGTCTCACCTGAGAACAACATTTCTGCACTTGTCTTAAACACAGGTGAGCAAGGTCATGAGAAAAATACCCTCAGCTTGTGGCAACAGAAAATTATCCTCAGCGAGGGACTGGGTTGGAAACTGACAGGAAAGGAAAATGCCTGGGGTTTATGGTGGATTTGCAGGGAGAAAAGCAATAAACTTGTGAAAAATAAAAAGGAAATAAAGATTGGAAGTAAAATACAAGGGAGAAAAATGTTTTGGAAGGGAGTGGGTGCATTTGGGGGGCCTACAGGCGCTCTGGAGAGGGAATGTGGGCAAAGGCCTGGAGGGAGAGGACAATGACCCCAAGCAGAAGGAGGGCAGGCATGGATGGGAGATTGGGAATCAGGAATTGTTCCCTGGCAGGGTGGGCAGGCCCTGGCACAGGGTGCCCAGAGCAGCTGGGGCTGCCCCTGGATCCCTGGCACTGCCCAAGGCCAGGCTGGACATTGGGGCTGGGAGCAGCCTGGGACAGTGGGAGGTGTCCCTGCCATGGCAGTGGTGGCACTGGGTGGGCTTTAAGATCCCTCCAACCCAAACCATTCCAGGATTCTGTGACTGATTTTTTTTTGAAATCCTGTGGAAAACTCCAATCCCAAAGCAGTTTTAACCCTAAACTGAGCCCAACTTCACTCCCTGGGCAGTCTGGAACTTTGGTGCTCAGACTCTAAATGCCCCATGAGAGAGGATCCAGATCTCCAGGAATCTTCACCAGGTCAGCAAGGCATCCAGCCCCAGAATCCTGGAGTGCTTTGGGTTGGAAGGGACCTTAAAATCATCCATTTCCAACCCTCACCACAGGCAGGGAACCTTCCACTATCCCAGACAGATAGAGGAGAACAAAACCAGTCTGGACTGGGGGTGGAGTCGGGAGCTAAGGCAGAAGCAACTCCCCACTCAGGGGTCAGCTCCCACAGAGACCCATCCAGGGCCAGAACATGGAACTTGCAGCTGCTGCTTTTGCCTCCCAATACCATCTTCCCTTTGATTTCCTGCTTGCAAACCCATCAAACCCAGATTTTCCATGGCTACATCCCAAATCCTGGCTCTGGATAGGACAAACAGGGAGCCAGAGCCTTTCCAAATCCTTTTGTGAGCTTGTAATGTGAGTGATGCTGTGCATGGAGAGCTGCACAGCCAGGAACACCCTGGGGAGAACAGGAGATCCCCTGGGAATCTGCTGACAAGTTTACATGACAAAACACAGATCTTGTCAAAACGGGCATTCCTTTAAGGAGCCTCCAAACTGAAGCTTCTGAATCAACATTTTGAAATTTCAATCTGTCAAAAGCTGACATTGCTTTGAAAGTAGGTTTGTGTTTTGTTCAAAACAGACAGGGATTTTCAGGTTGCTGTTTCCAAATCAACACTTCCCTGAGTACCACTGCAGTGTTGGTATTTTGGGGGCTGATCCAACTTGCAGCCAGAAATGAAAGCTAAAATAATGGAATTCTCAGTCGGAGCCCCTGAGCAGCCTCTTCCAGTGCCTGAGAACTCTTTCTGTGGAGAAACTTTCCCTAAATCCAGCCCAAACCTCTCATAGCACAGCTTGAAGCTGTCCCTTGTTCCCTGGGAGCAGAGCCCAACCCCCACCTGTGACTTTACTCCTATTTTATCCTGCTTCCTTTCTGTGATTCAAAATCAGTTTTGAACAGAATTTCCAACCTTCACAAACACACACTTCTAAGCTTTGCTTTTCATTTCCTGACTTGAATCTTAATTAAGTGAGTAATTGCTTATTTGGGTAGCAGCTCAGGAGTACCAATCTGCAGATACATCAGAGTTACTGTTCACTGATTCAGGATGTGACAGAGTTAATGGAAGTCTTTCCACGGGAGATACATTGACATATTCAAAGGTCTGCTTAGCATCTCTGTTTCTCTGTGCAGCACTAAAAATGCAGCTGAGTTTTGGGGTGAGTAAGCCTGGGATGAATCAGCTCTGACTCACCTCACCTGCACCTCACTGCTGCCCTTTACACCTTGGGCAGGTGGTGGGGTTTTGGTTTGGAGTTGTGTTTGTTTGTTTTGATTCTTCACCAGAAAAATTCAATGTATTGAAAGCAAAGCTGTTCTTGCTCCTTGGATCCTGAGGGGGTTTCTCATCTACAGTATAAAACAGGGAGTGGATGAATCAGCAGCCACAGGCTGCAAATCTGCTCTGGCCAGCTCTGGCCATGTGTTCCTGGCATTGTCCTTACCCTCAGATATTGATGGGCAGGGGCCAGCAGGGCAGGAGTGAGGGGCATTGGGCACACAAATGGCAAAATCCAAGCACTGAGCCAGGGGTAACTGGGGTTTGTGCAGTGTTCACATGAAAAATGTTCACAAATTTTCAAATTCTATGGCAAACAGACACTAAGAGATGTAATCACATCTCCATTTCATGTGAGACAGCAGCTGAGGACGGAGAATATTTACCCAGCTTTAGTATAAAATAGGTAACAGAGCAGTGAACAGGGCTTGGCACAGGCACAGCTGACAGTGCTGAAGATTTGGGTACTGGAGCCTCTGGATAGCTCCTGGCACAGGGTGCCCAGAGCAGCTGTGGCTGCCCCTGGATCCCTGGCACTGCCCAAGGCCAGGCTGGACACTGGAGCTTGGAGCAGCCTGGGACAGTGGGAGGTGTCCCTGCCATGGCAGGGGTGGCACTGGGTGGGCTTTAAGGTCCCTCCAACCCAAACCATTCCATGATTCCATGATCTCCAAGAGACAACTCCCAGTGATCAGAAAGGGTTCATTTGTTTCTCCATGCTCCCTCTGGACAATGCTGACTTTGAACCCACAGAACTAATCTTTTCCATTTCTCCTCCCAAAACCCCAAGTTTACAACAGAACAGCCTCTCGTCATTGTGTGAAAAGATCAGATTTACAGTGTGGAATATTCTGCTGGAAAACTACCAGGCCTGGTTTCCTCTGCTGCCTGATCCTCAGGTTCTGTTCTTAGCCAGAGAGAGCTGGGAGTGGAGCTTTCTTTCCCAGTGTGCTGAGCTGGGAGAGCTCAGCCTCTGCTCTGGCACAGGGAGCCAGCACAGAGCTCTTCCCACACCTGCAGCACATCCAAAGGCTCCAGCACTGATTCCTGCAGCTGCAGGATCTCAGTCAGACTCAGCCTCTCTCCTGCAGCCATCTGCACCTGGAGTTGGCCAACTGGCTGGCACAAAGGAGAGAACACAGAGAAAAGTGGGGGAAAAAGATAAATATCCTTAAAATGCAAGTCTGGCAGTGCCTCTCGTGCTGCTGCAGAGCAGCACAGGGCTTGTGGCAGTTGGGCATCCAGCTCCTGGGTCTGTGGAATCACAGCATCATTTAGGTTGGGAAAGACCTCTAGGACCATCAAGTCCAACCTCTGACCAAATCCCACCGTTCCCACCAAAGCACATCACAAGGTCCCACATCTGCTTGTTTTGTGAACACTTCGAGGGGACAAAACTTCCAGTTCCAGCCAGTTCTCTGTAGCCTCCTGTGATTAGTGCTAGATGTTAATCAGGTCTGCAATTCTGACAGCAGGAGAGGGAGGTTTGTGCTCTCATTAAACCTGGAGCTCACAAACTCGGCTGGGAGGGCCTTCTTCAAGTCCAGGGAATAATTTATTCCAAGTTGGAAGGGAAGAATCAAGCCCTGAACTGCTCCTCAGTTTTCCCAGGAACTGAGTGTGGTGCTCTTTAATGGAGCATTGCTCCTGTGTGTTCAGCAGCTGAGCAGAACAAGGGCATGAGTGTGGTTTCCATTCCTCTCCCTTTCTCCACCCATCCATCATCCATCCATCCACCCATCCATCCATCATCCATCCATCCATCCATCCATCCACCCATCCAGTGCTGGATCCATCCCGCCATCCTCCATCCATCATCCATCCATCCATCCATCCATCCATCCATCCATCCATCCATCACCCATTCATCCTCTGAAGGGACTTCTCCAAGCTGGGAACATCCCAGGGGATGCTTTAATGCACAGAGCTCTGTGAGAAGCAGCCTCTTCGTTGCTTTTCTGTGGCATTTTGATAAGGAACTGCAGGAGTGAGATCTCCTGGATTTGAAGGAATGACCCTCCTGGTGCATCCAAGCATAAACCTGCCCTTTTATCTGGCTCTATTCCCTTTTCCCAGCTGCTTCCCAGGTTTGGGGATTATTCTGGGGACCTTCTAATCAAGTGCCCTCTGCAGAGACTCACCTGGGAATTCATATGGCAGGAGTTCCTGAGGGAATGGCTGGAGCTGGGCCGGGGAGAGTCAGGCTGAATCTCAGGGAAAGGTTCTTCCCCAGAGGTGCTGGCACTGCCCAGGCTCCCCAGGGAATGGTCCCAGCCCCGAGGCTGCCAGAGCTCCAGGAGGGGTTGGACAGTGCTGCCAGAGATGCCCAGGGGGGGATTGTTGGGATTCTGGGCAGGGCCAGGGGTTGGGATGACCCCTGTGGGTCCTTTACAGATCAGGCTATTCCAGGATTCCATGATCTGTCTCTCTGTGTCTGACCCCTCTCCCGGGCAGTTCAGCCCTTTCACCTCGGTGCCTTTGGTGCTGTTGGCTCTCATTTCCCTCTGGCTGCTGCTGGGGATGGCTGGGATGTGTCCCAGTGGGAGCTGCTCCCTGCCACCTCCATTCAGATCAGGTCCCATCAACCCTGCCAGCCAGCCAGGAGCTGCTCCAGTGGGGAATTCTCTGATCAACCCCAAACCCCTGCTCAAACACAGCACTGAGCTCCCAAGCAGCCCCTGCAGATCCACTCCCTGCTCCTCTGCAGTGCGTGAGGGAAAGGGAACGAGGGGTCAGGGCCAGAAGGGACCCAGGCTTGCATCAAACCTGTGGGACCCAAGGCTGGGGTGGTGCTTCCAAGGGAATGCTGAGGGGTGGAAATCCTCTGGGAGAGGCTGCAGGGCAGGACAGGGAATGCTGAGGGGTGGAAATCCTCCGGGAGAGGCTGCAGGGGCAGGACAGGGAATGCTGCACAGAGACACTCCCTCAGTTCGGTTATTTCAGGGACCAGGGTGAGCCCAGTTACCCACGGCACTGACTCCCAGTTTGCCCCAGCACTCGGAGCTCCTTTGCCCTGAAGCTCCAAAGAACTGCCCTGAACTCCAGCTGTTCCATTTCCAGCACTCTTGCTGCCTGGCAGGTTCCTTTCATCTGCCTTCCTTCCGTCTCTGCAGCAGCCGCACAGATCCCGTCCTGCAGCTCCTCTCGAACCCTAGAGGGTGCAATTCACTCAGCGAGCCTCAGCAGAACTCCGAAATTGGAATTCCAAGGATTCCTGGCAAGACAGGGAGGTGGGAGAGGAGCCGATGGCGAGAACACCTCAGCCAGCGCGCTCCAGGTTAAGAGCTCCGCTATTCCCCGTGTATTCCCTGCTGGCAGCGTGGGGTGTGGAATCACAGAGCAGGAGAGCTGCTGGAGCTGCTGCTGCTGGGGTGGCACCGAGGACCTGGTCCCAGGGATGTGCAGCTCAGCCCCTGCCTTCCCCCCGATTCCCCATGGAGGGAATTCCCCATCCAGCCGAGCTCTGAGCTCAGGGAGTGACCCAACCCGCAGGCTCCCAAAGATATTCCTCCTGTGCCATTTCAAAAAATCAATCCATCGAGCCCATCAGAGCTAGTGCTGGAAGCACAGCAGAGTGCTGAGAGGGGGAGCACTGGGAGCAGCCAGACCTCCCTGTCAGAGGAGCTTTCCATCCTCCCCAGGCTCCCTCAGGTTTATTGTGCTTCTTTTGTGACTACAAAACACAGAGAGATTGCAACAAAACAACCCTTCCCCTTCCCACTGGAGACAGGGCTGGAAAGTCAATCCCTGCTCCAGCTCCTCCTCTTTGGATTCCTCAGGGATTTGTCCTCAGCAGGTCAGGAGGGAACTGCTGTGAAAACCATCCCTGCCTGACGATGCAGTCGGCCATTCAGTCTCGATTTTAAGATCTTTTAAAAGACTAAATATCAATTAATATCCTTAACTGCTGCCATAAATCTGAATTGGAAGCAAACCAGATGAGTTTAAAAGATCTCTGGAGATCCCTTCCAGACCCGGGTTTAAATTGATGGCAGCAGCCACCTAATGGTCTGAATTAAATCCAGGGATGTGAACCTGCTCTGGGCCGACCAGAGAAAGAGCCTGATGCAGGTTTGGGAAGTGTCATTGTTTTTAGGTCTTTCTGGAATAAGGAAACCCGATAGCAGCACAGCCAGGCCAGGCCCACAATCCATGGATTTCACCCTAATCAAAACCTTGTCTGTTTTGCCAAAGAGAAGGTGAGGCCCCACCTTGAATCCTGAGGTCAGGGTTGGGAGGACTGGGGAAGGACCTGGAGGGGCTGGAGCGTGTCCAGGGCAGGGAACAGAGCTGGGAAGGAGCTGGAGCCCAATCCTGTGGATGATATGGTTTAATGGGAATGGAGGGTTTCGGTCAAAGGTTGAAACTGATGACTTTGGAGGTCTTCTCCAACCTCAGTGACCCCATGATTCCATGGAAGGAAGAGCATGAGCTGAATGCAGAATCCTCCTCCAGCAGCTCCTGCCCCAGCACTGCCCCAGCCCCACCAACCCCCTCAGGAGCACTGGGCAGGCTCTCAACATCAAACCTCCCCATAACAGACCTCTGTAAATAATTGACTAATAATAAATAAATAGTTAAATACAAGAGCCATTTAAAATCACTTTTTCTCAGATGAGACATGACAACTTCTATTGATGGGAATACATCACTTTAAATGCTTATTAAAAAACCATTTTGTGCTACTTGTAAAATGGAGTGCATGAAATGAGGTTTATGCTCTCCTATAAACATTTTGCCTTTTTTACTCATCCAGACACTGAAATTCCTGCCGGATCCAGTCACTAAAATCAATAGGAAAATAAAGCCCAGCTCTGCAGTATTATTAACATAATTGCTCCACTATGCAAACAATAGACTGCCTTAACTTGTGCAAAAATAGATGGAAGCAAGGCCCAGGAGCAGTTTTCAGAGGCTCTGGGTGTCTCCGGAGCAAAGTGAGTTCCCAGCTCCTGACAGCCCTGAGCTGCACCGGAGCAGTTGCTGTATCTGCAAAAGGCACCAGGGCAAAGCAATTTGCTGCGCTAATGAGGAGAAACTCGTCAGGATCCTCCCAGGGACCACAGTTCAGAGCATGGAAAGGTCTCACTGGTGTCCAAAGTGAATCCTACTGCAACCGCAGATTGTCCAGGGAGCAGGGGCAGGAAAAGGGAATTTTTCCCTTGAAGAACACAGAAAAACTAGAGATGATCCTGCTGCCCCATCCCTGGCAGTGCCCAAGGCCAGGTTGGACACTGGGGCTTGGAGCAACCTGGGCTAGTGGAAGGTGTGCCTGTCATGGCAGGGGTGGGACAGGATGACGTCTGAGGGCCCTTCCCACCCAAACCATTCTGGAATTCTACAATTCCATAAAAATCTCTTGATTCATTAGGCCCTGATATACAGCACGAATTGCATGTAAGGAGAGTCAGGAAGGATTTATGCACGGAAGTGCTGGAAACTGAACTTTTCACACAGACCAGGTTGATTCCCGTCAACTCCAGGATGCAGAGGCTGGAAGCAAGGAATCAGTGCCCGAGGCTGGACTATTGCTGGCTGATCTGGCACTTCTGCAGCTGTAACCAGCAATCCAGGGCACTGATCCCTGCCCAGGGGTGCTGCTCCTTTGCAACAGCTTCTCCTGTTGCTGGGAATCTCTGCCCCGAGGTGTTGGAAGACTCTGCCCTATGACTTGAGGTTGGGTTGAAGTATAACCAGTGATTGCCTTAACTGCTGTCACTGCCAGGTGTTCCCAGGCATTTCCAGGTGTTCCCACTCACTTCCAGATGTTCCCATATGTCCTATGAACTCCCTCCTCTTCCTCCTCCTCCCACTCCCTGGAAGGATTTCCTCAGGAGAACTGGTTTGACCCAAATTTCTTTTATCTGACCCCTCCTTGGGCTGGGGTCTGCTGCTGTGGGAGTCACACCAGCTCTTCTTCTTAGCCAACATCTAAGGCTGATCTGGGAAGGGTTTTCTATGGCCTCTCCTGGTGCTCTTTGATCCCATTTTTCCCAGGAATTGTCTCCCTTGCTGGGTGTTATTTGGTGCTGCCCGTTCTGAGCAGGTCCCTGCACACACACTGGCTGTTCCTGGAGTTCAGCTTTTCCCCTCTAACCCATTTCCCTTTTCTGCAGACACAGTAAAATGGGGAGGTTCCATTGTGTCGAGGTGCCTGTTCTGGAAGCTTCCATTCTTCCTGGAGATTGGGATGGTTTGAGTTCACAGCTGCTGTCAAAGCAACAATGCCAAGCCCTCCCCGTAGTTTCTTCCTCCCTGGATCTGCTTCCAACATCTCACCTCCTGTTTCTGAAGTCATTGGCAGTGACCATTTCCCACTGTTTTTCTTCCTCTCCCTGCCATGCTCACCCCCACCTCAGTGTCCTCCAGCTCCACCTCCACGGGATGGAATTCCTGTCCTAGCTGAACCCTCAGGCTCCCAAAGATATCCCTCCTTAGGAGCTTCTGTTGTGCCAGTGGGAACATTTCAAAAACTCAGTCAGTCGAGCCCATCAGAGCAAGTGCTCGAGGCACAACGAAGAGGCACAAAGAGCTCTGTGGGAGAGAATCCAGCTTCCTCCCGCGCTCCCATTTCTGGGAACTCATTCTTCCATCCGATTTCTCCTCTTTTCCTTCTGTTTATGCAGCTAAAGATCCCATTCCTCCCCTCCTCACCATCCTGTGCAATCTGTCGGGGTAAGGGAGAGCAGGAGGGAATCAGGAGGAATGAGGACGAGGATGGCTCTGGGGCCTAAGGCAGGAACGTTAATTGAGGGTTTCTCTCCCAGACTGAGGACTGGAGGTGCTGCCACTTCCATGAACGCTGCACGGTCCTGCTGCAGCTCCACACTCCGGGGTCATGGAAAGGTCACTGCACATTCATTTTTCAAGCTAACCCAAATATTTCAAATAAATGCTGTATCCCTTCTGTGCTTCCAGCAAATATTTCTGAGGAGGAAAAGGTAAGTCTGGCAGCAACAAGAGCAGCATGATGCGACTGGTGGAAGGAGATGGGAACAGCTGGGCCCGGCAGCTGAGGCTGGGCTGGGGCTGGTGACCAGCATGGCCCAGGGGCTCCTGTGAAGGGCACAGCTGCAGGAGCATCCCGAGGCTTGTTTTCCAGGTGTCCCCAGCTGCCAGAGGAATCCCTGCCCTGCACAGGTGCCCTGGCCCAGACCAAAGCCCGGCCTCGGCCTTTCCCTCCCGAGCCTCTCTCCCACAGCGGCAGGGAGGAGACTCCCCTGTCCCACAGCCACCCTGCTGAGCCCAAAGTGCCTTGGGGATTTTATGTGCATGCCCAGTAACGAGTTTAAATACTGTCATGGCATCATGGAGTCCTGGAATGGTGTGGGCTGGGAGGGACCTGAAAGCCCCTCCAGTGCCACTGTCCCAGGCTGCTCCAAGGCCCATCCAGCCCGGCCTCGGGCAGTGCCAGGGATGCAGAATCCACATGGATGTGGGCAGTGCTAGCCCAAACTGCTCCAATCCACCCCTGCAATCTGGAACCTCATCTTTTAGTTCAGCTACTGTGGAATTTGCTCCTCTTGGGGTTCTTCCATCCTAGGAATGGATTTATTCTCATTGCCAGCTCTCACATCAGGAGTAGAGAATGACCTACCCAGGCCCAGCTCTCTTCTGGAGCTTAAAACCAGCTCAAAGCCAGAACTGGAACAGGCACTTCTTGTTCTCTTTTCTGAAGGAAAATTCAGATTTAATGGTAGGGAAGACATCGAACGGTTTGCATAGAAGGCAGGAATACTTGCTCAGCACTGGGTGTTGAAGAAAAGCAAAGATTAATGTCAACTTTTTTAACTGGGAATTAAAATTTGTTCAGGTTATCAGGAGAGCATTTTCAGTATTTTGGGTCAAACATTTCCTATCAGATTTATCTTACTTTCACAAGAAACAAAATGACCCAAGTCCACTGGATTATTTAATTTCTATGCCTTGGGAGATGCTGACCTTTAGAATAAATTAATTTCCAGTAAAAAAAAAGCAACAATCCAGATTTAGATGTTCCACAGAAAGAACTTCCCCAGACAGGCAAATATCAGCTGATTCCATGATAAAATCCAGTGTTCTCACTGTGATGGGAGAACAAAATATTAAAACTGAATTCTTGAGTTCCCCAACTGAAAACTAATGATGAAAACAAGCAAAGTCAGACACTTGAGTATTCCTAGGCTCTGGAAAACCTTGGGACACAGCTTTTGTGCCATCAAACACCTTCAGATGGTGAATTACAAGGTCATACAATGCCAAAAAATTATTTCCATGCTATGGGATGGAGTCGTAAAGCTGTTTAAATTTACTTCCAAAGGAGAAGGATAAGTCTAAAGAGGGAAATAGCCACATTCAAGGATATTTTTGTATGGATGTGAATAATTTCCAGACAAATTAAATGAAATTTTTGTACTTTACAATGAAGCCGTGCAATGAATGGTCCTGGAGGAGGGGGGAGGGAGGGAAGATGTCCTGCAGGGGCACCTGGAACATTTGTCTGCAGCATTTAAAAGCTCTGCAGGGGAGTGGAGTGATCAGGAGCAAACCTGACAGGAAAAGCTGCTGTTCCAGAGGGAAAAGGGGGGAATTCCACCCTGAAGGGTGAGAGGAGCCCTAGGGCAGGCCCTGGGACAGCTGGGTCTCACACAGAATTCACTCCTCTGATGTCACAATTCTGATGTCACCTCTGCGGCTCAGCAAGGAAGAATTTAACCCTGAATTTTGCTAGAAGTGACTTTTTACTCAGTTTTCTTTCCCAGATCTCTCTTGGACTCAGAGGCTGCAGGAGCAGCAAATTGCTTTATTTGCAATTGTTTGGAAGCTCTTGGGTTGGGATGTTTGAGTCCCTCACCAGCAAATCCCAAATCTTGGGGGGAAATTTCCCAAGAAATGCCCAGTACCAAGACAGCTGATGGGTACAGCTGAGTGCATTTAGTTGGAGAATATTGACTCAGGGAGCCCCCAATGTGGGAATAATGTGCTCTGACTCCATGATTCAGGAGGCTGAACAATTGCTTTATAAAGCCATACTATATTACACTAATACTACACTAAATGACATGCTAATGAGATACTATACTAAGGAATACTATACTAAAGAAAAACCCGTGACTGTCTGAGACAGCCAGGACACAGCTTTGACCCAACTGGCCAATCAATCCAAACAATCTTCACCAGTGTGCAATTAACAAATCACTTTGGGTAAACAACCTCCGAAACACATTCCACATGTGCCAAACAACAGAAGCAGTGAATAGAGATAAAAATTGTTTTCTCTTCTCTCTGTGTTTCTCACTGCCTTCCCCAGGAAAAATCCTTGGGAAAAATTGTGCCTGCTGCTCTCTGTGAAGAGAGCTGTGGCCACAACAGAAACCTTAGTTTCAAACCTTAAAACAAACAGAGGAATGAATCCATGCAGTAGAAAAAGAATTAGGAACTCCGGCAGCTCGTGCAGCACTTACAGCAAGTCAGGACTCGGGGCACAGCAAGTGCTGCAAACTGTGTCCTGATCAAAGCCTTTGTATAAAATAAACCCAGCTAGGACCAATAAGGGCAAAATCCAAGCTCAGACAACCCCCTGGGCTCAGCTGCAGGGCTCCAGAGAACCAGAATTCTTATTTTTGTGTTAGGAGGGGGCTGAACTCAAGCCCAGCTGTCCCTGCACAGACCTCCCCACCCCAAAAGGCCCCTGGCATTTGCAGCTGCCAGCAGTGGCACAGTCCCACACCTGGGCACTGTCAGCTCCTGCCAGCTGTTCCCGCAGGGCAGGAGCTTGGTTAACATTTGACCCCCAGTCCCTCTGCTCTGGAACAAGCCCAGCTTTGCGGTCTCTGTCACAGCAGGTTCAGGTTCCGTGTCCTGCCTGGAGCCTCCCAGTGCTGCAGCCCCTGGATCCCAGGAATTCTGCTGCACTTCCACCTCGGTGCACCCAGCCCTGGGCACCAGCTGTGCCAGGCAGCTCTGCCAGCTCATCTCCCCTGCCAGGGAGATCCGGGAACAGCAGAGCGTGGAAAACACCGGGCACTGCCCCGGGGCTGCCTCTGTCTGGGGCACAGGGCAGAGCAAACTGCAGAGGCTGGAAAAGAGCCCCAGAGCCTGGACCATACCCAGAGAGGAGCAGCTGGGGCAGCAGGGAACTGTTCAGGCTGGAAAAGACCTTTAAAATCACACAGTCCCAGGATGGATTTGTGTTGCAGGGACCTCAAAGCCATCTAGTGCCACCTGGCCATAGCAGGGACAACTTCCACTGTCCCAGGCTGCTCCAAGCCCCAGTGTCCAACCTGGCCTGGGACACTGCCAGGGCTGGGGTGAGATCCTCCAGTCCAACCAGCAGCCCAGCACCAGGGTCACCACTAAACCCCACCCTCTGGGAAAAATCTGTGGGTTTTGAGAATTTCCAGGGCTGGGAACTGTCATGGGCAGTGTGGGGCCAGGGAGCAGAGGAACCCCAAGTGACAGATCCTGAGTGCAGCTCTGTCCCCATGGCCACCTGTGCTCTCTGTGCTTTCCAAAGGCTTCTCTCCCTCTAAATTCTCTGCTGCACCTTGTGCAGATGGAGAGGATGGAGCTGTGTGAACAGTGGGAATTTTACTCCATTAACTGGCTCAAAAATGGAGACACAGATAGAGGAAAAACCTGGTGTGTTTTTTCTGTGCAATGTGAGAATCATTATTTTGTGTTTTAGGATTTTTTTAAATTTGTTTTTGAAAACTGGAAACAAAAAAAATTCTTTTCAGTCTCAACAAAACCTGAATTCCCTTGAAAATGTGTTTTTGTTTATTTTTTTAAAGCTTATTATTGCCTAATTAGGATGGGATAAATTTTAGAGTGAAAAGCTCTTTTGAACTGAAATAATGAAAAACTGCAGTTCATGAATACCTCAGTTGTCAGGTTTGCAAATGGCGCAGTCTCATTTTTTTCTGACATTTTGGAGTCAATCTCTTGGTCACTGTTGCCTGTCCCCATGGGTCACTGCAAGGACCCCTAAAAATCTGATCTTTGTGTTCTGCACCAGTTTACCTGCACTAAAACAGACACCTAAAATTTACCTCTGCTTTGGGGCAGGGGCTGAGCCCAGAGTGGGGCAGTGGGGGCAGTGGTCAGTGGGGTGAGGGGTCAGTGGGGTGAGTGGTCAGCTGGTCAATGGCCAGTGGGGTCAGCAGTGTGTGGGTCAGTGGGGTCAGCGGTTCAGTGGGTCAGCAGTCAGTGGTCAGTGGATCAATGGTCAGTGGGGTCAGTGAGTCAGCAGTCAGTGGGGTCAGCAGTCAGTGGGGTCAGTGGTCAGTGGGGTCAGTGGGTCAGCAGTCAATGGTCAGTGGGGTCAGTGGGTCAATGGTCAGTGGGGTCAGTGGGTCAGCAGTCAATGGTCAGTGGGTCAATGGTCAGTGGTCAGTGGGGTCAGTGGGTCAGCAGTCATTGGAGTCAGTGGTCAGCAGTCAGTGGGTCAATGGTCAGCAGTCAATGGTCAGTGGTCAGTGGGTCAGTGGGGTCAGTGGGGTCAGTGGGGTCAGCGGTCAGTGGGCTGCAGGTGAAGGTGCAGCTCCTTGGCAAGGTCTCCATACAATCCTTGACTCCTCCAATCCAGACCCGGTTCCCTTGAACTGCTGCCAAAGGAGCGCCTGGACAGAGGAATTGCTGAACTCTTCCCTGACCACACCGATCAGAGCTTCTGTGCACAGCCATCCAGCCACAGCAGCTGGAAAACTGCCTCCCTCCCCCAGAAAATGTCATTCCTTCTCCTTCACCCCCTTTCCTGCGCCAATTAAAATTCAAAGAGCACAACCCCAGCCAAGCCTGGGAACACTTTACAGCAATGACCCTGAGCAGGAGCCCTTGCTGTGCATTATCCTTTAACACCAAAGCACATCCTGGGAGCATCCCAGCCGAGCAGGAGGAGCCCTCAGGTGAGACCTGCCCAGCCAGAGGAGGCTTCTTCCCACACAGGTAAATCCTGCAGTGAGTCCAGGGAACTGCCGTTCCTGGAAGGAGCCTGGAATCAGCACTGCAGGGTTTCTAGAGGTGGTTTTGCCCCTTTTTGGGTATTTTTGCCTCTTCGTCTGTCCCAGGAGCAGCCCAGAGCTGGGAGAGTTGCAGGGCAGTGCCCTGGCATTGCTGTTTCTCTGCTCCAGCAATTGGAGGAGTGAAAAATGGAGCAAAGGGGAAGGAGCAAATCCAATGGCTGTCTCCCTTGAGCAGTGTCCAGACAAGGCCCTTTTCCCTGCTGTTCTGTATCCTGGCTTTTCATCGTGCTGTGAACCCAGTGAGCCTTCCAGCCTCAAACCACTCCAGGTAATGGGATTAAAGAGGGATTTACAAGTCCGCTCTGCCTTCTCTCCCCTGGGCTGTGCCCCAGGATTTTGGAGGGGATGTCAGCCTCTGGTTTGGGGGAAGCTCTAGAAGCAGCATCCTGCCCTCCCAAATCCCTGGGACTGATCCAGCAATAAAGATATTTGGTGCTTGTCATTTTGCATTGCATCTGGGGAGTTCTCTCTTGGGATGGGCTGGGAAGGAGAGGGGAAGAGGATGGGATGAGACTTTCAAGGCAAGGCAGAGCCTCAGAAGCAATGGGACAACACCCACAGCCTCCCAAAAGCCAGAGAGGATCTCCAGAGCTGCTGCCAGCCCTCGGTGTGTCCTGTCACAGTGACAGGAGAACTGCCCCAAAGCCACAGAAACCCACGAGGACAACAGGGACACGGCCAAAGCCTGCCCATTGCTGATGGGATGGGAAGGGAAGGGAAGGGAAGGGAAGGGAAGGGAAGGGAAGGGAAGGGAAGGGAAGGTGAGCCCTGCTCATGGCCTGCTCATCTCTGCTGACATGGGGATTTTTTTTTTTACCCCTGTCAGCACCATAAAAGGAGCAGAGCTCCGGAGCCACCAGCCCTGTACCTCGGGCACCCTGAGCACCAACGTGTCAGCAGATTTCTAAACCTGGATCATTTCCTGCCGGGAATGGGGCAGGAGGAGCAGCAGCACATCTGGTTCATTAACTGAGCCTTGGGCAGGCTCCAAACTGCTGTCTAAGGACTGAGAGTTGCTGCTGTGATTTTTCTGATCTCAGGAAGAGCTTTCTTTGCTGCTGGTTGGGGAATGTTTTGCTGTGCAAATGGAACTGATCTGGGAGGGAATTGCAGAGGTGCTCAGAGGGTGATGTGCCCCCATTGTCCAAAGTGTGACAGGCTGGAGCAGGGCCTGGGCTCTGAGCACAGGCTGGGCTCAGCTCCCTGCTGCCCCAGGAAGGTGTCCAGGCAGAGCTGGCAGGATGCAGCTCTCACAGACCTGATCCTCATTTACCTTCACCTGCCACAAACTCAGTCTTTGGCAGTTAAAGCTGAACAAGCTTTTGTGAATCTTTGCAGGAATCTCCCTCGTTGGATAAGGGAATCTTCTCCAGTTTATTGTGCTCCAGAGGATCACCCAATAGGCTGAGATTTTCTTTTTTAACAGCTCCTTTTCCTGCTGGTTTGTCCTGCCTGTCCAGCCTGGTCTGGATCACACCCAAGCTCCTCTTACATTTATATTTTTAAAAGGATGTGGCTTTAACCTCCAGCATTTTTATTATTATTTGCCTCAGTAAAATTGCCAGGAGATGTTTTCTAGAGACACTCAAAGAGCCCCCAGCATGAAGAACCCCCTGTTCCTTTGCAGGATCTAGTGGCTGGAAGGGAGCAGCCCTGGCCCTGCAGTGATCCCAGCCTCCCTTGCTTTGGAGCTGATCCCAGGGTCCAGCCCTGAGCAGCCTGCTGGGAATGCAGTGCTGAGCCATCAGCAGGAGGGAGCAGATGCTTTCCTGGGGTTCCTGCCACCTTCCCTTCCCACCTGTGCCACTCCACAGGCTTCACATCGCAGGAGATGCCAATAAACCCACACAGGGTTTTATTTGGATTTGCTTTCTTTTATCCTGCTCTGATTTAGGAGGAGTTCCCCAGTCCAAGTGCACAGGAACCCTTAATGCTCCTCACACCTGAGTCTCAGTTCAAACTGAACAGGAAACAGCTGAGCTGGATCTCTGGGCTGGCTGAAGCTTTAGTTCCACAAATATCCTGCTCTCCTCCTCTCCCAGTCCATTATCACAATGAAGGCCATCCTGTGCAGAGGTGCCCGTGCTCATCCTGCTCACTGAGACTCAGAGCTGGTCACAATTCTCACAGAAAATAATTTAGAAAATAATAAAAAAACTAGGAAAAGATGTTTTGCTTTCAGTTGCCAGAAAAAGTAGCTGTGACCTTTCTTAGCAGAATTTCCAGTGTTAAAAGACTTTTGTGAAATGTTTGGTTTTCACATAGAAAAACAAAAGGGGTTTTTTGTTGGGGCTTTTTTTTTTTTTTTTTTTTTTGATGTTGTTGTTGTTTAATGTTGGTTTTTTGTGTGTGTGTTTTTTTTTTTTTTTTTTCCTCAGCCCAAACCCAGCCCCATCCAAAAGCCAGTGCAGGGACGTGGTTCCAAGCACATTCCTCCCCTCCTGCAGGGATTGAGTCCAGCTCCCTGAAGCAGCTCCTTCTCCTCTCCCCAGCATTTTTATTTGTGCTGTCAGTGCCCACAGCTCAGGCACTCCTTACACTTCTCTCCCCATCACTGCTCTGTTTCTTCAGCCTCTTCCCACCGGCCTTCCCTCTCTGATCCAGAAGATCCATCACTTTTTGTGTTCTCAGCCTTGGGACTGTTAATTTATCTCCTCTTTGCATCAGCAGCTGCTCCAGCAGGACCAGGGCCCCCTTTTCTCCTGTCCCAGCAGTGTGCACCCACCCTGGGGCTTTGCAAGGGGGTTTGGGCTGGATCTTGCTGGGGTCAGGGCCCCTAGAGGGGCCATTCCGACAGGAACATGTTCCCTGATGGATCCCAGTGCCCAGAGTCCAACCAGTGGCCCCTCAGCTCTCAAATCAGAGGGTGGGCAGGCCCTGGCACAGGGTGCCCAGAGCAGCTGGGGCTGCCCCTGGATCCCTGGCAGTGCCCAAGGCCAGGCTGGACACTGGGGCTGGAGCAGCCTGGGACAGTGGGAGGTGTCCCTGCCATGGCAGGGGTGGCACTGGGTGGGCTTTGAGGTCCCTTCCCACTCAACCCACTCCATGATCCAAGATCTTTAAAATCAGTCTCAGGGCTGAATCTCTGCACACGTGGGGCTGGGATCCCCAGGTTGTTTGATGAGATGTAGGAACCACTAAATTCCTGTAATTATTTTTCTTTTCAGTTTTCCTTTTCTTCCTGAAATATCTGAGAGTTTACATTTTCCCCTGTCCTCCTTCTCACGACACTTCCAGGCCATTTCCCAGCTTCCCTGGCCCTAATTTGGCCCTACCTCTCCTTTAGGAAGAATGCAGCTCTTCCAAGGGAATGTTTTGTCCAGTCCCAGCCCCTCCCTCGTGAGGCCCAGCAGAGCTGAGAAGTGGGGAGCAAAGAGCCCAGACCCCACCATGCACAAACATTTCCCATGGTTATCCTGGGAGAATCTTCCCATGGTTATCCTGGGAGAATCTTCCCATGGTTATCCTGGTCTTGCCTGGAGAAAAGTGCCAATAGGAATTCCCTCAGAAAGGGACTTAGTTGTTCCAAAATTCCCCCTCTGTAACATAGCAACATTTTTGGTCAGACAAGGAGTTGTTCTGGACTATTTTCTGCAGTGAAAAGGCCCTGAGCTGGGAGCAGCTGGGTGTTCCCTGGCTCACAGATGCCCAGGGATGTTTCCCTGCCAGGCAGGATTGTGGCTCCTTTCTCCCAGATTCCAGAGAGGCCAATTACTTCCAAGTCATTTTGCCTTTTCCTATCTGCCATTGGTGGTCTGGGTTTAATGAGGCAGAAAAGCATCGAGTGAATCCAAAGGCTTCATTCAATAGGGGATATTTCACATGTAACCTTTGGAAAGAAGGTGGATCTGCCCTAGAGTTGGGACTGGGAAAATTCTGAGGCTGCAGCTGCTGAGGGGGACTCGGGCTCTGCCTGATAAACAGAGAAAACTTCTATGAAAGATTTTTTTTACTAAGAAAATAACCTGTCACCTTTCTCAAAGCATCTTCATCCCACGGCCTGAGAGCAATGTTGGAGAAAGAGGCTCAATTTTACCCCACAGCCACAATTCCCAGCTTCCCCCTCACTCATCATCCTGGAAGCTGCTCCTCCCTGCTCCAGGGAGCTCCAGGGCACACAGGGCAGGGCTGGGCTGGATCTCGGGACAGTCCTGAGGGGACACAGGGACACCCAGCAATGGAGAGCTCCTGGTGGGTATTACAGGGATGGAGAGAGCATGGAGAGGCAAGGAAACCCCTGCAGCAGAACAGGGATGAAGGCACTAAAAATCCCTGGTGAAGGTACTGAAACCCCTGGAGAACTCCTCTGAACGAGGAATACGGGACCCAAGCACCCCATTCCCTCTCCTCCCTGGGAAGCACTCCGGATTCCTGCCACTGCTTTGTTCCCCTCAGGACTCCTCCTTGCTGGGGTCTGAGGAAAACCTTCCAGGGAAACAGCAGGGAACAGGGACAGAGCCATGCCCAGCCGACAGAAATAGCCATGGCTTCACAGTTCTCCAACAATCCCCCAGCTGAATTTCAATTTTACAGGAATGCCAGTGGGCCTGGAGCTGTTTCTGTTGGGAAATACTCACTGATCTCTGCCTTCCTAAATCCGTGTTGCTGAGAATGGTCCCAGCCCCGAGGCTGCCAGAGCTACAGGAGGGTTTGGACAGCACTGCCAGGGATGCCCAGGGTGGGATTGTTGGGGGGTCTGGGCAGAGCCAGGGGTGGGGCTGGGTGAGCCTTGTGGGTCTATCCCAAGTCACAGAATCACAGAATTCACAGAATGACCAGGTTGGAAGAGACCTCCAATATCGAGGCCAACCCAGCCCCAACAGCTCAATTAAACCCTGGCACCCAGTGCCACATCCAGGCTTTGTTAAACACACCCAGGGATGGTGGCTCCAGCAGCTCCCCGGGCAGCCATTCCAGTACTTTATCACTCTTTCTGTGAAACACCTTTTCCTGATATCCAACCTGTATTTCCCTTGACCCAGCTCGAGGCTGTGTGCTCTGATTCTGTCAGCTCCTGGAGAAAGCCCAGCCCCAGCTGAGCACAGGCACCTTTCAGGAGCTGTGCAGTGATGAGGGCACCCCTGAGTCTCCTTTTCTCCAGGTGAGCACCCCCAGCTCCCTCAGGGGTTCCTCTCAGGGTTTGTGTTCCCAGCCCCTCTCCAGCCTCGCTGCTCATTCTGCTCCCTGACACCATCAAACAACCCAGAAGGGCAGCTGTCCTGGGGACAAGCCATCTTCTCATTAAAGACTGAGGCAAAGAAGGTGTTGAGGATCTCTGCCTTCTCCTCATCTGCAGTTACTCATTTCTCTCCCTCATCCAATAGAGAACAAAGGCTGATCTTACCCTTCCTTCTACTACTAATATATTTGTAGAAACATTTTTAATTGTCCTTTACAAAAGATTCCAAATTAAGTTTGAACTGAGCTTTAGCCTCCCTAATTTTTTTTTCCTACACGCTCTAGCAGCCTCCTTAAACACTTCCTGAGAGACCTGACCCTTCTTCCAAAGACGATGCTTCCTCCTTTTATTCCTGAGTTCCTCCAAAACCTCCTTGCCCATCCAGGCTGGACATTTACCTTGTTGACTCATCTTTCAGCTGACAGGGACAGTCTGCTCCTGTGCCCTCAGGATCTCTGTTTTGAAGCATGCCCACCTGTCCTGAAGTAATTTGCTTTTAAGGGCTACTTCCCAAGGAGCTCTCTGAATAAGTCTCCTTAACAGGCCAAAGTCTGCCCTCCAGAAGTCCAGTGTAAGAGTCTAATTGATGTTCCTCCTGATTTCACCAAATATTGAGAACTCTATAATTTCATGATCACTCTGACCCAAGCAGCCTCCAACCACCACATCTCCCACCAGCCCACCTCTATTTGAAAACAGAAGGTCTAACAGTCCCTCTCCTGGTGGGCTCACCCACCAGCTGTGACAAAAAGTTGTCCTCCACACACTCTGAGAACTTCCTGAATTGCCTTTTTTCAGCTGTATTGAGTTCCCAGCAGAGGGCTGGCAAGTTGAAGTCGCCTACAAGAACAATGGGTGATGAACCTGAAACATTCTCTAGCTGCTTATAGAATGCGTTCTCCAGCTCTTCTTGGTGGCTGGATGCACGATAACAGACTCCCAGTAGGATGTCAGCCTTGTTGGCCTTCCCGAGTTCTCACCCGCAGGAATTCAACTCCATCCTCATTAGTTTCAATACCTGTGGTGTCCAAAGCCTCCCTAACATAAAGGGCCACACCTCCACCTCTTCTCCCTTTCCTGTCTCTCCAGAAGAGCTTCTAGCCATCTAATGCAGTGTTCCAGCCATGTGAGTCATCCCACCCCGTTTCTGTGGGTGATGAACCTGAAACATTCTCTAGCTGCTTATAGAATGCGTTCTCCAGCTCTTCTTGGTGGCTGGATGCACGATAACAGACTCCCAGTAGGATGTCAGCCTTGTTGGCCTTCCCCCAGTTCTCACCCACAGGAATTCAACTTCATCCTCATTAGTTTCAATACCTGTGGTGTCCAAAGCCTCCCTAACATAAAGGGCCACACCTCCACCTCTTCTCCCTTTCCTGTCTCTCCAGAAGAGCTTCTAGCCATCTAATGCAGTGTTCCAGCCATGTGAGTCATCCCACCCCGTTTCTGTCATGGCAATTACATCACAGCTCTGCTGCTGGACCATGGCCTCCAGCTCTTCTTGTTTGTTACTCATGCTGCTTGCACTGGTATGCATGCACCTCAGCTGGGCTGCTGATTTCACCCCTAACTCAGGCTTACCAGCCTTGGGCCTGCTTCCAGACAGCCCAGCTGCATCCCCTTCCCTCTTCAAACCTAGCTGAAAACCCTCTCAACAAGTTCTGCCAGTTCATGAGCTAAAAACCTTCTGCCCTTAACAGAAAGATGGAGCCCATCCCATTCCATAACATCAACCTTTGAGCCACTTGTAAATAACCTGGGCTCTCCTATTCCTTTCAATGCTTTTCTCAGCCACCAAAGGGACTGAGCAGAACACTACCTGTGTTCCCGTCCTATCGACCACTTGTCCCAGTGCTCTAAAATCCCTTTTAATTGCCTTGACACTCCTCTTTTCAATCTCATCACTGCCAGCCTGGATTACCAGCAGTGGGTGATAATCAGAGGGCTGAATCAGCCCAGGCTGTCTCTCAGTGATATCCTATACCTGAGCCCCAGGGAGGCAGCAGACCTCTCTGTGGGGTGGGTCCATTTGACATCTGGGGCCCTCTGTTCCCCTCAGAAGGGAGTCACCCACTACCACCACCTTCTTTCCTTTTTAGTGTCAGAGGTAGTGATCTGTCTGACAGACAAAGTGTAATTGGGAGGCTCACTGGGCAGATCATTTTCTTCTGTGTCCTCTGGCTGACCCTCTAGATCCAGGGGCTCATACCCATTCTGAAGTGGCCCCTGGCTAGGGGATGGGGGTCAGGAGGAATTGTTATTATTACCTCCCTAAGCAGGGTCCCATTTCCACTCCCCTTCATCTACCAGGTGTCCTTCTATTACCTGACAGTGGGAGGCATGGGACTCTGACTCTTGGTGGGCCTCCCTCAAGGATGGAAGGGCTGAACTCCACCAATCTATTTCCCTTTCACTTTTCCTGACACTCCTTAGTTTTTCAACTTCCTCTCTAAGCTTGGCCACCAGTGAAAGGAGATGTTCACCTGTTCACACCGCAGGTAGATTTCCTCTGCAACACCCCTTGAAACCACTGCTGAGCCCAAACACTCTGCACAGGAATGGGTCTGCCAGGACAGACGTGTCCTTTTTGGAGGGTTCCATCTGGTTACATACACTCGTACTAACTGCAGGTTTTGACCGTGTAAAAACCATTAGTAACAAAAACACAGAATCCAACCAATCAACAGAAACAACAGACCAAGAACCTCACTAGCAGGAGGAAACCTGCAGCCCTGCCCGTGCTAACTCCGTGCCACGCCTGCCTGCCCTCTCTGGTCCCCATGCTCCCTGGAGCCCTCTTTTCATCACCCCGCCTGCCTGGCCAGCAAGAACTCTGGATATTCCATGATCCTATGATCCCAGGAACAACACAGTGCCAGAGGGAAAGCACCACATTCTTATTAGCTTAAATCTAAATACAATAAAATTAAATCAAATAAATAATCAGAATTTTGAGACTGGTCCTGGGTCCGGTTGGTGATTCCAGGCTGCAGCTCAGCAGCTGCCACTGCCCCCAGTAAATGTGCAGGGATTGCAATCAGTTGGTGTTTAATTAACTACAATCACTGTCTCATTAGCTCCAAACACAATTCCTGCTATGGAGCCTTCTTCTGATCCCTTCCCAGGAGGCTTTGTTTCATTTGGGAATGGGAGTGGGGCAGACGAATTGTGCTGGGAGGATCCCAGCAAGGCCCCGATGCCAGGACCCCACAGACATCCTCAGACCCTACAGATGTTGTGGCATCAGCACCAGGACAGTTTGGGCACTTCCCTAGACCAAGTTTTGTGTGCAATCAGTGGAAACATCTCAACCATGCTGAGAGTCCCCACCCTTCGTTTCTTGAGCAGCTAGGGGGTGGTTTGGGATGTTTTATTCCTGCTGTACTGGTGTGGTTGTTCTAACTCCTCCATCCCTACAAAGGCCAAGACAAGAGGATTTGTATTAAACAATGCTCTGATAAGGGTGTTTTCCTTGATAACGAGTTGATGTCAGTTCAGTGACAGTACCCACAGCTTTCCTTTTGTTTGTCTTTACAGCTCCATCAGAGAAATCACTTTGTGTTTGCAATTCACTTGTTTGCTCTCCTTTCCTCTTCCTCTACAGCAAAGATAAAACCAACAGCCTTTAGAAATCACACAAGAGGGTAAAAAATTCAATATCTAGCTATAGAAGTTAAAATAAATAAAAAGCCACCAAGCCCCCCAAAACCAGGAAGGTTCAATTCTCCTTTAAAGCATTTGGTTAAATGATCCCCCTCTGCACAAACCCAGAGCCAGCCCACAGCCCCTGACCAGGGCACTGACTGCTCCAGGAACGAGCCCCAGGAAACTCCTGCCACTGACCAGAGTGGATTTGTGTCAGCAAGGGTGGAAATCAACGGGGAGGCACCAGCAAAAGAGTTGTTAAATTCCTGCATTTCTGGTGTTTATTTTCCACACCTCAGAGAAACAATTTTGGTCTCAGTGAGTGTCTTTCACCACTAAAAGAAATTAGTTTGGGTTAGAAGGGACATTAAATCCCACCCAGTGCCACCCCTGGCACACCTGGCACACAATCCCACACCTCCCACTGCCCCAGACTGCTCCAAGCCCCTTGGACACTTCCAGAGGCAGCCACAGCTGCTCTGGGCACCCTGTGCCAGGGCCTGCCCACCCTGCCAGCCAGGAATCCCTTCCCAATATCCCATTTAAATCCATGATTCTGAGATTCAGCAATCTGAATGTTTGCCGGGTTTGGCAATACATTTCCCTAAATACCTTTATCTAAAACACAGTTTGGATATAGTTAAACATTTCCCCATAAAAACACTTCTCTGAATGGAAAATCTTTCACTAAAATGGGGATGTTTTGGGGGAAAGTTGATTTTTTGACAATGCAAGTTTCCCTGACAATTCCTAAACTCCTCTGGAGATGGTACCCGGACCTGTCTCTATTGAGCATCGCAGTTTGGGGATTTTTTAATATCCTGGCTGCCAGAGAGAAGAAGTTAAATAAAGTTAAATAAAGTCTTCCTTACTTCACTTTAAATGCTTTGGTTTTATATTTGTCATTTTGATGGAAACACAAGCCCTAAGCAAATAACAGGAAATATTCTAGCAGTTTATCTTAAAATAGTCCTGGATGCACCATGAGTGGTAGGAAAATGTGATTTTTCAGGGCTTGAACCTGCCCAATCCCCAACAACATAGGAAGAAACCACTCCCCAGACAATGCCAACACTGCAATTTGTTATTTTAGAGCTGCCCTGTAAAGAACAAAGCCCCAGGCTGCACACATTACAAGTGGTTGTGTCTATCTTTAGAGATCTGAGTGGGAAATTCCCTTGGAACCACTGGAATTACTCATGTGCTGCAAAGCAGGCACGTGCTGGAGGTGTCTCTCTGAGCTGCCTGAGGATCAGGATAAGCTTATTGTGCATTCATCCCAAACATTGGGCAAACATGAGCTGTGAAATCCTCATAAAAAATACAAGGCCAGAAGGCATCCCAAAGTGATTAATGAAAAGCAAATTGTGGAACCTCTTATCAAAGCCAGCAAACAGCCCATCAGGCAATCAGAGCCACAGAGAACCTCGGCTCCACAGGAACCAAACCCCAGCAACAGCACAGGAACAAGGCCAGGCAGGAAGAACCAAGGGAGCAGCACCTGCTGATTCCAGCGTGGGAAATACAGAGAACATCTGGCTGGGAAACAAATCCCACCCAGCAGAACAGGTTCAGAGAGTCCAGGAGTGACAAACCCTGAAGGAGCTGCACCTCGGAGCTGTGCTGGGCAGCAAGGCACTGCTCCAGCAGCACCAAATCCCAGCCTTGGACCTGGAATATCTGGAGCAGATATTTCTCACGATTAGCCAAAGCCTGCACCAGAGGAGCTCACTGTAAATATTGACTTAGGGAGCTTGGAATATACAGCTCAAGTTCCTTAATGCTTCCAGGGGCACTCCCAGGCCCCAAACTACTCCTGTCTTCTGCATCCCAAACAAACCAGCCTCAGGCAGAAGTGTCTTACACAGAGAAGAGCTTTGAGAGCCAAACCCTCCTGACCTCTGTCACAGCAGCTGCCGTAGCTTTCCTGCCCTGGTTTACCCAAACAGCCCAATTCTGTGGCCACAGCTCTCTTCAGAGAGAGCAGCAGGCACAACCTTCCCAGGATTTCTCCTGGGGAAGGCAGTGAGAAATCTCAGAGAAAGAAGAGAAAACAATTCTTATCTTCACTTGCTGCATCTGTTTTTGGCACATGTGGAATGTGTTACGGAGATTGTTTACCAAAGAAGGAATTTGTTAATTGGACTCTGTGATAGTTGTTTTGAATGATTGAGAATTAGGTCAAAGCTGTGTCGTGACTGTCTGAAAAGGGTCACAGGTTTTTCTTTAGTATAGTTTGGTGTAATGTAGTATAGCTTAATAAAGCAATTGTTCAGCCTTCTGAAATCACTGGAGTCATTGCATGTTATTCCCCGACTGGGGGTGTCCTGCATTGATACAATTCTTGTTTTCCCCATGCAGGATTTGTACAAGTTCAAGGCAAGGAGCTCAGCAGGGTCACAGGTTTCTCCCTCTGTTACAGCACAGCATAAAATATTTCCTTGTCTTTAGCAAAGTGCTGCCAAGTGGCAGCATAATGAGGGTATTTATCCTCTGCTGGGACTGTTCCTCTGGAAGGCTCCTTAGCAAACCACCTGAGGAAACCTCCTCACAAGACCTCAAAGAAAATCCCACCGTTTATGAAACAAAAAGTTTCTGGAGCTTTTTGTGAACTACTGAGGACCCAGTGTCCAGTGAGAAAATGCTGAGGGGGCAGAAACAACCCCAGCTGCTTTAATGAACCACCTAATTAGCAAATCAAAACAACAGCACCAGTCCAGAGCCTGGCATTTGGAACCACGAGATCACTGGCTCAGAGGAAGTGCTGGATTCAGCTGGGCTGGGAACACTCTTCAGTGCTGTTCTCCACAAAAAATGCTGCTCCTCCTCCCAGAGCTACCTGGGGTAAGAGCAGGAGGAGAGAGCTCCCTGCCCACTCCTGGCTTATGGAACTCAGGCCTATATGGGCTGTACCTTTAAACCTGGGACCCAGCTTATCCTCCTCCACCTCCTGCCTTCTGCTGATCTCTGCCATTGTATTAATCCCTAACTCACAGCCAAAATCAGCCTTTGCTGGTGGAAGAAATGAGTTTACTCTCTCCTGTGTCTTCCCAGCCTCCATCTTCTCCCAAGTCTTCCCAGGACTCCCAAACCCTGCAGTGATGTCATCTCCCTTCTTGGTATTCCTTTAATTTTGACAAAGATTATTAATGAATATTTAAAGAAACTTTTTGCTGCCATGAAGATGTGACCCCTAAAAGGCTCCAATTTCCCCATATTTCACTAAACCCACAAAGAATCACAACTCCCAGATGGCAGAGCCTGAGGGATTTGCCTGAAGCTCAGCAAGGAGCTCCCTGCTTGGAGCCCAGCCCTGCGTCAGGGAAATGTGAAACTGCTCTGCCTCTGCACCTGCAGAAGTAACACAACCTGCCTTGGGTGCAGGAATTAACCCAGCAGCACAACTGCTGAATTATTTGTGCTTCCCAGGTGAGTTCCCTCCACCGAGGAGGCCGGAGATCATTCACTGGGAAAGGGAATTACAGCCCCAATCTCCTTCTGCCAAAGAGAGGCTTCAATTATTTATGGGGGCTTGAAATATTTAGCTTGGCACTTGTGCCCTTAAGGAAACTCCAGTTACCACTTCCCCATCACGAGGAGCCAATCATTTATTCATGGGATCAATAGGAACTCGAAGCAGGAGTGCTGGTTCCAAGGAATGCTGGTTCCAAGGCAGGACAGGGGTCAGGGCGTGGAGGAGCTGTGTCCTTCTGGAGGGAGTAACCTGATTTTCGAGGTCATTTTCCCATTCCACAGGTCCTTTACCCTGGAGGGTTTAGTACAGAAAGGTAAATCCCAGAACCAGGCAGAGATCCCAGGGGGGCTGAGCACCCCCAGGTGTGGGGCTGGGGAGGGGAGGAAACCCCCAGACCTGCACTGGGTGCAATGACTGAGACCACTGGAGATTTCTGGCAGATTGCTGAGCTTTTCCTGGCAGGGAATGGCAGAAGTACAGCCTGTGACCAGGTTTCAGTGCAGGAACTGACCTGGGACCTTGGAACCTGAAACGTTTGTGCGCTTCCTAAGGATCCCATAAGGATCCCTTCAGCGAGGCCTAAAGCAGGCCCATGGAGAGGGAATAAAAGTTATTTGCTTGTAGCAAAATCATTTCATGGTAGGGAAAGGTGGGCATTCATTGGCATCCTGGGCACATCAGCTCATTTTCAACAGCCAGAGTGGGAAGGGTCCTTCCAAATCAAAGAGGTACAATTCTGTGATGTTAATAAATATTCTCTCATCAGACATCTCCAAATCTCCAATAATTGCTACCTAATCAACAAATGCAGCAGTCTGGGAAGTGGTGAATATTGATGAAGTCAAGGTTCCAATACAAGAACAACACTGAACACGTTGTGACTGCATAATAATTGAATTTTAATAATTTTGAAGAACAAAGAAAGGTCCTCTATGAACAAATAAAGACAGAAAAAAAGCTCCCAGCATTGTTGAGGTCATCAGACTGCTGTTATTGAGTTGGATTTTACAAACTGAGGCAGAATTCTCAATCCAGGCAAAGGCAATCAGAGTCCCAAAACACTGCAGCTTTGGTCCTCTGGGTAAGTCCTGGAGATCATTCTGGACAGTGGCACAGGGAGTGATTCCCACTGCTCTTTGCATGGAGCTGCACTATCCCATTATCCCATTATGCCATGGGTGGCAGCAAACAGAAGATAATTTGACATTCAGACTTCCCAGTGCAAATAGAGAAAAAAGACCACTTTTGTTTCTGTGAACATTTTTGGACATCTTCTATACAATAAGTGCTCAGTGAAGAACTTTCCCTTTGCCCTCTCCTGCTTCTTCCCACCTTTAGAAAGGATTTTGTCTGTCAAGAGGCTCTAGGAAGATGAACGTCAGTGACAGAAGGGGAGGTAAGCTGGAAGATGAGGTTGTGCCCAGAGCAGCTGTGGCTGCCCCTGGCTCCCTGGCAGTGCCCAAGGCCAGGTTGGACATTGGGGCTTGGAGCAGCCTGGGACAGTGGGAGGTGTCCCTGCCATGGCAGGGGTGGAAATGGATGGGCTTTAATGTCCCTTCCAACAAAAACCATTCTGGAATTTCAGGATTCTTTAATCCTTCTTCTGGTGCAGTCACACCTTCTGCTGGGCAGTGATAATTGTCCTTGTCTCACTCCCCTCTCCCCAAAATCTCAGTGCAATCCCAATTTTCCATGACTGCAGAATCATCTCAGCATTGCTGTGTTCTTCCACCAGGAACCGGGAGAGTCTGAGCAAACTGACACAAAAGCAGCTGTGAACTGGCAAGAAAAATCCCCCTCCTGTGGGAAGAACAGTGGTATTTTAGTGCTTTAAAATGCAGAAAATCCTGAAAGCTTGGAATGAGAATCCCTGATCGTGCTGTGCCTGTTGGCTCTGGTGGCTTCTGCTCTTTCCTTGCCAAACCCAGCAGCAGAAGCACTCTGGATTTGTTTAATTCATCATGAGGCTTTCTGGTGCCTAAACTGCAGCATGCTTCCTAATGGCCACAGGCCATTCTTTTTGTCAGAGAAATTTGTCCAAAATGTGGGGTTTAAAAAAAAAACAACAAAGATCAGGTGGCACAAAATCCAACCCCAGCAACTTCCCTGCAGCATGAGACCATTTGGGTCCAGACTGATGCTCAATCCACGCAAAGGAATTTCCTGGATTGTTCCCTGGCAGGAAAATGAAAGCTGCTTTAGTTTGTCTGTCTGGGCTGGGTCAGGGTTTCCACACATCAAAATCTCATTTTGTAGGAATCAGTTTGGATGGATGGATGGATGGATGGATGGATGATCTGATGCTCAATCCACGCAAAGGAATTTCCTGGATTGTTCCCTGGCAGGAAAATGAAAGCTGCTTTAGTTTGTCTGTCTGGGCTGGGTCAGGGTTTCCACACATCAAAATCTCATTTTGTAGGAATCAGTTTGGATGGATGGATGGATGGATGGATGGTGGATGGATGGATGGATGATGGGCAGAGGAGCTGCATTCAGCTGAGCCCACACCCCAAAATCACCCTTGGCCAAAGGGGCTGGGGCTCAGCTAAGGCAGAAGACTTTGGAGTGCGAAACAGGCCAATTGCAGCAATTTTCACTCCAGCTCCTTCCTTTTGCTCAGAGATGAACTAGAAATTATTTCCTTCAAGTCCCAGCATTTAAAGTATCTCCTTCAAAGTTTGGTTCATTCGTCTGAATTTCATTCTCCAACCTGAACCTCTGTCAGTGAAAGGAAAATGTGACAAAAGTAATGGGACAGCCAGCAGACAGCAGGCTCAGAAAAAATCCTTAAAAACTGCAGTGGCAACAGTATGCCAGAGTCCCACAATCTTTGAGGCTGCAAAAGCCCTCCCAGACCATGGATTCCAAGCTGTGTCCCATCCCCACCTTGTCCCCATCCCAGAGCACTGACTGTCACATCCAGTCCTTCCTTGGACACCTCCAGGGACTGGGGTTCCAAACATCCTTGGGCAGCCTCTTCCAAGGCCTGACCACCCTTTCCAGGAAGAAATTCCTCCTGATGTGCAAGAGTGGATATTTTATAGAGCTGGTTACATTTTTTTTCCTCTAAAGACAACGTCTGACTGTTCCTTTCCAGCTCTGTATTGCTTCTAGGGGATAATGACATCAATATTCCCTGCTGTCACTGGAAATTTGTCACAGATTAATATTAAACTGGATTTGGGATGCTGTTTTTCCATGATGGGTCTGTAATTACCTGGATGACAGCAATGACAGTGCTAGAGCAGAGTTGTGAGCTACTCAGGGAAAATTAAAATTAAAACCCAATTCCACACTCACTGAAAACACATTCAGGAAATTCAGCTGAGTTCACACAGAGCATTTGCTTTCTCTGTCCTCCAAAGTCACAAATGGTTCTTGCCCAGAGCTGCCAACCTGCAGCACCAGGGAGAGGGGTCTGAGGAACCTCCCCAGAACCTTCCAGTGCTTCAGAGCAGCTCCTGCTGACCCCACTGTGGACCAGCCTCCACAGCAGGAATGGGGAAGGAATTTTCCCCAAATCCACCCTGGCCCAGCCTGAGGCCGTTCCCTCTCCTCCTGGCCCTGTTCCCTGGAGCACAGCCCGACCCCCCGGCTGTCCCCTCCTGCCAGGAGCTGTGCAGAGCCACAAGGGCCCCCTGAGCCTCCTTTTCTCCAGGCTGAGCCCCTTCCCAGCTCCCTCAGCCACTCTTTGTTAGACTTAGAGCTTTTCTTTAGAATAATAATATCAGTATCTACAGGTGCAGCACATCCCCACAGCATTTCTCTGCTCTGAAGCCCAGCACCATCAGCTGCTGCAAAATTCCACACAACAGCCTCAGCTCAGCTCTTTAACTCCTCACATGTCACTTGTAGCCTTCTCTACCAACCATCAAATTATCCCTTCACAGAAGGAAAAGGAGAGAGAATTACAGTTGTCAGCTCCAAGCACAAATAGAAAGGAAAGTTGCAGTTGAAATAAAGCTTCCCAAACGTGCTAGTCTGTAGCTATCCTTTCTAGAAAGCTCCAGGAGAAGTTCCCTCCTCCTGTGAGTGTGACAGCCAGGCCAGCAGGGTGTTTGGTGTGTCTCACCTTGGCCTGGCTCCTGGATCCCTGGGAATTGTCTGATGGGTGAATCCTCCCAGGGATTCCCTCAGAAACTCCAGGGACACACTCCCAGTCAGGGTGGGCAATCTGCCCCCCTGCCTTTTCCTTAGAGCACATCCTCCACACATGGGAAGGGAAATGGCATTTGGGCACAGACTAGTTCGGGTTGGAAGGGACCTCAAAGTCCAACTCCTCTTTTTCAGCGCACTTTTATGTCAAGCCACTGTTTAACACCACAAATGAAACACACCCAAGCTGCAGTGCCATGGGCTCAGGGGCAGAATTCCCTCTCCAGTGCTCAGCCACACAAAGAGTGACACAAGGTCATGGGTCCTGAGAGCATAAAAAACCTCTGGATATCAGAAATGGTTTCCTTAAAGGTTGAGACTTGGAAGCATCAGCTGGTTTCAACAAACTAGAATCTGTAGTTCCTACTGGTGCCCCTACCCAGGATTTAGGAAGGTGTGAGATGTACCAGGCAGTAATCAAGTTCCTCAGAGGGTTCAGGAGTCAGCCAGCCTGGGGGAGTTTGGTTTGCTGGACAGGTCACCAGTGGGAAAAAGGCTCAGCACTCCTGCAAAAACTGAAATCCAGGTATGTGTCTGGCCCAGCCAGGAGTGCTGCACTTCTCCTTTTTCCAGGAAGGAGATTCATAATCGTTTGGATATTCAAACAAATCTTAATTGTGATTTAATGGCTCACACTGTAATTAGCCTCCCGGGAAAAGTGCTTTCAATTAACCATGTAAACATTCCATTTGTTACACCATTACATGTTCTGCTAAATTTCCTGAGGAAGAGCTGGGAGTGGAGCAGCACCGGGCCAGAACTCAGGAACAGAGGGAAAGGAGGGATGTGACTGGAAGTGATCCCTTCTTCCCTCTGCATGTGACACTGGGAGGGTGCCCGTGGCTCCTGCTGCTGTGGCTGGCAAGGCAGTGACCTGTTCAGGAGGTGGCACTGAGCCATGGAACTCCTGTCCATGCCACGAGGGATAACCTTACTCCTACCCCTGGATCCTAGCCAGTTTCCAGCACAAAATACATCTGCACATGGGATGGAAGAGCATTCCCAGGGCCCTGAGGCACAGGAAGATTTCCCTGCCTTATGGTTCTGCTGTATTCATTTTATTATATGGCCTTTTGTATTTAATGGCCTCAAGTTGCACCAGTGAGGCCTAGATTAGATAACAGGGAAACATTTTCATGGGAAGGGTTGCAAAGCCCCTGGAAGAGGCTGTCCAGGGCAGTAGATGTGGCAAAACCACGTGGATGTGGCATCTGGGGACAGGGGTCAGTGGTGACCACGGTGGTGCTGCTGGTTCATTGATGGCCTTAAAGGTCTTTTCCAGCCTCAATGATTCCCTGACTCTCTGTGCCCTCATCAGCTGGCAGAGCACAATAATTAGGATGGGTCCGTTCCCCTGATGCCAGAAGGATGGGCAGGGAATTATCCATCCTGGAAGCAATAAAATAAGACCAGCAAAGAGAAGAGGAGTAAACTGCTGGTGAAAATCAACCAAAAAAAAAAAAAAATCACAGGAACACAGACTTGGGGGGTGCTTAAATCCCACCCAGTGCCACCCCACCCATGGCAGAGACACCTTCCACTGTCCCAGGGTCCTCCAAGCCCTGTCCAGCCTGGCCTTGGGCACTGCCAGGGATCCAGGGCAGCCACAGCTGCTCTGGGCACCCTGTGCCAGGGCCTGCCCACCCTCACAGAGAAGAATTCCTTCCCAATATCCAACACCTCATAGGAGGGAATGTCAGGCCTGAGTTCCTGTGCCAAGGGGGAGGCTCATAGCCCCAGAACTCCTGCGAACATCCTTCCCTAGGAGAGCAGAGGGAGCATTTGCCCTTTAAGCAGTGGGGGAAATTTATTGTGGGGTGTCACTGGATCCCAGGATGGGTCAGGCTGGCAGGGAGCACAGTGACTCCTCTGCTCCCAGCTCCTGCTCCAGCAGGGCACCCCCGAGCCCATGGCCCAGGACTGTGTCCAGATGCTCCTGGAATGTCCCCAGGGAGGGAGACTCCACGCCCTGTCTGGGCAATCTCTGTCCATGTTTATTCCAAGTTATGCCTCTTGCAAAGCCTAGGCCAGGAGCCAGGAAGGGGAGCAGAATTCCAGCAGAAATTCCTGCACCAGAGGCAGGTCCGTGTGTCCTGCTGGGACTGCCAGGACTGCAGAGGGGAAAGGCCAAGCCTGGGACATTCCCCCGGCAGCTCCTGCTGATCCTGCAGTGAAGTGGGGCTGGACTGGAGGCACTCTGTGCCCCTGCCAGCCCCCAGGACCGGCTGTGCCCATCCCAGGGGGATCCCAGGTGGATCCACAGCCCGGGCACGGAACCAGCGGGGCAGTGAAGGGCTGTGCCCTGGGACAGAGCAGAGCTCTCACGGCTCCTTCTATCCTCCCCCTGGAGATCTGTGGGGGAATTCTGGCTGCCAGGAAGCAGCTGGAAGGATCTTTGATAAGCAGCTCTGGTTTATAAATAGAAAGTTTGGATAGATTTTTTTTCTCCTCCTACCATTTCCATAAAATACAGAATTTACATTTTGTACATTTTTACACTTTATCTTCTGCCCATCTTTCACTTCCTCTAGCTAAAGGTAGAGTCTAAAAAAAGAGTAGGAAATAAAACACTGGGATTAAAACATGGCAAATGTTCATGAACTTATCAGTGAAGAAGTTTTCAGGATCTGGTTTTTCCCCTTATCCTTTAACCTCCTCCTCTGTTGTTTTCTTGTCAGTGAATTACTAGTTATAATTCAAAGATTTTTAACTAGAAAATATTCCTTTCATCTCCACTATTTACTCATCTTCTGACCTTCAGAATTAAATTTCCAGTGATAGAAATCAGAATCAAGCATTTGTTGCTTTTGCTCCTTTGAACCAAAGAAAACAACTGCAATCTCTGTTTTTTGGGGTTTTTTTTTTTGTTTTTGTTTTGTTTTGTTTTGTTTTGTTTTTTGGGTTTTTTTTTTTGTATTTGTACTTGAAAACAATAATTAAGATGACAATCTCACGTTCAGAACTGCACATCCCCCATCCCCCCAATATGCCAAGCCAGTTTAGGATGAGGAATAAACTCTCATTGCTATGAGTTTAAGTGATTTAATTTCTCACTCCAGACAACATTGCAGGAGAGGATATTTGCAATAAGAACTCAGTGACTGACTCAGACTTGAGCTGAAAAATTCAGTTCTCATGGAAGCTTTGTAGCTTTAAATAGTCTGAACTCCTGAGAGCTATTCCCAAATAATATAATGGGATATTCACTTCAAACATCAGATAACAAAGGCAAACACCAGGTAACAAAGTTAATGTGGAGATGATGCTGTCAAAAGAACTGCTTGACACGACAAAGGTGAAAAGGAAGAAACAGGGCCTCAGATACAAAGTTTAAAGATCAGAGCTGGTTGTGATTTCATTTAGAAATCAGCCTCACCATATGTGACATTTCAAAAGCTTCCCTGAACATTTCCCCCTGTTTTGTGCTGCTGAAGCTCATCCTCCGTCCCAGGAGGCTCTGCCAGGCCCCAGGTGCTGCTGAACGCGCCCAGGAGCCGCTGGGCTGCCTGCCCTCGCTGCCTGCCCCGGGCAGCTCCTCTCCCTCTGTCCCAGGAGCTGTTCCCTCTGCTGGGAGCACTGCAGGCCCCAGCACCCACAGCAGCAGCCCAGCCCTTCCTCTCAAAGGGAGCAAACAGCCCTGCTGCAGAGAGGCATCAGTTCCAGGGAAGATCCAGCCACTGTTGCACTCCTTTGAACAGACTCACCTGACAGCGGGATCAGTGCCTGAGCACTTCCCAGAGCTGTTTTATCCCAGTTACACACAATGGAAAATGTCCTTTGTGTCCCATTCCCACCTGCTCCTATTGACCTGCTCCTCAAATGTGTCCCCCTGCACAGAGGATGGGAAATGAATTCCCTGGATTTGAGATCCATTGAAGTGAGTGCAGAGGAGCAGCTGGCTGTGTCTCTAATGGGCCCCTGGAAAGCAGAGTTACCAGAGGAGTTCGTTTCCTACTCATGTCCTGCTCTTGAACACAGAGGCATGAAAAATAGAGATTTTCTTGTCCCTTTTTGGTATAATTATGAACCTAAACAATTTCCACAAATTGCGACATCTCCTCCACTCATGGAATCACAGAATATCCTGGGCTGGAAGGGACCCCTGGCTCATCCAGTCCCACCCCTGGCTCTGCCCACACCCCCCAACAATCCCACGCTGGGCATCTCTGGCAGCACTGTCCAAACCCTCCTGGAGGTCTGGCAGCAGCGGGGCTGGGACCATTCCCTGGGGAGCCTGGGCAGTGCCAGCACCTCTGGGGAAGAACCTTTCCCTGATCTCAGCCTGACCCTCCCTGTCCCAGCTCCAGCCATTCCCTGAGGTCCTTGTTTGAATTCCTGGGATCTGTTCTCTCCTCTTCCATCATCACCTGCTGACCTGTTCTGCCCAGGCATTGCCTTAATTTCTCCTAAAGCCAAGTAAATATTTTGGCACTTAATAATAAATATTTTCTGCTCATTTTGACATTTTCACAACACAAATCAGTAAATCCAGTTCAAGGCTGTCCATCCAGGAGGAAGCTGCTGATCCAGCCCTATGGATACAGGGAACCACAAAGCCCTACATGTACAGCTTGTCAGGCAAAAGGAGGTGTCAAATGAACAACTCAGAGCGTGGATCCCAAGATGCTGGAGCTGTCACACCTCTTTCCAGTGGGAATGGGAGAGACATTTTGCTGGGAGAGGTTTCCAGAAGTTTCTCACTGCTGCAGAGAGCTAAGCCCATGTCTGAGCAGGCTCACTGTGCCCAGAAGTGCTGCCTCCCTTTGCACCCTCCACACCTCGTCCCTGGGTCACCCAGGGGACCTGTTCCAGCCCTCAGCACTGCTCTGGCAGCCTTTGCTGTCCCAAAGACAGTATTTATCCTGTTTTCCCTGGGCAGACTCAGCTGAAGAATGGTGAAGGTGGAACAGGGGAGTGGTGTGGAGGAAACAATACAGAAATAAGCATGGCTGATTATCCTCTCTCAGAATTCTTCCTTTCTTCATAGAGGTGCAGGAATAAATGTCTGCCTTTTGTGAGGTTTCATTCATGACTATTCTATTTAATTTAGTGTTCCTGTGATCATCTTAATTTCTATCCAGAGAACAGACCCCTGGCAGGATGCAGGTCTTTAATAACTGCATTGTCATTCTGATATCTCCATCTCTTACTCCTGATTTCCATTGTTTGCATCTCTTCAAAGGCTCAAAGCAGTCGAGTCCCAAAGGAGATTTTTCACACACAGTTTCTGATATCAGTGCAGACGTTGAGCAGTGAGCAAATTAGAGCTGTGGTTATGAATTGCTGCTGGGGATGGGAGAGGATATGGGAGATGTCAGGAGATGGTTCCTTGCTGCTCTCAGGCCAGGGCTGATCCCACTTTTCTGCATCCACAGAGATCCTGAGTCAGGGAAGGGAAACTGCCCAGGGAGCAGCTCAGCTCAGGGGAGCCGCAGAGTGATTCCTGTTCCTTCCCAAGGCTGTGAGCAGACCCCAGTGGGAGCTGTGCATGCATTGTGTGGTGTGTGTGGGACAGAGCTGGTACCTAGAGGCCAGGGGGTGTGGGAGCTGTCACCCAGGCTGACGGACATTCCCACTCTTTGAGAACTTATCAGAGACCATGGATTGTTCTGCATTCCCCACCAGGGCTCCCTTGGGAAAGCTCCATCTCTGGGTAGACTTTCCTGGGTGTTTCTTCCAGCCAGTGTGGGAGGAAGGTCCCCAGAACAAGAAAAGAGTCTGAATAGATTTGTTTTTTGAGAACTGTGACAATGCTCAGTGTCCTGACGGCTGCAGCATGGGAGGGAAGGGATGGATGGGCACTGGGGAGAAATTCCTCCTGGGAGGGTGGGCAGGCCCTGGCACAGGGTGCCCAGAGCATCTGTGGCTGCTCCTGGATCCCTGGAAATGTCCAAGGCCACTATCACAGGGCCTGGAGCACCCTGGGACAGTGGAAGTTGTCCCTGCCCATGGCTGGGGTGGCACTGGAGGGGATTTAAGGTCCCTCCCAACTCCAACCATTCCATGATTCCACAATTCTGTTTCTCTCTGTTGCCATGAGAAGAGGCCTCAGTCTCAGGCATCCTATAGTAAGGTCACCAGAACCACGTGAAACACCAGGAGCTGACACAGGGCATGGGTAATCTGTCTGTGCGCCTTGGGGCACTCCCAGCCCCCAGGTCCTCAACAAAACCAGCAGAATCACTCCAATTTGTAAAGTAATGCCAGAAAGAACTAATTCCATGTTAATAGCAAACACAGGGTGTTTATCCAAAGCTTTTCACCACCTGAACCAGCACTAGGATGCTCCCCTCAGTGTGAGGAGCACTTCAGGACCAGGGAGTGACTTGCTGGGACCAAGCAGCACCACAGGGACCACCCGAAGCCAGCCCCTCACATCACACCCCCTTGACTCCTTCCCCTCCCACTCTGATCCTCTGTCACTTTCAAATGTCTGCATAAACCAAAGGAAACTCAGGCACTTTAATTAAGGCCAGCATTTACCCAAGGAATCCCCTCTCAGTCTGCACAGCTTTGCAGTTACTCTGCATAAGGAGCGCATGGAGTGCTGGAATTAAGTGGCTGTAAAACTAATCCACACAGAACACTACGGAGAGACATGCTGGGAATCCATCAGCCTGAAATTCATCTGGATATCCTCAGCTGCAGGACTGAGAAGATGGAATTTGACAGAGCAATACTTAAAATTCAGTTTTCATCCAAAGAGCAAAGCACTTAACAAATTAATTGAGCTTAGCATCCATGTTGAGAGCTCAGCACTGGTAACATCATCACAAGAGAGAGGCTGGTTTATGAGGGGCTGAAGGAAGTGCAGCAAGCCCTGAACAGGCAAATCCCTGTCCCAGAGAGCCCCTGAGGTGACAAACTCTGCAGTCTCTGCACACCACAACTCTGGCCTCGTTCTTTTACCTGGACACTGCACCCAGTGCTGGCCAAGCTCTCCCCAAGAAGTAACACATCTTCCTTAGGAAGGGCTGGGACAGCCTCTCCTTATTTTTCCTGGCTGCTCATCAAAACAGAACAGAGCACCAAAACCTTTTAAAAGCTTTTTTTTTGTTTGTTTGTACCTCAATCTGCAGGAAGCTCAGCAGTTCTCCTCCCCCACAGATCTCCATCTCTGCTGGTTTTTCCCCTCCCTGCCAAATTCTGGTGGGAATGTGTGGCTGGATAGAAACCTCTCCTTCCCCCCAAGCTGTTTAAAGCACTGCAGCATCAGTTCAATGGAACAATTATGTTCTGTTCCGATGAACAAGATTTATCCTTCCTTTAAGGAGAGTCTGACTTTGCTCAGTGAAAAACTGCTTGCAGTCACCCATAGCTCCCTTACAACATGTAATCCACCACTTACATCCTCCCTCCAGTCCCACAGGAGCCAAGCTGTTCATCATTTTCTTTCTGGATACAGAAAGTGCCAAATACCCTTCCAAAATAAAACCATCACATAAAGGCTAAGAGTGAGAGGCTGTGAAAAACCCTGGAGACTGTTACCACTCAGTGGTACCTGGGTAAGATTTGCTCCTGCAGAGATAAATATTGCACTCTATGAATCCATTCTGTTCCATGGAATATTTATGTTGTGTTCTGCAAAGCATTCAGTATACAGAGGTAAATCCACTCTAAACTGTACGTTAAGGAACCATTAATATTCCAAAGGAGAAGGTTGGAAGTTGATAAATGCCAGCACTGAGGTCACTGTGGCTGCCCTTTCCTCTCCAGCTATTTAATGATGTATTTGCTCCAGGTCTCCTTCTCACAACTGACAGGAATTTCTCAGAAGAGCTGGGATGGGAACAAGCACAAACACAATTTCAGGCCTGGAGGTGTTGGAGACTGATAACTGAAACTCCAGTGAGTGCAAATTGAGTGTCAACGTGTGGCAAAAGTGTCTCAAATATCCCCAATTCCTGCTGCAGCAGGGAACTCCCACAGGGGTCACCAATCCACTGGTGTGAGCTGGAGCACTGAACAGGTCAGCAGTTGTCCCATTCTGGCACAGGGGGAGCACAGGGACCCCAATTCTGAGTCACAGAATCATGGAACACTTTGGGTTTGGAGGGACCTAAAAGCCCATCCAGCGCCACCCCTGCCAAGCCTTGTCCAGGGAAGGGATTCTGTGGAGCTGGGAGGGGATTCTCTGGAGCAACCAGAACACGAAAGGGACACACACCTGCTTTTATAGGACAAACACCTGTTGTACCGGAACAAACACCTGTTGTTCTGGAACAAACACCTGTTGTTCTGGGACAAACACCTGTTGTTCTGGAACAAACACCTGTTGTACTGGAACAAACACCTGTTGTTCTGGAACAAACACCTGTTGTTCTGGAACAAACACCTGTTGTTCTGGAAGCTCCCCAGCAATGGGCTCCACTTCCCTGTGGGACAGCAGGAGCTGCCCTGGGGTTGCTGCTGTGCCCTCAGGTCCCGGTATCCAAGTGCTGCTTTCAGGGCAGGTAAAAGAACCCAACACAGCCCCAGCAGCAAAGGGAGGGTTCACAGGGGAGTTCCTGACGCAGGCTGTGTGGTTTCTAATTTTTACGAAAGTTGTTCGGGGAAATTTGTGATTGTGAAATCTTTCTTATTTTCTATAATTTTTTTATAGTTGTGTTTATGGATTATGTTAACTTATGGGGTATTGTATTAAAGATGAGTTGTTTAAAGGCAAAGGCTTTTATTATTTATCTCTAAAATTATTTTTATTTTTGAGAATAGAGTTTTTTTCCTTTTTGGGGGAGGTATAGGGTCCTTATTATTATTCTTTCTTTCTTTCTTTCTTTCTTTCTTTCTTTCTTTCTTTCTTTCTTTCTTTCTTTCTTTCTTTCTCTGTTTAAACTTTTATAGGATTATAGCTGTTTTAATATTTGCTTATTTTAGTATGGAGGCTTTTGTTTGATGTTTACAATCTGAACACTTTTATTTTCCTATATTTTTATGTGTTATAGGGAAAAGAGTTTTTTTCCTATATCTTTACGAGAGGATTTTAGTCTAAAATTAACAGTATCGCTTTATTCTTCTTATTTGGGACTTGACTTCTTTTTCATTGACTTTGGTGTTTTCAAGTTGTTCTTCTATATTGCTTGTATTTTTTTTTTTTTTTTTTACTTGAGGCAGGATTGAAGTACTGAAAGAGTTAATATTTTGTTCAGGGCTTGTAGATGGTTACTCAACTCTGGTTGGGCTTAGCAGTTTGTGGTGGGAGTTGTGGCTGGAGGGGTTGATGGTTTCTCTTTCCCCCTGCCCAGTGGTTGTGGGTGACTTTTACCGGCGATGGAATTTTGGCTGCGCTGCTCCGGCCTTGCCTGGGCTCCGCAGCACTTCCCCCTTTCTGTCTGGGAGGTGATGGGGGGGCCCAGCAGGTGCCCCAGGAAGGGGGGCCCGGACCCTGTTGCCCCTCTGCCCACCGGAAAAGAAAGGGGAAGTTCTCGGGTTCTTTCGTCTTTCACGTGTGTTTCTCACAGAGGCATGTGCAGATTTTAGCGGCTGGAAGGTTTGCATCACTTTCATGAACGCCTCTCATGCAAAACTACCACAGGTGCCCAGAGCAGCTGTGGCTGCCCCTGGATCCCTGGCAGTGTCCCAGGCCAGGCTGGACACGGGGGCTTGGAACAGCCTGGGACAGTGGGAGGTGTCCCTGCCATGGTAGGGGTGACACTGTGTTGCAGTGTGATGTCATGGTTTGCCTCAGATACCCCGGGTTTCCCCCTGAAGATTCCCTCCCCAGGTGTATCAATCACTCTCCTTTCCCCACCCTGACCCCTGCAGAGCACTGTCTGTCAATCCTGGAATTCCAGAAGGGCGTGGAGTGATTGGGCAAATTCAAAAGATGCCCTCCACCCCTGGGGGCCTCGGGCCATGCAGGTGTCCTTTGTCCCTTGAGAGCTCCTCTCCCGTACCTGGTTGGTGGTCCCCCTGTCCCTTCCCTCCTTTCCTTCCCCGGGTTAAAAGGATGGGCAACCACACGGTGGGCAGTTCTGTTGGATGGATTCAGAGGCCTGTGGGCCAGACTACAAGCTCTGGATTGAAACCCTCCATCAGAACCGACTCCTTTCCTTCACCATCACCTTAAAGCTTCTCTGGCACAGGAAAGCCTGAGGAGCAACCCTCCACGAGACTGAGCTCCATCCTGCAACCACCAGAGCTCCAGCGTGCCTGGACTTGTTTTCATGTGCCCAGCTGCAACATCTAGCTAGCCAGTGGTGTCTCTGGGGTGAAACATCTCAGGTGCTGCTGTTTGGTTCAGACACAGGGGCCAGGCAAGCCAAGGCACGTCCCGTTCACAATATTGGTAATACCAATAGCACTGGGTGGGGTTTAAGGTCCCTCCCAACCCATGATTCCCTGATTCACATCAGACTAAACATTCAAGCCCAAAGTATTTTTATTTTTGTGATAAATGAATATGATTCATGCTAACAATTGTAACTATATTGATATTTTAAAAAATACTTGTTAAAAATTAATAGAGGAAAAGGGTATGTAATTAGTGTCACAAAACAGACATTTTCAGATGTTCATGAGAAAATAGGATGCAGGATGTATTTTGAGATAAGTAACATCCCAAAAACAGAATAGGCTCAGGATAATTAGAGAATCAGCCTTGAAATAGACAAAATTTAAATGATTCCAGGTATCTATGAAATAATAAGGCTTATTTTTGGAATATAATGCTGGTTTCTGTAACACAAGACTTGGGGCGCATGTGCAACCATTGTTCACGGGTTGTTCAAAGGACAGTGACCATGAGGAGAGGCCATCGTCAGATGTGACCACCAAAAGCCAAGAAGAGTCCTTAGAAACAAGCAGAGCATGTGCTGTGCAGTACAGTGACATAGATTTCAAGAATCGAAAATAGGAGGAGATTTACAGAGAAATACTGATGAATATGTATTAGCATACAGTATGTAGGCTGTGCTTGGATTCCTGTGCTTTTTGTAGGGGAGGCAGGGTGAAAAACCCCCCGTACCCTGATCGTACCCCAATCGGTTTTGCTTATGCTTTATCCAAACTACTGCCAAATTTCTTTTTGTATCTGCTTGATTATATTTGATTGTATTATTTTATATAAAATTGCTGCTCAATTAAAATTGCTGCTAAATTTTTAATCTTGTGGTTTATTAAATTAGACATATAGGGACCTCATTCATAACATTTTCTTTTTCTTCAAATTCCTGAAGCCAGGTGGGTTCACATCCCATTTTCTCTGTTTCCCCTTCCATGCAGGATCTGGAGCTGTCTCTCTTCCACATGGCTGCAGAAAAAGCCAAGTGCACAGGAGCTGAGCCTTCAGAACGTGGGGAGATGTTTATCAGAAGTGTCACAAAGCTGGTTGTGGTTTGATGGGAGGGAGCAGCTCATCCCTGAGCCACAACTCAAGGCAGCTGCAGGGGATTCACAACAAGTTATTCAGCCAATGTGGAATCAGCCCCGATAAGAAACACCGAGTGACTGGAGCAGGATTTCTCTATGTAAATTGAAATCAAGGCTGTGTAAAGCTGAATTAAACTTTTGTCACGAAGCTGCAGAGCTGTCACTTGTATTCTTCCAGGATAAATTGGCAGCATCTACTGAGAACAGCCTTGGAACAGTGCTTTGACTGCAGTAGCTGCTTTTAGAGTAACAGCAAAAGGAGATGATCTGTTCTTCAAAATCCTAAAATGGTACTAATTTACAGCACAAGAGAATGAACATCACCATGCTCTGCTTAGGGAACTGGTCCACAAAACTGAATTTCTACTATAAAGCTGCTTTATTTTTATAATTGCCCCTCTGGAGAAATTTTGTTAATTGTTCCTCTCTCGTTCCTTATCTTTAATTCCAACACTCCTTCTCCGGTCCAGGGGAATGAAGCCAAAGGGTTTTCATCTCGAGTTTGGAAAGCTGGTCAGCTTTCATTAGGGCCTCAGTCACTTTTAATCAGCTCTTCCCAAAAAACAATTGAGAATAATTACCTGAGCTTCTCCTGGGCTTTGGGGTCAGCAGAAAGGTGATCAACTGAAGACAGACCAAAGGACACTGCTCCTGTCAAAGCCTGGACACTTCCCAAGGTCTGAGTCAAGGAAATAACACCGAGTTTCATAATCCCTGTCTGTGCCAGTTAAGAACCCACACAAAAACTCTTGCAAAGTTTATACGTGATTTCCAAGTGTCCTTCATGCTCCTGCTTCCTCTGGCTTTGTCCTGGCTCTTAGAATCACAGAATCATGGGATCATTAAGTTTGGAAAATATCTCTAAGGCTGGACACTATGGAGTCCAGCCATCTCCACCACCACTGACTCATATCCCCAGCTGCCACATCCATAGGTCTTCTGAACACTTCCAGGGATGGGGGTCCCACCCCAGCCCTGGGCATTCCAATGCTTTGCAACCTCTTCCATGAAGAAATTTTCCCAGTATCCACCTTGAGCCTGCCCTGGCCCAGCCTGAGGCCGTTCCCTCTCCTCCTGTCCCTGTTCCCTGGAGCACAGCCCGACCCCCCGGCTGTCCCCTCCTGTCAGGAGTTGTGCAGAGCCACAAGGGCCCCCTGAGCCTCCTTTGCTCCAGGCTGAGCCCCTTCCCAGCTCCTTCAGCCCCTCCTGGGGTTCCAGCCCCTTCCCCATTTCTCTAACCCATGGTAAAGTTGCTCAGACCTGCCCAGAGTCATCAGCTGATTTTACATCTCCTTAGCACACCCTGCATCAATTCCCCAAGCCAGGGCAGAGGTGCTGAAAATGAGAAGTGAGGCTGTGCTGACAATTCCACAGGGAAGGCAGCACGGGAGAGAGTGGAGAGAAGAGCTCCACAAGCAGCAGAACAAGCCCAGTTTCTCAGACCAGTGGGGAAACTGCAGCACTGAAAGGCTCTGAAAGCTCTGGCTCCAGCAGATGGGTTGAGCTGATCCAACAGCCCCCAACAGCAGCCTCTTCTTCCCCTTCTCCCCTTGCTTCCAGACTGCTCCTCCCTCCCTTGCCAGAAACCAGCCCCAAATCTGAGCAGATCCACCCCACCAGGTCACCCCCAGTCCTGACCCAGCTGAACTGACCCATGGGACCCTTGCTGGGCACCCCCAGAACTGGCCCAGGGAAGGATGAACATCCCATTCCACAGGCATGAGCCCTGATCTCAGCTCAGGAGCTCCTGAGGAGGCTCCTCCTGGGCCAAGGGCTGCAGGGACAGGTAGGACAAGGCCCTGAAAGGACACCAGGAGCCAGGTCACCTGTGGAAGTCATGAGACCACTGCCCAGCAACTGCAACTGTAGTCCTCAAAAATTATTTTTATCTTTATGGAGAATGGGAGACTGAATCATAGAATCCAAGAATTACTGAGGATGGAAAAGCCCTCCAAGGCCATTGAGCCCACCCTGTGCCTGACCCCCACCTTGTCCCGAGCCCAGAGCCCTGAGTGCCACATCCAGCTGTTCCTTGGATGCCTCCAGGGATGGGGACTCCACCTCTCACTGCGCAGCCCCCGCCAAGGCCTGAGCACCCTTTCCAGGAAGAAATTCCTCCTTAGAAGAAATTAAGCAGTCCAGGGCATGTTTGACAGTAACATGGTGTTATTGTCTGTGGGGAATGGAATGGCAAAACTCCTTAGAAATACTCTTCACAAATGGAGTCGTGTGGGAAAGGTCAGATTTAGACTGGGCTTGAGTTTTCCAAAGCTTCTCCCCTCATCGCTGCACAGCCCTGAATGCTCTGCAGCACAAACACATGAAAGAATCTCCATCCCCTCTTGTGTTTCTGCCTCTTCTCCACGGAATCCTGCAGTGAATTAAAACCACTCAGAAGCTCTGGGCCAGTGCAGGTCTGGGGAAACGGGATACCTGGGAATGTTCATTCCCTGCCAGCCAGAGGTGCCACCAGGAGGGGACAGGCCCAGGTGCCCCTCACTGTCCCTTGGAGCCAGGCACCCCCACACACAGAAAACACAGATCCTGCCTACTTCCAGCAATTAAACTCCAGATCAGAAGAACCTCAACGGTGGATGTGCTTTGCTTATTATCAGCTCTCTCTGGTTGCCTGAAGGTCTTTGCGAATGTTGCCTTTAATTACTTTAATGAGAGAGAAAATGATCTGAGGAGTGTCAGCTCAATGGGGCAAGGTCCTGATGGAAATGCTAGGTCTGGGATCATTAGTTCAGCAGTTAATAGTACATTATCTGAAGTTATTGGAGCTAAATGTAAACAGCTCCTGGAGCTCGACTGATGTCAGGAGTGAAGCTGGGGAAACAAATTAGGAGAGGCTTTGAAGTGAGCTTGTGTTGGTTCTGCTCCCACCTTCTGCAGAGGCAGCTCTTTGTTGGTCCAGAGCAGAAAAAAGTGTTTGCAGAAAGAAAAGAAAAGGAAATTGAATCCACCACAGGCTTGTATTCACGGAAACCCTCCTGACGATTCCTTACAATGAACTTCTTGAAGTGACTGAGTTTATCTAAAGCAAATTAAGATAAAGCAAATCAAGGCCACTTCAGCCCTTCAGGGAAGTCTGATGTTAATCTGCTCCTTTAGCAGTCCTGAGCCTCTGCTCCAGCTCAAGGAAGGCGAGATGGAGCAATTTAGCTTCATTTGCAATGAAAAGGGATTAAATTGCATTTACTACCTCATCTCTGCTGCAGGTGAGTTCTGCTCACAGCCACCAGCTCAGCTGACAGGCAATTAATTTGAGGCAGAGGTAATGTGATTCTGATTCTGGGCCAGGAGTATTTGCTACAAGGATATAATCTGGTTAAATTAATTCCATTTAATTTTCCATTTGCCTTGGTGGGGCCTGCACTGTAGGAACAGCCCTTCTTTGTGTTCTCTTTGTGAAGATCAGAATTACTACTTGCTTCAGCTCAGAATTAGAAAGGGAACTGCATGAAAACTGGTGAAACCAAGGATTTTACTTCCCAAAGAAACTCCTTTCCTGAACTTTCCTGTGATGATGTCCTGTGCATAAGCTAACGTTGCATGTACCAAAGGTAAGCAAAGCCACCCTTGGAGATCCCAGCTCATCAGAGATGCAGATTCCTATTGCAGACTTCAGTTTGGTTTAGGAGTAATTCTTGGGGTGTGTACAAGTGCTTTGAACAACTTTGCTGGTTTGTGGCAGATTTCATCTTTTAAATAACCCTGACATCGCCATCCATTGCAAAAGCCCCATAGAGAGCAGTCCCAAATCCACCAAAAATGCCTGAGGAGCCTGGCCAAGTACTCAGGCCAGTGAGAACAAAGGCTCTGCTGCAGGCAACGAATGAATTCAACATCTCAGGGGCTACAGCTGTCCTGCTTTGTCCCAAAACTGGGAAGTTTGGTCTTGAGAGACTGAGGTGGGAAGCTGTGGCTGCCCCTGGATCCCTGGCAGTGCCCAAGGCCAGACTGGATAGGGTTTGGAGCAGCCTGGGACAGGGGGAGGTGTCCCTGCCATGGTGTGGGCAAAGTGTTCATAGAGACATGGGATCATAGAAACACGGAATGGTTTGGGTGGGAAGGGACCTCAAAGCCCACCCAGTGCCGCCCTGCCAGGGCAGGGACACCTCCCACTGTCCCAGGCTGCTCCCAGCCCCAATGTCCAGCCTGGCCTTGGGCACTGCCAGAGATCCAGGGGCAGCCACAGCTGCTCTGGGCACCCTGTGCCAGGGCCTGCCCACCCTGCCAGGGAACAATTCCTAATTCCCAATCTCCCATCCATCCCTGCCCTCTGGCAGTGGGAGCCATTCCCGATGCCCTGTCACTATTCATAGGGATGCTTTAAGATCCCCCTGTGCTGGTGGGAACCACGGGTGCTTTGTGTACAAACCCTTTCCTGGTCCAGGTGAAAGGCAGAACACACAGAACATGGCACCACCTCAAAGTCTCTCCCACACCTGGCACTGCCTGGGGGAGGAGGAAGAGTGGAAATAGGGAACGTGCAACTCTGCCGATTTTCAGGTACAGAGCAATTGAATTTATTGAAGGAGCTGAGAGCCTTCCCAGCACGTCCTTTTTAGATCCTGTTTGCCTGGGGAAAGACAAACGTCCTGTTAACCACAAACAGCACAACCTGCAACCCTGTGATCTGGGCCATGACCCTGATTAAACAGCCAGGAAATCCTGGGAGACCTCCAGAGGCAGCATCAAATTCTTTGCCTTGGGGTGAAGGAGAAGGAAACAAGGAGCAGATCTGTGCAGCCTCAGAAAGGATGAGGCACTTCCAGCACTCAGGCAGAGCATGTGCACTGACAGGAGGGAGGAGTGTAATTACCAGGGCACCCAATTTCTCTGCCTTCAGGCAGAAGTTGATCAACAGATGGTTTGCAAAAAACTCCCATTGCTCCTGGTGGTTCACAGACATAATTAGCCAAGGAAATGTGAGCTGTGACAGGAGTCTCACAGTCCCAGCAGCCCCAGACACAGCCAGTGAGGTTTCCTGATGCTGCAAACCTGAGTACAAGAGAAAACTGCTCTGGAATGTGGAGTGGCACCAGGCTGGGGACCCAGCTGCTCTTTCCTGCCTGAGTGCTCAAAAAAACCACATCAAATGACGAATGTGTTGGACACATCCACTTAAAAGCAATTTTCTTTACCTGTGGCAAGACAGGAGTTCGTAAGGTGACAACTCCAGGGAGAGCTGTACTGGGAATCTCAGAAAAATCCTGGGGTTTATTGGTGGGAGCAAGACCAGGGAGAAAGAAGGAATTTGGAATTCCTGGCTGGGAGGGGGGGCAGGCCCTGGCACAGGGTGCCCAGAGCAGCTGTAGCTGCCCCTGCATCCCTGGCAGTGCCCAAGGCCAGGCTGGATGGGGTTGGAGCAGCCTGTGTTTACCCCTGGAATTGCTGTATATTCCAGCAGCACTCTCTGCAGACTGGCACAGGCATTCCAGAGGTGCTTTATGGTGGATATTTCACTGCCTCTTTCCTTTCAGGTCAGGAACAGAATCTGTTCCAGGAACAAAAATCTTTCTAGAAAGCCCAGGGAAGGATTTATGGCCCAGCAGTGCTAAGCAGCCTCAGTTTGCCTTGACTTCTGTTCAAATTCATGGGCTTCCCAGACATCTGCAGACTTTCCTCTCTCAAGACACTCTTCAAACTCATCAGAAAGCAGGCTTCCATTTGGGCAGCAAATGCCAGTCCTGTAAGCCCTGCTTTGATCTCAAACCCAGCTTTTTTTTTTTTTTTTTTTTTTCTTCCTGATGGAGTCATCACACGCTTGCCTTGGGTGTTGCTGGCACTTCTCTGATCAGTGCATTGATTCCATCCCAGCCATGTCCTTGGGATCAGACAAAAGACAGGATTACTCAGCTACACGTCTCTGTTGATGAGTTCTCCTGAACAGCTTTTATTTCACCAAAATGGAGCTTCTAAAGAAAAGCCCCACTACTGACAGTTTTCCTCCTGGCTCCTCCTGGAGCAGGGCCAGCTCTGGGTCTCATCTGCGTTTGAACCCCTTCGAGGGGAAGGAGCTGCTCCAGTTTCCCCTCCCTGCAAGTCCCAGTATCTTGGATCACCCATGTCCATGGCTCCCTTGCCATTATTCAGCTCCATTTCACAGAGCTCTGGTTGGAATGCTGAGGCTGTTCCTGCCTGGGCTCCTGAAGGCACTTCAGGGCAAGCAGAGCATCCTTGACAGAAGTTATTGCGTGTCTTTTTGCCTCAGGCATTGTCTGGCTCCAGCAGTAACTGCAGGTTGTGCCGTTTCATTACTGAAGAACTTTTGCTGCACCGTATTCAGGACATGAACTGTGGGGATTTCTCATCTCAGGAGTTTAATTACCTCTTTGATTGAAGCAAATGTTGTACCAAGTGGAGAGAGGGAGGTCAGAGTTGGAATGATCTCCTCATAACCAGATTAGAAGTGCAGCTCCTGTATCAGCCATTGGCTACTAATGAGGAATTTCAGATTCACCAGCTTCAAAGTAAACTCCAAAATGCAGCTGAACAGTTCCAGAATGGAGATTTGACTTTGTTGCTCTGCATTTTGCACCATGCCCCTTTTTTCTCTCCCTTTTGAGCTGTTTGATACTGTCTGTGTTCCTTGTGCTCTGGAAACTGCATCAGAGCTTTGGGAGCTGCAGTTGGATGATGAATGTGATTAAATGAGCCAGAGGAGCTGGTTTCTCTCTGCTTGGTCTTGGACTTGGCTCAGCTTCCTTATGAAGGATTACAAAGAGCTCCCCAGGTCAGGGGATACGGCTTGGTGCTATTATTTATTTATAGTCCCACTGTCCCAGCCCTGCCACATTCCCCACAACACTAAATCCACCCCACCCTGCGGAGCAAAGGGGCAGGGGGGATAAAATTCCTTAAGAAATGTTGCAACAACAACAACAACAAAAACCCAAAACAAACAAACAAAAAACCAAACAACAACAACAACAACAAAAATACAACAACAACAACAACAAAAACAAAAAAAAAAGTGGGGGGGAAGAAACTTCAGAGATTCCTTGCAGCTGGAAAATTTCAATGTAAACCTCTGGTGTGGTGGATCAGGAAAAGGCTGGACACTGGGAAACCAGGCCTTAGTCCGACTTGGTGTGTCCAAAGCTGAAGCTTTTCAGCCCTGGAGACAGAAATCTTGGAGGATTCCTGAGCTCCAACCTCAGTGCAAACTCATGCTGAGCTCTAATGCACTGCCAGAGCTCCCTACAACTCAAAAATCAGAGAGGAAAAGTTCAGCAACAAAATTTGCCCCATGGTTGTCATCATTAAAATTCTTGAATCAGGTCCTTCAGAGCTCTAAAATTTCTTGGTGAGAATTCAACCCCTGAGTGCTTGAGGCTGGGAATCCAATAACTGAAGGTATTTACAACATGCCTAAAAGTAGGAATTCACTAACTAAAGTCTGCTTTGCATCACAACTCTGAAGTTGAAGCCTTGAAGATCAAATTGTTCTATAAGAAAAAACCTGGAGGGTAGGAATTTCTTTTTCTGAAGTTCCCTCGAGTAATTCATCGACCAGAATTTCCCTCCACAAACACCCAGACTTCCTCCTGTTCCCACTCCATTGCAGCAGGATTTCACCAGCTCCTCTCAAGAGTAAAACACTCATTCCATGGCCTTCCAGGAGGAATTCAGCTCTTCCAAGGGACATTTTCTCCTATACCCACACCCTCCCTTGTGAGGGCCCCTCTCCTGCCAGGCTGATTTCCTGAGCAGAAAAACAGTTGAAAAAGGCACCTCAGCCCAGCTTTGGAATGTCCTCCAGGAGAATCCTTCCAGCCTTAAAGCCCCTCCACATCTTCATAGCACCAAGTATGGAATCAGAAAATGGAATCTCAGACTGGTTTGGCTTGGAAGGGAACTTAACCCCCCTCAGTGCCACCCCTGCCATGGCAGGGACACCTCCCCCTGTCCCAGGCTGCTCCCAGCCCCAGTGTCCAGCCTGGCCTTGGGCACTGCCAGGGATCCAGGGGCAGCCACAGCTGCTCTGGGCACCCTGTGCCAGGGCCTGCCCACCCTGCCAGGGAACAATTCCTAATTCCCATCCTCCATCCATCCCTGCCCTTTGGCAGTGGGAGCCATTCCCTGTGTCCTGTCCCTCCATGCCTTGTCCCCAGTCCCTCTCCAGCTCTCCTGGAGCCCCTTCAGGCCCTGCAAGAGGCTCTGAGCTCTCCCTGGAGCTTCTCCTCTCCAGGTGAGCACCCCCAGCTCTCCCAGCCTGGCTCAGAGGGGCTCCAGCCCTGGAGCATCTCCGTGGCTCCTCTGGACCCATCCCAGCAGCTCCAGGTCCTGCCAGTGCTGAGGGTCCCAGCCCTGGAGTGAGCTCTGTGCTGGGGTCCCATGTCCCCCCCACAGGGGGACAATCCCGTCCCTCAGTCTGCTCCCACTCCCTTTGGGTGTAGCCCAGGCTGTTTGGCCTCCTGGGCTGGCACTTCACAAAGCTGGCTCATGTCCCTTTCCCTTCTCCCATTATTCTGTCTGTGTGGGCAGGACAGGGATGAGGACAGGGACAGGGACAGGGACAGAGACAGGGACATCCTGCCTGGCCCAAGAGGACAAACAGGAGCCAAATCCTGCCTGAACAAAGCGAAACAGGTTGTGACAATGCCAGAGCTCCAACCCCAGCCCAAATCTGGCCTGAATTCTCCAGAGTGCACTACCTGCATCCTCCACTGCTCCCCCTACCAAGGCAGTTGCCAGCAGGATGCTGCAGGGTGTCACCCAGGGTACCACAGCTGCCACCTCTGGGCCACACTGGCTCCAAACAGGTCCCAGTTGCCACCAGAGCTGCAGACAGACAAAAGACTCTGGGCTGTCACCACAGAAGCTGCTCTGGGTTCAGCTGAGGTGGGGTAGGAGCTTCCCAGCTCTGCCATCAGCTGGCACCACTGATCAGATCCTTGCTGTCTAACCTGGTTCTGTCAGAACAGCTTTAAAAAATTCAACAAACAAAACCCTACCATTAGCAATGTTTTAAGCTAATCCAGATCATTTTGATAGAACTGGGCTAGGGAGCAATTCCAGCTGTCACAGCAGGAGCAGGGCTGGCCCCTGGCCAGGGACGGGGCTGTGGGCAGGTGGAGCAGGACACGGAGCTGAAAGTTTTCCTTGAGGAGCTGGGGGTGGCCTGGCAGGACAGGGCTGGGCCAGCCCTGGGTGCCCAGGTGGCTGCAAAGCTGTTCCACGGGCAGGGTCACACCAAGACTGGGCATGCCCAGGCTGCAGAACAGGACAGTGATGAAACCACTGCAGGTCACAGCTTGCCTTGCACCCCAAGCCTGTGCCCGAGGGGGCTCGGCCAGCCAGGACCCCGGCTGTGCCCGGGCGTGGAGGCTGAGGGCTGGGCGTGGTGGGAAGGGCACTGAACTGTGCCACCATCACCGCTGAGCACTGCTGGGCGTGACATTATCAGGGGGACAGCAGCATTCTGGTGATGATTCACCCTGGGCTCACGGGGCTGGATAATTCCATGTCTCAGTGACACCACGCAGGAGTTCAGGCAGAGCAGCAAATGCTGCCTCAGACTCAGCTCCCAGCCCTGCTCAGGAACCTGCATCTGGGTATCACAGAATCATGGAATCAGGGAATTGTTAAGACTGGAAAAGACGTTTAAGATCATCAAGCCAAACCATCAAGCTGATGTGATGTTCCTTGAGCAGCCCAGCTGTTCCCACCACTGTGATAATAAAGAGTTCAGCTGTAGTGAGAGGAATCCTTGACCCAATTAAGTATATCCTAAGTCTAGGTAGGGGTAAATGGGTGAGGACACAATTCCCTGTGTGCAGGTGAGGCCCTGCAACACAAAACCTTTAAGGAGCAGATTTCTGGCTGTGCATTAATAAGAAGTGGGGACAAATCTTTTATGTAGGTGCCAATCTCACCTCAGCGGTGGCCACTTCCAGTCAGTGGAAAGTCAAAGCAGTCTACACCACCCACAAATCCCCCAGGGACTTCTGACTAACAACAGCCTCCCTTCTGACCAGCTGTTGGACACCTCTGCTCCACCAGCTGTGCTCACAGCAGTGACCTTGCCCTGGCACTGCTGGACTTGGATAAATTCATTTTGGCTCTGCCTCGGGCCTGGCTGTGCCTCACAGACAAGAATTTCTGTGCTCCTGCAGCAGCTCCTCCCGCCGCTCCACCAGCCCCAGTTCAGCCAGCTCTGGTCCCACCGGGAGTCAGATCTTTGAGTGGATTAGCAGCAGATCTCTGCAGCTGCCTGGGGATAACAGAGGTGGCTCCGGAGCTCTGCACCTTAAAAGCTCCCTCAGTGCTTCAGACAGAGCTGGGAGGGCTCTCTCCAGGCTTCCTCCCACATTTCCATGCAAACAGGTTTGTTTATCCTTTGTAAACACAGACAAATCCAGCAAAAATTGGCCTTCTTGACTCGAGGAAGTAATTTGGTGTTGCAGCAATTGTCAGACACGGTGGCACCATCTGCCACGCTCACATGACTGCAATTTGCCAGACACTGCATCACCTCCCTGTTTCCAATTATCCTTTTCCTCTGAACAAAGCCTGTCTTTAACACAATGCTGGTACATCCAAGGGAAAGGAGGAATAATAATCACTGTTTACCATTATCCAGCAATACATTATTCATGCTTCCCTCTCTTAGCAAAATCTTCCTTAACATCAAGTGGTACATATTGGAGGGGAATGGTTGAGCCTCTGGGACTCCAGATGCCTTTGCACTGCTGCCATTAGCATAGGCTCTCAGATTAATCAGGATATTCTTTAGAGAGCAATTGCACTGCAAGGACTTCTTGGGGAGCAGGTGCAGTTTCACCTGGAGGGGGAGCAGAGCACCAGGAGCAGCTCCTGTGGCAGTGGCACAGGGACCTGGCCCCCAGTGCCACAGAGCCCGGTAACCCATGCAGGGCCACAGCAGTGCCAGGGCATGCTCAGGGCTCGGCACACTCCAGGGCTGGCCACAGTGACCCCCCTCAGGACCATGGAACCTCAGGTCAGGTCCAGAGCCGATATTACAATGCCAGCGTTTCTCAAGGATCACACACGCTCCAGGCACAGCTCCAGCTGCTGGGATGGGATTGTCCAACTGCCAGGTCACAGCCTGCAGGCTCCTAAGCAGCCCTGGAACACCTCTGCACCAACAGCAGTAAAGAAGTCACAGGCAGGTGCCAAAAACCAAACCAAAGCAGGCAGGGAGCTGGGCAGAAGATTCCTCCAGCCAAGTGCTGCCTCTGTCAGGCTGCTCTAGCCATGGAAAAGAGATCCAACAGAAATTAGGTGGGATCACTCACACAGAGACACAATGCTGGGGCCATAAAATGTCTTAGCTAGAAATGAAAGACTCACTGAATTGAGATGAAAGCCAGAAACTTTCAGGGTGAAAGAAGACCAAAATATTAATAAATATATTAATAAAAAACTGGAATGATGGCTTTTGCCCAGAGGGGTTGTGGACTCCACATCCCTGGAAATGTCCCAGGCCAGGCTGGATGGGGCTTGGAGCAGCCTGGGACAGTGGAAGGTGTCCCTGCCATGGAGGGGTGGCACTGGGTGGGTTTTAAGGTCCCTTCCAGGGAAACCATTCCATGGTTGTCAGCAGGGACCAAGGGAAGTGGTGCATTCCAGGTTTTGTGATGTCTCCACTAAGGGCAAACAGCTTTCCCAGCTGAGACATTTCAGTGCATTCCCTGAGGAGCCAGAGGGATTTCTGCTGTTTCCAGTTGGCAGGAATTGTGTGGGAAGGACGGTGGAGGACACAGGGCTCTGCCATGGCCCTCACACCATCACCTGCCATGCTCTAATGACTCCTCCATTAAATCTTAAAGGGCAAGGACTTAAAGTTTAACAACTGTGACCTTTCACAGCCAAACAAATCCCCCAGCCAAAGGAAAACTTCCAGTACTTCCTCAGTCCTAGGAACTCTCCAGGCTTCCTTAGTCCTTGGAATAGGTCCCAGGGCAGGTTTTCCTCCAAATTTATTCTTGCAAATAGCAAAGGCAGCTGTTTGCAGCAACCAAAATCCACTGTCTTTAGCCAATTTCTGGAAAAGATGTTTTAATAAACTTGTTCAGCCAGAATGACCCAACCCCAGGGACAAGGCTGGTGCCTCCAGCTGCTCCAACATTCATATCAAATCTAAATCTAGAAGAATAGAAACACAAGGAAGTGCAGATTGGTCCTGCCTCTCCTACGAAGCCTTGCTCAGCTCATTCTGGGGTGAGTAGAGGCTTGGTGAGTAAAGAGGAAGAATTGCCTTTGGTTCAGAGCAAAGCTGGCACGTCCTAAAAGGTCTTCCTTAGCTGGAAGTGCTGGGGGTGAAGCAGAATTCCAGACAGGGGAAATAAGGCCTGTACCCTCCTGGGCCAATTCTGTCTCTGTTTCATCACCAGAAAAATTCTGATCTTACAATGAAACCAGGAAAACTTGTGCACTTGAAAGCTTCTGTAAATTCAAAAGCAAAACTGTAACTTCTGCTGAAATTATTCCATTGGGAATTTCTGCCAAAAAATAACACAAGGAGAGAGAGAGAGAGAGAGAGCCAGAGAGGGCTCTGTGCTTTAAACATTCAGCTGTTCCTAATCCCCATCCCTATAGACTGCTCTGGAAACCTCATTCTTGGTTGTTTCAAATTCCACCTTGTAAACACCCAATTTATTGAAGCTTTATTAAATGCAATCTACTCTTCATTCTCAGATTTGCAATCCTATTACAAGCTGCAAATGATCTTTTATTGATTTTCCCTTTATAGACTTGTTGTTTCTTATTTTGTTTACCTGGGAGCTGAAGGCCTGCTGGACAGAAGGCTCATTTACTGCAAGCTGGATGAAAATAAGTCCAGCAGTAGCTGCTTAATTGTTTTGAATTATTATTGTTAATTGGGATTGTGTATTTGTTTCACTGAAAGGCAGTGATTTAATTGCACTGCACCTAATTAGCAGCAGTTTTGATTACTGGGAGCTTCGAGCGGCACCTACCTGAAGCAAACAGAGCCTTCAGTGAATGTTTTGCCAAACATCACCAGAGGAGACAGAGGTGACGTTGGTGTTGGGGAAAACAGAAGGACAAACAAGGGATGGAGAAGAACAGGGAATGAGTCCCAAGCAGGAGCACCTGAGTCTGAAAGGAGAGGGGGAGGATCCACGAGGAGCTCGGGATGTGGAGCTCAAGTTTAATCCCTTAGGTCACAGAACCATCACCACTGGAAGAGACCTTCCAGTTCAGCCAGTGCCACCATCAGCGGAGCAGCACCGTAACCCAACAAACCACCCCATTCCCAAGGCCACGTCCTGGGGGAAGCTCCAGACAGCAGTTTTCTCTGCAGCACAAGCTCCAGCTGGCAGAGCTGCGCTCAAACCACATCTCAGATGGTTCTGAGGGAAGGAAGCCGCTGACAGAAAGGCCAAATGTGTCCCAGGGAATGTCCTCGGGGTTGCATTATTTGGAAGGGAAGTTGCCTGGCTCCTATCACTGAAGAATCTCTTCTGGGAAGGAAAACATCATTACTGCAGTATTGAATTGCACAGAGAGATTTACTATCTAATTTAAAGATGCAGGGATTTATTTGTTAATTGTAATAAACAGCAAGTTCATTACACTCCAGCCTCCAAAGCAGCAGCACCTCGTAGACAGGGAATAAAAACTGATTTAATTCACTTTCAGGGCAGAAGTTCATCAGGGAGGTGCCAAGAACTGAGAACAAAACCATCACTCCCCCTCTGCCAGAAAATGTCTTTTAATGGGAACAAACACGTGGGGAAAGAGGCTCATCCTTTGGAAGGCCCAGCTAGTTCCTGGGACCACCACACAAGGGGTTCTAAGATTTTTTTGATTTCTAATGATGTTACTCTGATTTATTGGCCAGTAAATTAAACTCAATTCCCCAAGCTGGGTCTGTTTTCCTCAAGGCAGGAAATGTTGGCTGATCTGTCCTTGTCCTTATCCCGACCCAGAGCCTTTCATCCCATTTCCTCTTCCCTGTCCACTTGGGAAGGGCAGGGACAGAGCAGCTTTGGGAGCACCTGGAATCCAGCCACAGCCAACCCACCAAGGCCTGAGCACTCCAAGGGAATTTTTGAGTGTGAATAGGACCAAAATTTGTGAGGAAAAGGGTTCACATTTCCCTACTTGCTGTTCCTCCATGGCTTTTCCAAGGCAATAACATGCTGAGAAGCCTTTCCAGGGACTTCACTTGGCTGCTTTGTTGTGGTAACACCCTGACCTTTCTCAGCACTTAAATAATTTTATTTACATTTATATTTTGTTTTGTAATTGTATTTATTTATATTTATGCATATATCTTTCAGTCCTTCCTTGGACTGTAGACTTAGCCTCGAAACTTAAATCCTTTCATTTACCTGCTTTTATTCCTTTGGATGTCGCCTGTTAAAAGCCTGTTTTCCTGTGACCAGGAATATTCATTGGAAAATGGCATTGGCCTCTTCCTTCAGTGTAAATGGAAAGATTTAGGAGCTGGTTCATTCAGCAGATCCTCTCCTTCTGCACTTGATGCTTGGCAATGATTCATTATTAAGGGGACCTGTCCATGTCAGGGACTTTTGCTGTTGACTTGTGCAATTTGCTGATTTTATCTGCAAACACTGATTTAATGTTTTCTCTGATCCAGGGACTGGGCTCCACATGACACTCTGGTGAAAATCAAGGAAGTGTTTGAGGGAATTCAGTGGAAAAAAAAAAAAGAGAGAAAAATAAAAGATCCCAATCAGATGCCGAAAAAAAAAAAAAAAAACAAAAAAAACCCAAACCTATCCCAAAAGCACAAATCCTGCTTGGTAGAATGAATTCAGTTCCACAGGGAAAGAATTTTATCTCTCCCATATTTTTCTGGCCTTCTTTGCAGTTTTTTGGTCCTCTGGAGTACAGGACTGGTGACAAGTGAGTCCCTGACTTGACTTCAGGCCACCATTTCTGACTGGTTTTCCACTGAAAAAACCTGGAGAGACATCAGTGAGAGGAATTTCCATCTGACGGCCTTGGATGCTTTTCAGCCTTCACAGAGACATGGACTCCTCCAGGCTCGGGGCCTTTTCCTGCCCATTCCCTCTTTTTCCTGGCTCCAGTCTTGCCATTGCCAGCATGATGAACCAGAGCAGCTCACAGCATAACAACAAGAGATCATGGAATTACAGAATCCCAGAGTGGTTTGGGTTGGAAGGGACTTCAAGAACCGACCCCTGCCATGGAAGGGACACCTTCCACTATCCTAGGATGCTCTAAGCCCAGTCCCACCTGGCTGTGGACATTTCCAGGGATCCAGGGGCAGCCACAACCTGTGCCAGTGTCCCCCCACCTCGATGGGAGAAGTGAGGGCAGGAGCTTCCCTTTCTCTGCAGGAAGGGACAGGGGGTTTTTTTCTCCCTCCCTTCCTTACTCACAGGGACTTCACCTCTGCCCTGAGCTGGAACAGTCCCCAGGCACTGAGTGCAATTTCTCCCACTCTTACCACTCAATACTACTCAGGTTCTGCAACTTAGAAAGTGTTATCCCTAAAAAAGAAAACCTCATACTGCATCTCTTCCAAAAATTTTACCCCAATTTCTTAAGGAATTAAGGCAAAAAAACCCTGCTTTCTTTGAGAGGCAGAACTGTTGTCCTCCTTTCCAGTATCTTTATTTGCTTTCAAAATGCTCCAAAACTTCCAAATATTTTTATTCTATTTTCAGTAAAATGCTATTTTTTAATTAGCACAATTTTCCTGTAAGAAGAATAGGCTCTCACTGCTGAATATGGAGGGCGGATCCACCATCTGGACACCAGACTCTGGATCCACAGAAAACAGAAGCAGAACAATCTGATGTCATGGCTCTTCAAAGCATCAGAATTCTTCTTCATAATTTTACAACTTGGGGAGCTTTCAGACTGGACAGAGGGAGGTTTGATGTTAAAAATTCCCTGTTCTGCAGCCCAGCATGGGGTTTTCAACAGGCCAGGAGGACCATGGAATACACACAGGGATAGCTTTGCTTTAAAGCCAGAGTTAGGTTCTGCAGAGATTTGCAGGAGGGTGCTCAGGGCTCTGATGGAGCATCACAGCTGCTCTGGACACCCTGTGCCAGGGCCTCCCCACCCTCACAGGGAACAATTTCTTCACAATATCACACCAAGCCCTGCCCTCTGGCAGAGGGAACCCATTGTCCCTTATCCTGTCACTACCACTTTTTTAGCAGCCTCCCTTAGGTACTGGAAGGCCACATTGAGCTCACTCAAAGCCTCTGTTCTCCATGCCATGTTATAATAGATCTATTAATTATTATTATATTAGATAGATATTCCTTATCTGCCTCAGGTGCGGATCAATGCTATGAGATGGAGCAAGAAGGTGCTGTGCTATTCCACATTCTGCAGCCCAGACAGGATGGAAAAGCAGGATCTGCTTTGTTCCCCTTTGTTTTGGCCTGTGGCAGCACCTGCCTGGACTCTGGGGTTAAACCTGCTCTGTCACAGCTCTGTCACAGCACAGGATGTTTGTAAAGCAGGGGAAAGGCAGGAGGCAGAAGAATAAATTCTAAGGGAGGAAGTTACAGGAGCTGCTGGACTGAAAATCATCCCTGGCAGTGCCCAAGGCCAGTCTGGATGGGGCTGGGAGCAGCCTGGGACAGTGGAAGGTGTCCCTGCCATGGCAGGGGTGGCACTGGGTGGGCTTTAATGTCTCTCCAACCCAAACCATTCTGATTGCATAAATCCGTGGTTCCAGCTGTCCCAGATTTTCTAGCTGACTATCACTGCCATAAAGTCCTGAATCCTCAACCATATCAGATGGAAAAGAAGATATTAAGATAGTCACCACTTTAATTGAAAATATAGATTAAGTGGAAGTGCCTGAGACCATACTGCCAGTCCATAATCAACTCACCTTTTTTTAACCCAAATCCCAGGTGGACAGCCCAGATTCACAACTCAACAGAGTCAATCATAAAGTTGTTTCATTAAAAAAAGCACAAATACAAAAAGTATCTACAGAGAAAAGATTTTGAGTTTTGCCTTTGGATCGAGAATGTTTTAAATAAAGCCTTGGGGAAACAAACCCGTGGATTTGCTTAGTGAAGTTGAAGAGAAGAAAACAAGGATCCACCAAAAACACAAATTGGAAAAAAACTAATATTCTCTAAAGTGCTTTTCCAGGCCTTTAAGTCAATCAAAACCCTGTTGGCAAATTCTGCTTCATCCCAGGAGCTCCAAGAGCCCTTTGGTTCCACTGTGGGTGCAGCAGTTCCAGGCACTGCTCTGGGGCCGGGGGGCAGCAGCAGCTGGACCACACCACGTTGTCCATAAAATGTGGCCACGTTTGTCCATAAAATATTAATCTGCTCCAGAGATTTTCTTTACTTGCTCCATATCCATGATTTCTTCACCAGAATTTGTGAGGAATTTGCTAAATGGGTTAAGAGGGTTAAGAACCAATTCCACATTTTCCTGCATGCACCACGTGTGACACTCGCTGTCCCTTCTGCTCCATAAACAGAGTCCCAGAGTGGTTTGGGTTGGAAGGGACCTTAAATCCCACCCAGTGCCACCCCTGCCATGGCAGGGACACCTGCCACTGTCCCAGGCTGCTCGCAGCCCCAATGTCCAGCCTGGCCTTGGGCACTGCCAGGGATCCAGGGGCAGCCACAGCTGCTCTGGGCACCCTGTGCCAGGGCCTGTCCACCCTGCCAGAGAACAATTCCTAATTCCCAATATCCCATCCATCCCTGCCCTCTGGCAGTGGGAGCCATTCCCTGTGTCCTGTCACCCCAGACCCTTGTCCAACATCCCTCTCCATGTTTCTTGTAACTCCTTCAGGTCCTGGAAGGTCACAATTAAGTCACCCCAAATCTCCAGGCTGAGTCCAACATCCACAACATCTTCTGGGGTCACCTCACATGTCCAGCTGTCCAGGAATGCCCAGGAATGTGAGGATGGAGCTGTCTGGAGATGATCCAGCAGCACAGGACCTGAGCTCACAAGTACCTAAACGCTGGGTGCAAGGGGCAGGAACTGCTCCCTCAGCACAGGGGATTTACAGGTGCCTGAGGAGGATGAAATCTCTCACGGTGCCAGCAGGAAAAGCTTAGAGGAGCTCCACAGCTGCTCTGTCTGTACCTCTGAGGTAACAGAGGCAAGAGCCAGTCCAGAGGAGAATTTCAGAAAAGGGTAGAAAGGGTACTGGGATGGGGAAAATCCTTAGAGAGCCAAAGCTTGTGTGCAGGAGATGGCAAGGCATTACCTGCCTGAGCAGGTTTTTCCAGAACTAAGGGGAAACTCTGGAAAATTGGCTGAGTGTATAAAGTTGGCTGAGTGTATAAAATTGACCGAGTACATGAAACTGTCTGAGGGCCTCAGATGGCCTCTGGGACCCTGGTGCACACACACCCCACACAAGGAGTCTGTGGTATTTCTGCAGAAGGGTTGGCAAATTACAAAGCTCCTCATGATTAACAATTATTGCCAGAGCTGATGGGAGCTCTGCGGCCATGGCATGTGCTTTATTTCTGCCTCAGAGGGCCCACAACTTAATCTGGGCCTAAAATAGACTGGTAAGGTTCAGGGAAGGACACAGTGGAGCAGCCTTGCATCCTTTATGTGTAGGAGTGCTCAAAAATAGTGAGTGAGTGGTGGAGTATAAGAGGCATTTGAACTTAAAGGCTGGAATGAAGTTGTGGCTTCCCCTTGGAAGTGTCCAAGGTCAGGCTGGATGGGGCTTGGAGCACCCTGGTCTAGTAGAAGATGTCCCTGCTCATGGCAAAGGGTATGGAATGAGATGATCTTTAAGGTTCCTTCCAACCCAACCCATGGGATCCCATGACTCATTCTAAATATTTCTCATTTCATTGAAGGGCTTCACAAGTCCTGGCATATTTAGCAAGTCCTGCTCTGTCTTTGTTTCCCACAGTGCAAAGCAGGAGCATTTGTTGAAGTGCTGAAGGTGATCCAGTCCCTGGGAGCACTGCAGGGGTATCGCGGGCCGGGGTCTAGGTACAAATCACCAGCAGGATGGGACTGCTGGGGAACACTGCTCGAGCTGTTAATGCTCCAGCATCAGCCTCATTCCATGGTGTCCCAGACTGCAAGGCAAGATGTATTCCATTTGCCATCTGGATGGCAGCTGTCTGCTGTTCAGTGGGCAGTTTTCCTTATCTCTTCCACAGCCACTCCTCCCTCTGGGGGGACATCTGCTGATAACAGGCCATGGAATGTCAGTCATGGCTGATAAGAACTGCAGCATCCACTGGGAGATGTGAGCCCAGGGGAGGAGCCAAGCATTCCTACTTGGATATGATCTGAGATCCTGGGACAGCAGAACAGAATCCTTTCCACTGCATTCCCAGAGGAACAGCAGCTGCCTCTTCCCCTGGATCTTCAGAGGAAGACTCCACCTTTCCCCAGGATCCTTGCTCCAGCAGAACCACACCTGACACTGCAGGAGGGCTGCAGCCACAATTCCAATGGGATGCTGCCAACACCCTGACCCACAGGGTGTCAGGCTGTGTTCTGACTCTGTCAGTGTTGTTTTGGTTTACTGCATTATTTATCTTTTTATTTTATTCCTTAATAAAGAACTGTTATTCGTGCTCCCATATTTTTGCCTAAGAGCCCCTTAATTTAATATTTATAGCAATTTGGAGGGGGTGTTACATTTTTCCATTTCAGGGGAGGCTCCTGCCTTCCTTGGCAGACACCTGGCTTTCCAAACCAAGACACATGGTTATGACAATGGGAAGATGCCAGCAGCTCACGTCCCTGACAGCAGACAAAGAACTTAATGTTACAACTTACTTTAAAAGTTTTGTGACCAATCACACAAAGCAAAAGCATACTGACAGTAGTTCTATCCAATCAATATAAGCATACCTACCTTTGGTTAAAACAATGTTTGCTTATTTCAAATACAATACCTGTTTGTAAGCCTTAAGATACAATGCACAGAGCTCCATTACTAAGCTTAGAACTTCCTAACATCCCACTAGATATACTTTTCTGCAGCTCAGGGAGTTATTCTAGCCAAGTGTTAATACACAGACCATTGTTCTATTTCTCCTTACTTTCTACTTCTCACATAACTTTTCTGCTGACAAACCTTATGGCTACTGCTTAGCTCCAGTCACAGTTCTGCTGTCTCTGAGGCCTGCCATTTGCAGCTTTTCCAAAACCCTCTGATTTTAATGATTCCCACACAGGGCACACTGGGGCTTGTGGCATTATTGACAAATGAGCTGTACCTGCAGCTGAACCCTTCTCTGCCAGACAGCTGAGAGAAAGGAGAGCAGATATTGCTCATTATTTGTTTAGATTTTATGTCTGACTAAGGCCAGCCCACAGAACTGTGCTGAGCTGTCCAAAGCCAAAACACTGCTCCAGTGGGAGCCCCTCTGTTTGAAAACCACACCTGACACAGGAGTTGCACCAAGAGCATCAGAGACTGTCTAAAATACAGATCAGAATTAGGCCTTAGCATGGGGAATGATTTCTCCCCTCCTACAGTGCCATCAAAGCAGCCATTCCCTGCATCCATCCTGTCAGGTCACTCAAATCTCTTTGGGAGCAGCACTTTGCTCCTAGAGAGACAGAGGTGTTTTTCCTTCCCTGACTTCCTGGTTTACAAGAAAGCCTCAGAGCAAGGACATTTTAATTTCATTTTTTCAAGGACTGATCACTATCAGACTTCAGGTCAGAGCTGATGTGTAGATACTTTGCAGACTTTCCTGGGAAACCAGGTGGAAAAAGTCAGTGACAATCACATCAGCTGTAGCCCAGCTCCAGGAGCTGCCCTGCAGAGGAGAGAGGTGGTTCAGGGAGAGGTTCCTGGGAGCAGAACTGTAACTCAGATCTTTCCCTGGGCACAAGGGAGCTGGGGCAGGGATCCCTCAGAGCAGAATTCCATCATCACAGGAGAGTCCTGTGCTGGGATTATCAACTGAGGTGAAAGTCTGAACATCTGAATCCAGCATGAAAGGACTTGGAGAGTTTCCAGAGAGTTTTCTGCCCCTCTGGGTCCCAGAGGACACTTCCCTTGGATGGTTCTGGGCAATGGGATGGGCTCTGCATTGCTCATTTTGAAACTGTTCCCCCCATCTGTTTGCTGCTTTATCTTAAGGTATCCCTGCCTATTTTCCAGCCTTCCCCATGCTCCCAGCCCATCCTTTGAGCTCTTCACATGTTCCAGTTGGTACCAGCAGCAGGCAAAGGTCAAACCTGTCCTGAAAAATCCACCAAAGTTAAGTTAATGCATAAAGAAACAACAAACCTTTCTTTTATATCCTGTGGTTTTCTCAGAAATAAAGGACTTACTGAGGCCAGGGTCAAACAGAAGAAAAAAAAAAAAAGAAATAAAAATCCATGAGAAATGAGTGCCTTGGGACCATCTCCTTTTCCTGTCCCAAAATACACCAAAGGCTATTTGAGAACATCCATGAGTCACTTGGCTTTAGAAGGGGGGTGGGACCAGAGGATACAAAACCTTGGGAAGGGGCTCTGAGCACCTCAGGCTGGTGAACAGTGTCCCTGCAGACCAGAGGGTTTAACTGGAAGAGCTTTAAAGTCTCTTCCAACCCAAACCATTCTGGGATTGCATGAAAAAGCCATATTTCCCATATTGCTGGAGTGAATATTTACTGGCAAATGTCAGTCACTTTCTTAAAAGCATCCAAACAAAGGCACAGTCTGGGTGGAATCAACAGGTCTCATTATCCAGAGTTTTCAGATGAGATTTTTTTTTTGTTTTCCAAGATAAATCATCAAAACACAAATTTACATTTCTTCCCTCCTCTCCCCACATACATAATTTTTTTATACTTGTAGATTTTGTGGACTTTGCACTGCAAGAATGGCAAACAAGAGCTCTGTGATCTCTGCAGAGAGCAAGGAATGACTCAACTCCCGTATTTCCAAAAGAGGAGCTTTGATGTGAGCACAGATTGGTCCCTTGTCTCTCTGGACCTTGGTGAGGACTGCCAGCAGAGCTCTGGATAATTACCCCAAGTTTGCTCTGTATTTTTAATTGCAGAGTCCAAATCATGGTGTTCAAGTGCTCACAGACCCCTCGATCTCCACCTGGACCGCTCAGGGTCTCTCTCAGCTCTTGTTTTTTGCCCCCTCTGTTCACCACACCACCTCTGCCCTCGCTGCACTGCCCTGGAGGCACCCAGGGCTTATTTCTCCTGAGGCTCGGGACGAGGCAAGGCACTGCAGCTGCTCCCAGAACTGGTGCCCAAAAGCTGCTGGAAGAGGGGAGAAGCCTCCTCCAGCCCCTTTGTAGAGTACCACAGTTGCGTTACAGAGAACTACAAACATAATCCTAAAATAAGGAGCTGATGATGGATCTTCCAGAGCAGATCCACGTCCCTCCCCAGCTCTGCCAGCAGCAGCTCTGGAGCCAGGGAGGTTAACTTGAACATTTTTCCAGAATTCAAACAGAGGTGATAAAATCACCTCTCATTCAGGAGAGGTGGCCTTGGGCACTGCCAGGGATCCAGGGGCAGCCACAGCTGCTCTGGGCACCCTGTGCCAGGGCCTGCCCACCCTGCCAGGGAACAATTCCTAATTCCCAATCTCCCATCCATGCCTGCCCTCTGGCAGTGGGAGCCATTCCCTGTGCCCTGTCCCTCCATCCCCTGGAAATCCTCTCTCCATGTTTCCTGTGGCTCCCTCAGACCCTGCAAGGCCACAATGGGGTCACCCCCTGAACACCCCCAGCTCTCCCAGCAGAGCTGCTCCATCCCTGGCATCATCCTGGAGCCTCCCTGGGCTCTCTGCAGCAGCCCCAGGTCCCTCCTGTGCTGGGTCCCAGGGTTGGGGCAGCTCTGCAGGGCAGATCCTTCCTCTGCTCTGCCCCTCTCTCCTCCTTCCCCACCTTTAATTAGCACCTAATTAACATATTTTCCAAACGCCAGTGATTTATTCCTGGGTTAGGTGCTCTGGTTCTATCTCATACTTCAGCTCAGAGGAGAAAGCAGCCAAACCATTTTTCCTTCCTTGTGGACAGACTGGTTCACCACAACATCCTCACTTTCTTAGCAGCTTTATTTTACCTGCGTTTCACAGCAACAAATGAGCCTTTACATATTTTCCTGTGCATCATTGCTGAGAATCAGAGAATCACAGAATTTTCAAGTGTTAAAGCTTTCATCAGCACAACTGAACCTGGAAAGGCATCACATTATCCAAAGAGTCTCAACCCTTTCCTTTTTCCTTTTGATTTTGGTTTGACTTCTTATTTTTCAATTTTCTGAAAAACAAAACTTTCAGCAAAACAACCCCAGCACTTCTGTTTAAGTGTAAATTAATTGGCAGGACTCCTTTCAACACTCTGCAGCTCTTCATGTCTCTCTCAGCTGGTAATAAACGCTCTACATCCTTTGGACCTCCAGGCTGCCTTTCATCTGAGAATCTCAAAGCGTTTAGCCAAGGGCTAATTAACCAGTTCCAGCCCAGCTCTCAGCGAGACAGGTAAATCTGAGGCGTTAAAGTGTCAATGTTCCCAGGACAACGAATTCCCCAGACACCTCGGGCCATTGCTGGACCCACAAGAGCTTTCCTGCTCTTTGGTTCAAGGTAGGATGTTGGACCTTGCTCCAGGGAGGTGAGGGAGGGCACCTGTCTCACTCAGGTCTTGGCAGCTCTTTTAGCTGCCAAAACCTCTTTTAAAATCCTGCATTAAACCTCAACTGAGCAATTCCTGAGGAGCCCAGTGCTCCCTCTGAACAGGGACACAAAAGACGTGGTTCTCTAAAGCCAGATAAAAAGCTCCCAGCTATCTAAAAAATCTGAAAACTGATCCCAGCAGATTTCCCTGGACCTCTGCAGAGCTTCCAGCTCAGAGCTTCACATGCTCTCCTGTTTTATTCCTGGGGCTTTGCACTACCCCAGGCTGTTTTACCTCTGTGCTGGGTGTAGGAACTCTGGGTACCAAAGGAAGAGAGGTCAAGGTGCTTCCCTCAAATGCTGCTGCTGGGTGAATCCCAGTAAGGCGGGATCCATGCACCAGGGCTGTCTGCACTGGGGCCCTGTGTCAGACCCCCACTCTGACAGCTCAGCTCCTCCCCTGAGCTGCACTGACTGCACAGCACTGACCCCAGATTGTCACCCCAAATCCCCCTTAGACCATGGAAAATTAAAGATATTTCTTATTCAATATCTCAATACAAACACTGTTGTTTCAGTGTTGGGAAAAGAGGCACTGAAACAACCAGGGAGCAGCTGCTCCCTTTGCTAAAGGGCACACCCGAGAGAGGTCTCTGCCTCCCCATATCCTGCTCATGGCTCTTTGGACGTTTGTGTAATGCTCTAGGCACCATCCCAGCTCTGGGAGAAGTTCACATCCTTCTGTGCCTTCCCAGGGATGATCCTAAGCTTAGGGGAAAAAGCTCAGTATCATATCCAGCCCTTTTATAGTGGAAATGTTCTCCAGAAGGAAAGTGGCCACTGCTTGGGAAGGAATTCTTCACTCAGAGGGTGGGCAGACCCTGGCACAGGGTGCCCAGAGCAGCTGTGGCTGCCCCTGCATCCCTGGCAGTGCCCAAGGCCAGGCTGGACAGGACTTGGAGCACCCTGGGACAGTGGGAGGTGTCCCTGCCATGGCAGGGGTGGCACTGGATGGGCTTTGAGGTCCCTTCCAACCCAAACCATTCTGGGGTCAGAGCACCCGGGCCCCTTGTCCAGCCAGGATGTAAGGTCCACACCTGCCTTCACAGGGATGCATCTTCTCTGTTTCCTTTCCCAAAAACACAAGATGGCCCCTTGTATACAAATGGGTACAGTTAATAATCTGTCCGTGATGTTTCCCAGTCTGGAATATCCCTCTGGCCATTTCAGCTGTCCTGGACTGCTCCCTCCAGGCTTCTTGTGCAGCTTCTCTCCAGAAGAGCAAGGACACTGAAACCTCCTTGATTCAGAGTGAGCCCTGCTCAGCTGCAGCTCAGCCCTGTGGGGCATTCACATTCTCTGAAAAAATCCCTTCACCCAAGATATTTCTCCTGGGAAGCTGAGAAGCTTCAGAGAAAAGAAAAACAATTCTTATCTCATTTGCTTCTCCTGTGCTGTGCTCACGTGGAATGAGTTTGGAGATTGTTTACCCACAGGTGATTGTTTCATTGGTTTTGGTGTGAGTTGTTTTGACTCTGGCCAATCAGGGCCAAGCTGTGTTGGGACTCTGGAAAGAGTCATGAGTTTTATTATTATCTTTTTAGCATTCAGTAAGTATCTTTTCTGTATTCTTTAGTATAGTATAGTATTCTTTAATTTGATATAGTATCATAAAATAATAAGTTAGTCTTCTGAGAACATGGAGTCAGATGCATCATTCCTGCCTTCGTGGGGCATTTCCCAGCAAATACAATAGCCCCGTGTGTTGCCAGCCCTGTTCCCACAGCGATCCCAAAGCTCAGCCCTGTTCCCACAGCGATCCCAAACTCAGCATTGTTCCCACAGCGATCCCAAAGCTCAGCCCTGTTCCCACAGCGATCCCAAACTCAGCCCTGTTCCCACAGTGATCCCAAAGCTCAGCCCTGCAGGAGCTGCCGGCAGTAAGTGACCCCTCTCCCAGCTGGAGCAAGACAGGACCATTTCTTCAGCAGCACTTCCAGGCAGCATCCCAACCTTTAACCACCATCCCTGGCTCCAGGTGAGCCGGCTCCACATCCTGAGGCAGCTCCCCAGCCTGGTTTGGGCTGACAAGTCCCCCATCCCTCCCTCGGGCCCTGCACACCTCACAAGGCACCGTCCCCCCCGGGCACGGCTGCTGCTGCTGTCCCTGGAGCAGCTCGGGAGCGGCGGTGGCAGCTCGGGCCTGCTCAGGCTGTCAGCTCTGAGCTCTGGCCTTGCTGACAATGCCCTGGGCTAGAAGACGCTCCTGTCACTCGCAATTAGCGTCAGCCCTGCTCACAGATGCCCGAGATATTCACAGGGAATGACCCTCGGAGCCCTGCTGGGGCATGAGGAGCTTCTCCAGTGGCTGAATGCAAACATTACTTTTGGGAAGGATGAGGCACCAAGGAGCTTCGCATGCGTGGGTCTGTTCCAGCACCTGCCGTGTCCCCAGGGCAGGGATTGCAGCTCCTGTCCCCCTGTCCCACTGCGGGGGTGCAGATCCTTCCCTGATGGATGGTGTAATCCACATCAATGCAGCCAGGAATTCAGGCCTGGCTTCCAGGAATTCCCGTGGATTCAGGAATTGCTGCTGTGTTCATGGGCTGACCCGGTTCTCCTGCAGTGACCTGCACACCTGTGCACACCTGGGGCCTCACAGGGTCTGATCCCTTCCTGATTTATGGGATCTCTTGCATGGCTCATATGGCTTCTGATTTTCCCAGAATTCTCAGGATCTGTCTGACCTTTGACACCTCTAATTCCTCCCCAAATTCCCTTGAACTTTACCCATGGGTTCAAACACAGACAAGAAACCTGTGCAGCAGTCTCATTTCCTTAGAAAACTGGGCTGGAAAACCTGAAAAGTGCCTTCCTAAGTTCAGAATTCCTATTTCAGCAGAAATTAACATCTGACAATTCATTTCTGTTATATAATACTTCATTAAACAGGAATTCTGTGAGATACTAGCTTTCTAAAAATATTCCCTGGTTTCAGAAAAGGAATTCTGGTCCAGTGTATCTTAGTTTTATTATTTCCCCATTATTTCATGAACACTCTGCTCCCTCTAGCACAAATAATGTGTTATCATATAAGAGTTAATGTAGTCTGGCTTTTAGGGATTTTTTCACATCATTAAGTTCCTCTGCTGTTCAGCACTGATTGAAATGTCTCATCTCTTTCTAGATGAAAATGTCTGCAGCTTGCTGTAATCAAACACTTTCCAGTATAAACAGGATATTTGGACGTGGAAAATACCAGATTTTCAATCAGTACTTAGGAACTGCTGCACTTCTCTAAAGCATTAGACACTTTTAAAGAGAGTTATTGGATATTCATTGATAGCAGAATCTGTTGAGGTCCATTATTGACAAACAATGAAATACAAAATAATAGAGAACTGCAGAATCATTAAAGAAAAGCCCTCCAGGGTCATTGAATCCAGCCTGTCACCAATCTCCAGTTTGTTCCCAGCCCAGAGCACTGAGTGCCATGTCCAGGGCTTCCTTGGACACCTCCAGGGGTGAGGACTCTCCCCTCCCTGGGCAGTTCCAATGCCTGACCACCCTTTCCATGAAGAAATTCCTCCTGATGTCCAATACAAACAGGAAAAATGCACAATATAAATGCTAAAAAGTTAAACAATGTCAGAATGGGTTTATAGGAACAGAAATATTTCCTGTATCTCTGGAGAGGAACTTTTCACAGAGCATGCTGTGTTAGGACAAGAGTGAATGGCCTTAGCTTGAAGCAGGGCAGGGTTGGATGGGATATTGGGAATTAGGAATTATTCCCTGGCAGGGTGGGCAGGCCCTGGCACAGGGTGCCCAGAGCAGCTGTGGCTGCCCCTGCATCCCTGGCAGTGCCCAAGGCCAGGCTGGGCATTGGGGCTGGGAGCAGCCAGGGACAGTGGGAGGTGTCCCTGCCATGGCAGGGGTGGCACTGGGTGGCCTTTTAGGGCCTTTCCAACCCAAACCAGTCTGGGATTCCACAAAATACGGCCCTTCACACACACTGACTGAGAAAAAGCACCTTTATCTTTCTCTGCTTCAACAAATATACCAACTTAATGCAGCAAATAGAGGAGAAAAATCACTGGAAATTTTTGCATAGAAAATCACTGAATCAAGAACAGAACTTTCCAGTACTCCAAAAATAAATACAATTTTAAAAATTTAAATGGAAAATTTAGATATTTTCCATGGCTTTTACAGACTTGCACATTTTTCCTCCATTTCAGCACATCCTTAAGGACTTGGAAAGATGAAACTCACAAGTTTTGAAATAAAAATGCAAGTTAAAAACTGAAACATCTGGAATAAAGATTTTACTGTTCAGTATCTCTATTTCCAGGCACAGTCACTCCTCCCCTCCAAACACATTTATAGTAAAAAGCAGAAGCTGTCCCATAAAAGAGTGAGTTTGCACTGATGAGAAGAGATTGTCGCTTATCCCTGGGAGCCAAATCAGCATCTTTGCCTGCAGTGCTGCAGGGCCCTGAGTCGGCTCTTCCTGCTGGGGTTCCCACCCCTTGGTGCAGTTGGTGGTGCAGCTTTGCTGAGCTCAGAGCTCCCAGACCCCGCCAGCCTGGGGTGAACTCTCTTTGAATCGCAGAGGAGGCTGAAAAGCAGCACCTGCTCTGCCTGTGGAGCTGGGATGGGCTTGTTCCAGTGCCTCTCCAGGTGAGGAGCTCATTATCCATGAGGAATATGGACCAGCCAGGAGCACTGTTTGCCTCCCCAAATCAGATGGAAATTCTCCATCGTTAGCTCTGCCAATGGTGCACCCGCTGTGTCCAGAATTGGAGCAAGAAGGGGATGGATTTTAGGAGGCTCCTCATAAAGGGAATTGGAGCTGAATTCTGGCAGGGGCATGTTCAAAGTGGCCCAGCGTGCTTAACCAAAATATGCTTCCTGTGGAATGTGTGGTTATGGAGCAAAACCCCATCGGTGGTGAGGAATCAGAGGAGCAGCTCTCTGATCCCAGAACAAGGTGAGGAGTTATGGACCTTCTCTGGATCTTCTCTGAATTTGTGGAATATTTGGTTGGATCCCTGGCAGTGTCCAAGGCTGGGTTGGATGGGCTTTGAGCACCCTGAGACAGTGGAAGGTGTCCCTGCCCCTGGCAGGGGTGGCACTAGATGATCCTTAAGGTCCCTTCCAGCCCACGCCATTCCATGATTCCATGAGCTCATCAACATCCAGACTGCCATCATTCAACACATCAGTCTAGAGGCAAAGTTCAGAGAGACCATAGCCAAACATGCCAACAGAGGTGGGAGATGAATTAATTTAGAGCTAGAAAATATAAAATAAGAATCATCTGCTTGGTCAAAAGCTCACACTGACAATTTGGTTTAGTCCCAGCATTGGGGTATAGTAAAAGTGTTTCTGTGGACATGTTTATCTACATAAAATGGACATTTCAGGCTTGTCTGACTTAAGTGTCACATTCTGGATGAGTCCAGCAATGATTGGTCTTATCTTCCTGAAATTATTGCTTCTGGGAGACTCTTCAAAAACCAGGTGCCCCAAATTTCACAGATTGGACATTTTCTCCTTGCTGGCCTGAAGTCCCAAATTGCACTGAGTGCATGATAAACTCCAGAAGGAATTTCCAGCAATGGCTCACGGAGGACACAGTTTTGATGCAAAGCAACCAATCTCAGCAGGAGACAAATAACAATTCCAGCTCTAATAGGTAACAGCTGGCAGGGAAACACGGTCCAAGGTCTGTCAAAACAAGTCAGACTTCAGGGCAAAAATGATTGAACACAAGATCTGCTTTTCTGCATAATCCAAGTCACTGATTGTGTTTGAGTTACTCCATATATCAACTGGAAAATATCTTTCTGGGGGAAAAAGTGATTTTTTTTTACTAAAGTATTGGTGGAGCTTCAGAATCCAACAATCCCTACTGTGAATTGTTCCAGAGCTGGGTTAACCTCTGTTAAACATTTATGTTTTACTTGCAATGTGAATTTGTCTGGTTTAAGTTCCTGGTGGTTGGTCTCCTTACTCTGCTGGCAGGCTGAGCACTCCAGCACATGAAACATTTGGAATCTCCAAGGCTTCTAGCCCTGGCTCCTCATCCTCCTCACTTTGTATGGATGGGTCCAATTCCCAAGGCTTTTGACAACTCATTTTGCAAGCAGTGTTTTGGTTTGGTGTTTGTTTGGGGCAAGAAGGTGCTTCCAATCCATCAATACTCACAGTCTAACTTTTTCTTTTCGTGCTGGTCTGCTTCAGTGTAAATATTTAATGTTAATAATTTAGAAGGGCTGCATTTCATATTCAACTCTATTTCATGTAGCAAAAAAAAAAAATTAAATTCAAACACTGACTTCAAAAAGGAACAATCAGGCCTGGCCAGTAAAAAACATATATATTTTAACACTTTCAACCTCCCGTTGGTATCTTTTTTTCTGTGTTGTGCAGGAAGCTAATTAGATTCCTAGACTAATGAACTTTTTGGCTAGACTGAACCCATATTTGTTTCAAGGAAGTAACTTCAGTAAAGTGAAAGTCAGCACACCAAAACATTTTCAGTCATTTTAAACTCTTTGAAACCCACATATAAAATCTACCAGAGAAGCGTTTTATGTCAAGGACAAGATTTTTTTCTTTTCATACAAACTTTTGACCCTTATCTTCAAATTATCTTGTGAAGTTAGAAATTTTAATTTAAGTAAATGAGATTTAAATAAATTCCCCAAAAGAACTCTGAAAATGAAAACAAACCAAAAAAACACACACCAAAAAAAAAAAAAAAAAAGAAAATGGAAGAAAATAAGAGGAGAGAACTAACTCATGGAGGAAGATGAGACATTCACTTTGAAACAAAATAAAGTTATAGTCCATAAAATAGTCTCGTATTGCCAATCAGCTGCTCTGTGAACAATCAGCTGTGATTAAGGGTTTGTGTTCCATGATCTGCAGGAGGTTCCTGTAAAACTCTGCTGCTGCTGAAGCTCCAGCCCTGAATCTCCAAAGGAGGCTTGGAAAACGCATTTTCCTGAATGGCTCCAGTCTCCTCCTGATCCAAGCCAAGCCTAATTGCCTGATTATTGATTATCCCTTTGGAGTGCAGTCATCACGACATCGGCTGGATTTGCCATCTGCCTGTCTCATTAACAACCTGTCTATTTTCCCACAAGCTGTCTCTCCCAGGGAAAACACAGATGGTTCCCTCCCGAGCACGTCCTGGGAAGGGCTGCAAACACAGATGGCTTTGGAGGGAGCACAATGGGGAAAGAACTTTGCTTTTCCTCTCCTTTGGAACCCTGCTGATCGCCTGCCTCAGATCAGCCGGGCTCTGTCCTCCCCTTGTGGCTCTGGGATGTTCATGGACATTTCCAAACTTAGAATCATGGAATCATGGAAGCATGGAATGGTTTGGGTGGGAAGGGACCTTAAAGGCCACTCAGTGCCACCCCTGCCATGGCAGGGACGCCTCCCACTGTCCCAGGCTGCTCCCAGCCCCAGTGTTCAGCCTGGCCTTGGGCACTGCCAGGGATCCAGGGGCAGCCACAGCTGCTCTGGGCACCCTGTGCCAGGGCCTCACCCCTCACACAGAGAAGGATTCCAGGCCTGGTCACCAAGAATTTGGAATTGGGGTTTCAGCTGGAATTCTCATAGATCACATTTAAATATCCAGAGACCTCTTTGGAGCCTGGAGTTGACTTGGAAGGACCAGACAGAATCCAGGCTTAGCAGCTATTGCAGACCCATGAAGGGGGATTACTTTTGTTATCCTGATTATACCCAGAACAGCACTGATCTCCCTGGGATTATGCACACAGAATAGTCTGAGCTGGAATGGGCTCAAAAAGATCACCGAGTCCAGCTCCTGGCCCTGCACAGGACTTCGCCAACAACCCCACTCTGTGCCTGAGAGTGTTCTCCAAACATTTCCTGGACTCTTGGGCTTTGGCAGGGAGCCCAGTTCATCAAAAAAGATTTCAGTAGTAACCAAGATGTCCAAAATAGCTCTGGAAAATACCCTTGAGAACTGACCCAGGTATTCCCAGCCCCAGGAAGAGAATTTCCACCCCGAGAGCCTTTGCTGCTGCTCCCCAGGTGATGTGCCTGGCACATGGAGACAGGTCTTCAAAGGAATTAGAGAGGAGCAATGGGCTGATGATGAGCAACTAGTAATTAGCAGAGTAATTAGAGCAGGCAGAGTGAGGAAAGAAGTGCTGGCTCTGCTCCATCTGACCCTGAACCGTGAGGATCCTGCAGCACAGTTAAGGTAAAATGGGAAGGGAAAGCAGAGTGATCCACGTGCAAAGCAGCAGGAGATGGGAATATTCCCAACACCACCAGAGCAGAGCTGGGGCTGTTCTTGCTGCTTTGGGCCATCTCCAGCCTCCTCAGGTGCTATCTGGGGAGAGGTGAGAGAGATTTAAGCTTCACTAAAAACATTTCTGCTTGTATTAGTGAAGAGGTCCCTCGTGCCCCCATTTTCACTCCAGGCCCACTACAAAACTCACTGAGGATCGATCTGTCCAAGACAGTTTTTCCACTCCATGGTCCCTGCAGCTTTCCCCCTTTTCCAAGAAGAAAGACTTTTGAAGGATTAGTTCCACCACAGTTTTATTGTTCAGAGTTTGGTGTTTCTGAAATGGGTGTGAGAGGGGGATTAACCTGCCTTGAGCCTCAGCTCTCCACAGGGAGATTGCAGAACCCCTGACCCTGTATGATGTGCAGGAGCAGGGAAGAGATGCCAGCATGAGGATTTGGGGTTTATCCAAAGGTCAAACAAATCCTGGTAAATGAAACAGCTCTGAAATGTGAGCTGCTGGGAGGGTGCAGGGTGAAAGCAGGAACTGGTGGTCATTTGGTCAGCTGGGCTTGTGCTCACCTGCAGAGTGTGAGCTAAAGGCCTGTGCCTAGAGGAATTTTTCTAAAACCAGAGCAGGACTTTGGGAAGGAAGATTTCCTAAAATTAAGAATCATGGTTATAATCGAGTTATTTCCAAAGTGGGCACCAAACCCATGTAAAAGATGGTGCTGTTTCCACAGAACTCCTAAAGATTCCCAGCTGAACATCAGGTCATTCCCTTGCCAGATAAAACTTCCACCCTGAGTGCATTATTCACTGAGATTATTAAAGCCATACCATTAAATTTAAGTTTGTTTTTCCTTTATCTGCAAATTTAAAGAAATACACCCTTGGATGCACTTTAGAGAGATCTGTCTGGTTCTTACTCTACCAGAAGTGAAAGGAATGTGGAGCTCATGACCATAATTTATTGCTGTTGGTGTCCCAGGAGGGCTTAGAGCCCTTCTCTGAATGTGGGCACGTTGGATCCCATGTTGGAAACAGCTGGATCTCTCCCCTGGCCACTGGAGAAGAGGGAGATCAGGATTTCAGCACTTTGTAACTCATTTCCCAGAGGCCTCAGGCCTTGGAATCCCAAATCATTTATCAAAGCTCATGCAGAGACTTTGCACAGACACACACTACAAGTAAATCACCAGAACTATCAGTGCTTCAGTCTCCATACACTGCTGTCCTTTCAAAAACCCTTCCCACTCCTCAGTTATCCAGCTTGCCCAGCTGGTATTTTCCTCTGGTACTTGTGTTTGTAGAGGAAAATGAAGTTGTCAGGCTTCAAATGTTCTTTCATCGTCTGAGCGGATTTGCCAGAGCAGCTGTGCTGTTTGGAGGCCTCTCCTAAAGCTTTACCATAATTGCCTTTTGGAATGGCAATTCCCTGAGCCCCACAGTGGATCTCCCGTGGGATTGCTCAGGTGTGGGCAGGAATTAGGGAAGCACAAAATCCCCTGACCATACCAATGATACCTGGGGACAGGTTTGCCCCAGGAAAGCTCCACACCAGGACTGTCTCTCACTCCCTCTCCACACACTGAATACTCTCTAATAATCTCTATTATTCTCTAATATGACTCTCTAATAATCCAGCCATCCCTGGCAGCCTTGGAGCAGCCATGGGCCAGATGAATGCTGCAGCACCTGAGCTCAAACTGCTCCTGAGGCACCTCCTGCAGATGCTGGCCTTCAAAACTGCCTTACTGCTCTTGCTGTGGGATGAGGCACTCTGGATTAGCCTTAAACCCAGCCTATTGAGCCATTTAGCCTTCAGAAGGACGTGTGGAGTAATTGCTGCCCTCTTCAATCACTGCTGAGCACTTTAAATATGCAGGAGATCAGCTCAGCCTTTGAGCTGTGTTTGAGAAAATGGGGTGGAAAATGTCCCGGAGGCAATTTGCCTGTTAAACAGCCACGGTTCCTCAGGCAAGAGAACCCAAGGACCCTGAATCCCGGGAGACGCAGAGGGCAGAGGGAGGATGTGGCCCCAGAGCTTCTGGGAGTTTCTCCGGCTGTGAGGCTGCAAACAGCTGGGCTGAGAGGGAGCCTGTTTTCCTGCAGAGCCCTGTGCATCCAGGGCACAGCTCCATGGCAGGCTGCAGTGGGACACCCAGGCTCCTTTCCATTTGTTTACTGTAATTTTGTACCAGTTATGGGGTGTAACGTTTTTTTCTGGGGTTTGCCAGGTGTTCACATTTAGTTTAGAAGCTTCACATCCACAGAGCTCCTGCCCAGAGCTTGCTCCTGCTTTCTCCAGCCAGCCTGCTCCCAGTCCTTAAAGGTTTTACCTTAAAGCTGTCCCACATTCTGCAGTGCCAAGTGTCCAGCAGGACTGCCCAGCTCACTGGGAACAGAGAAACCAGCACACTGAAATAGTCAAGCACCTCTGATCTGAACACATCTCAGGTGCCCCATGGTGTCCTGGACACTACACCAGACTGATGAATCAAAGATATTAGAAAGTAGTGATATGGGAAACATATATGTATATGAAAATTCAGAGTTCTAGAAGCATATAATGTACTTAGGAGGGTGGAGGAAAACAGAAATATATATAACTTGTTTAGTAAATTTGCAGAAGTACAGAACACAGTTTGTAACAGGAATGTAATTTGCTAGGTAGAGACAACTTGTAACAGAACACATAAGAATTTAGTTGCTAAGTGAAGGCCACAAAGATAAGAAAATTCAGTAAAGCAAGACTCAGGTACTGTTGAAACCCATAAAGCAGAACCTTTTGCTTAAGGAGCCAGCAAGAACCAGGCTCCTGATTTTGGCCAGGACAAACTGACCTGAGAGAAAGCCAAACCTCCAGTGCACCTGCCGAGAAGAAGGGTCAGGCAGCGAACATGGAGGAAGATGATGTTCCTTCCTCAAAGACCCACCAGCAGCAGCAGGCATGGCACCACCAAAGACTCTGGGCAGGGGATGGGTGGGCAGGGAAGTGTCGACTTGGGGGATCAATGTGTATTTAAACCTGAAACCTGTCTCACCAGGTGTGGCAGCGGGTTTTTATGAGCTTCAAAGTTATTTCTATTGTAATAGTTAGTGGTTCAATGTTAGCTAAGAAAAATGGTTTGATCCTTTGTACCCCCGTTTTGTCCCCTCGTGATGGTTTCTCCCCAAGTTTTCCCACCATTTATCTGACGCTCAGTGTTCCTGTCCCCCTGCTCCTCCCTTCCCTCCCTTGTATGGACTTGTCAATCCAAGTTGTGTTGTCCCCTTCCCTTGTCCATCAACCTCGACCCACCCCTTTTGTTCCAAAGGTTCGATGTCAATTACCCTGGTTCTCACAGCTGATTTGTCCCAGAGGCTTCTCCCCGCCCCTGTGTCTACCTCATTGGTCTTGTTAGGTCCCTTGCTCCTCCCTGAGTGTTGTGTGATGCTCCCACCCCCTAGACAAACCCCCTTTAAAAACCCTAGCCAGAGTTTTGTTCCTCTCTCACTCGTCTCTAGCCTGTCCTTTGAATAAAGTTTAATTGGACTGGGTAGGCGTGTTCTGTCCTTCGGTTCTTTACCTGAGGATCCTAGTGGTGCCTTGCTGCAGCGTCACCCACACCTCTGCTCCAACTGCCACCTGAAAAGCCTCGGCAGAGGCTCAGGGGCAGCCTTTCTTGTGTGTCCCTCCTCCAGTCACCCAGGGAGCTTGCTAGCCTGGCTGGTATTCCAGTGCTCTGTGATCGCAGGAGAACCACAACCAGGTACACATGGCTTTGGTGGAAATATTCCCCATGCGTCCCAGCTGGAATAACACACACCTGCTTTACAATCTTCAATTGTAAAGCCCTTATTCTGCAAATCAGTGGGCCTGGCCAAAGTTCATTACAATTCTCACTAGCCCTGTGGGAGAGCTGTAGGGAAGACACAAAGCCAAAGTGGGCTTCAAACACCCCCCAGGGCCCCTCATTGGCTTCGGGCCAGCGGCTGCTCCGCAGAGCTCATGGGCTCCTGCTCGGGGGCCTGGGCACTCCCGGGAGGATCCCAGCGCTCAAACAGACCAAGCCCTTCCAGTGAGTACTGGGAACTGTCCCTTGTGAAGCTGGAGGGAAATGAGAATCACATTTTTCAGGAGAGGTTATTTGGTGGCAGGGAAGTGCTACTGAGCAACAGCAAATGTCCACATGGTGATGCCAATTAGCTGAAAAATCCTCATGTAAGGATGACAGGAACACCTCCCAGGAGCCATGCAAGGCCGAGGATCCCTTTTAGCCCACAGCAGTTTTGCAGTGGCTGAGAAAGCATTTTTAGCCTTTGAGAGGCTTTTTACAACTCCAAGACCAGACCCTGGAGCTGCACTTTCACTCAGCAACAAGAGGGTTCACAAAGGGGTAATAAACTGCCCAGGAGGAGAAGCACCAGGACACAGGGATGATCAGCTTGGAGAGCTCTGGGAGACCTTAGAGCCCCTTTCAGTGCCCAAATGTGCTCCTAGAGAACTGAAGAGGGGCTTCTTTGGGCAAGGGATGGAGGGACAGGACAAGGGGGAGTTGCAGTGTGGAGAAAGTCTCTTCTCGGGCTCCTCAAAGGGAACAGGCTGGAGCTTGGCACAGCCTCCTGCAGCTGGGATAGGAAGGACTGAAGCTGAAGGACTGGCAGGAGTTCTGAATTCCCAGGGAACACAAAGGAGTCCTTTCCAAGAGCTGCAAGCAGTGCGGCCACTCCTGGGAACGCAGCCTCCAGGTATTTGCCAACGCTGAGGTCAGCCAGAAGCCAAACAGAGCTTTGGCCCTTTCCATTCGGTCTGGCTTGGGTGCAGCTCCAGGGAGTCCCTCCACAGCCTGGAAAGCCACACAGGTTTTGGGGCACACACAAGTTTCCTCTGACATGAGTGTGCTGCTTTGGGCCGACACCACTTCTGGGGCAGATTTGCAGAGAGTGAAATCCAAACTCTTCTGCCTTGTGCTGCTCCAGCAGCTGCAGAGGAAACCAGAGGCCAAATTCTCCGTGGCTTGGGGCACTCTGGGCTCAAGGGGGATAACCTGGGGGTCAGCTGTGAGGCTGTGAGACCTGAAGAGCCTTGGGAAGCAGGGAATGGCTGGGGAACAGACTGGAATGGCAGAGATCCTCTCTGGCACAACTGCCCCACCAGACTCGGTGTGTGGCACTTGCCAGCTTCAATATGAAGTGTCCCCAAGTGCCATGAGCTGGGCTGGCAGCAGTGGGGTATTGGCAGAAGAGCGCCATTCCTGCTGGGAGTTCTGCTAGCATCAGCAGGTTGGAGTTTTAATTGTTTTAACATTCCTTAGCTAATGGAGTAACAGCAGCCAAATTCAGAATCACCGTGAGGTATCCAATCCTCTCCTCCCTGCACACACAGCTCTGGAATCCTGAATATCCTGGCTGGAAGGGACCCCCAGGATCATCCAGTCCCACCCCTGGCCCCCCAACAATCCCACCCTGGGCATCCCTGGCAGCGCTGTCCACCCCCTCCTGGAGCTCTGGCAGCCTTGGGGCCAGGACCATTCCCTGGGCAGAGCCAGCACCTCTGGGGAAGAACCTTTCCCTGACCTCCAGCCTAACCAGGAAAATCCAGGAAATCCGCCCAGGAATGGTGCAATAGAGGCCTGTTGTGAAGAAGAGCTGAAGACCAAATCTGGGTCAGATCCAAGTGCTGTTCCCCCACACTTCACACTCACTCAAGGTTGAAGGAAAGAGCTGCAGTGAAGGAATTTGTAGTAGAGGGGAAAAAAGAAAGAAAAGGATGCTTTCAGTTCTTTTAAAGCCCCAAGAACAGTTTATTTGAGTATATTTTGTAGCACCTCAGCCATTCCTATTTAAACAAAGAGAGGCAGAAAAACTCTTGTAACCTGAGCCAGCTCCATCAGCTGGTTTGTGTTCCATGGCAAGCTGGAAAAAAAGATCAACAATGCATTTTTTGAAGTTTCTCTTCTGTGTGCTGTGCTAAAATAAAAAATAAAAAAATAAAAAAACAAGGGATAACACAAAAGCAAGAGTCCAGGTGTTTTGTTTTACTTTACTGAGAAGGGAGGAGGGGAGGCAGCTTGGGAACGCAATTAAATCCAGCAGCAAAAAGCTGAAAATCAGCATGTGTGAAAAGAATGGGAGACAGTGAGAGTGGGTCTATATTTATGGAAGATTTCCTTCTTCTTTTGCAGCATTTGCATAAAGCCCAAGGCACAGAGGGAATAGATCTGTCTATAGCAATCTGAAGCCCCGAGAGCCAGAAGTCTCCCATAAATATGTGATGTAAAGGAAGCTTTTGAAAGAGGAATGCCCCACAGCCTCGGAATTCAGAGCAGTGAAATCTTGGTCATGCACAGTAACACATCTGTACAAGCCAGGGGAGCGTGGCCTGCAGCCACTGTGAGTGTGAGACCAATTCCTCCTCCCCTCACCAAAGGGTTACCCCTGCACAGCCCCTCTCCAGGGAGATCAGAGATTCAAACAGCAAACAGCACAAGCTCAGATGCAGAGCAGCTCTTTGCTGTAATACTGGATCATTTCTTTTGCTGGTCCAGGGCACAGCCCCAGGAACGCTGGTACATCCTTAGCAATGGTTATTGTGAGAATTTTCTGATGTGCAGCTTGGTGTTAAAAGATTTTCCGAGGCAGCTGCACAATAGAAAAGGTTTTCTTGTCTGGTTCAGGCAATGTCTCAGATTGGCTGGTCAAAAAAATTGTTTAGGATGCATTTTTTAAATAGGAATTTATGAGAGAAACAGGAAATCAGATTACAAGGATGCCTCTGGCGTGTAGTGATAGGACAAGGGGGAATGGCCTTAGCCTTGAAGCAGGGCAGGGTTAGATGGGGTTTTGGGGAGGAATTCCTCCCTGTGGGGATGGCCCCTGTGGCCCTGGCACAGGGTGCCCAGAGCAGCTGGGGCTGCCCCTGGATGTCTGGCAGTGCCCAAGGCCAGGCTGGACATTGGGGCTGGGAGCAGCCTGGGACAGTGGGAGGTGTCCCTGCCATGGCAGGGGTGGCACTAGGTGGCCTTTGAGGTCCCTTCCCAGCCAGATCACTGCAGGACTTCCTATTCTCTGCAAGGGGGATTCTCAGGCCATCAGGAGACTTGGAGCATGAACACACTCCCTTTGGGACTGCTCAAAGCCAAAGTAGGTTCCTCTTCCTGCCCCTTGTGCTCCTCGGCACCACACAGACTCCTCTCACTGCTCCTCCCTGTGCCCAGTGATTCTTTCCACAGTGCAAAATGTCTGAATTAATTTTCTGAATTTCCTGAATTTGTGCTCCAAATGCACCTGCACTTCCTGACCAGACATGGAGGAACTTGTAGCCCAAGGGTTCCCACAGACTCAGCAGACTTGGTTCTGCACTGTTCTCACCCCTTTTCCCTGCAGAAATCCCAGCCCCCAGCCCCCGTCCTCCAGAGGAATCAAGTCTGATCTTATCACACCAAAGGGAGGCAGGACAGCTCCACTGGAGCTCAGAATGGGGTACAAACACACAGAACTGGATTTTCAGTTGGAAGTTACCATTTTATTGGGCTCCAGGAAGGATAAAAAACCACACTTGACCTTTCCCTTCATCTGTGGGAGAGAGAAGTGTTTGATCAGCATTGGGCTGTCATTAAACCCTCCTGGAATCTGGGAGAATGAGTGACAATTCCAGGGAACATGGAGCTGCTTTGCTGGGGGAAGGGAGTGGGAATTCACATCACTGCATGGACTGTACCAATCTTTTCCCTGAATTTAAGCACACTAGACTCCTCCAGCCTTGCCTAGCCCTGACATCTGGATCCATTAGGAATTTGCAATTCTAATTTGAATCAGTCACACTAATTGTGCTTTTTTTTATTTGGCTGCACTATTGATTTTACAAGATACATGGTGCTCTTCCACCTGTGTGCAAGGCTTCTGCTGGGAGCTGCTAATGGAAAAAAACACCTCAATTAGCAAGAATTCCCTCTGAAATCTTTGAAAATCCAATATTGCTGATTAGTTTGTTAAAAAAATATCTTATTAAGAAATGCTTGGTGATTTTCCTAATAATATCAAGGAGCAGATTCTCATGCTGGGCTCCCAAGAAGAGTAATCTCTCCCTGCCTCCAGCAAGGCTCCAAATTTTCACAACGCAGGAATTAATATCCCAGTCCCTCCCTAGCCAGCCACGGAGGAGGAGAACTCCACTCCTGTTTTAGCTGCATGCAGCAAATGGAGCTGTGGGAAGAAATTAATGATGTTAATCCAGACTCCAGGAGGAGAGGAGTAGAAAGGAACAGGGAAAAAAGGGCCCTTTCATCCCTTTAGTTCCACCAGGCAAATGAACTACATATCCTGCTTGTCCCTCTTCTGCTCCAGCCTTGGATTCACATTGGCTGAGCCGAGTATCTCCTGACAAATGGAAAAACTGTTCTTTCTGCAGTTCCTGTGGCCCAACACCTTAAGGAGAGGTGGGAGAACCCAAAGCCACCAAGGCAGTTGTGTTTGGGACATGAGTCAGAGCTGGCTCCGAGCCTGCTGGGCTCTCCCACAAGGATAATGTGACACCAGGTAACAAACACACCAGTTCAGCAGGGAATCAGAGCAATAAATTCACCTGCACACGGTGGCCTCTGCTTGATTTGCAGCTAATTGCTGCAGTTCTCGTGAGCCAGACTTGTCACTGGTTTAGGAAAAGGGCTTTGTCTCCCTTTGTACTTCCAGTGTTAACTCTGAAATGATCTCAGAGTGATGGAGGGTCCTGTGGGACCTGCCCTCTGCGCAGAACAGAACCAGGGTCTGCAGGACAGGCTGGGCTCCACAGGGTGCTGCGCAGCTCCCTGAGCTGGTTTGAGTGACCCTGGGCTGGTGCCCTTGTCAAGGCAGCAGAGCAGCAGCTCCAGGGGAGCTCTGGTTGCACCAGGCGAGGTTCAGGGTGGATAACAGCAAAAAAACTCCTCACTGAAAGAGTGGCCAGGCTTTGGAAGGGTCTGCCCTGGGGAGTGGTGGGGTTACCATGCCTGGAAGTGTTTGGAAAATGAGTAGAAGAGGCACTTGATGAAGTGTTTTAGTGGGGTTCAGTCAGAGGTTTCATCTTGGAGGTCTTTTTCCACCTTTGACATTCTGTGACTCTGTGATTCCATTTCCAGAAGCATTTCTGAGTGAGGGAGAACTCAAGAAAGGAAGGACAGGCTGCACTTCTTTTCTTCCTTGTCTCAGTCAACCAAGGAACAGCTTCCAAACATTCCTGCCATGCTGAGGACACCCAGATCCAAGGAGATGCAAAGTTGTGATCCCACTGGAAAGGCTGTGCATCCATCCGAGTTCATCCCTCATTCCTCAGCCACAGAGCTGGGCTGGAACTATTCCACAAAGTCCTGACAGAACAGGATTTGGTACAAACAATAACTTCCCACAAGGTTTGTGAGGACTCAGTGAGCAGCTCTGAAGTTTACAAACACCTCCTCTGTTCCAGTTGGGATTGTTTTGTTCATTTTGTTCTAAATGCAACAGGGGATAGGGAAAATGAAAATGGGAAGTCATCAGCTGGTGGGAAACAGTGAGACTAAACACAGAGAAGCCTTTCCTGCCTTGGGGGACCCAGGAGCTCTGGAAATGAGTGTGGGGAACTCTCCTTAAGATCAAACCTACCCTTGGCTGAGGAGATGTTGCTCCCCACCTCTTCCTTGGATGCTGCCTCTATGAGCTGACCTTTGGTCTTTCTGATGTTCCAGCCCCTGGAAAAGCACTAGCTCTGGCAGGAACTGTCCATGTGGTGCACTGACAGCTCTGCAGAGCCAGGTGAGAGCACTTTATCCTTCCTCAGCCTTCCTTTTCCTTGCTGTCCTGAGCCCCTGGACCGAGCTGGGCCACCCAGCCCTCATTCAGCACATGCTAATTCTGACATTTCCACAGTGTCTGCTGTCATCACCAGCTCCTAATCTAGCCTGGCTGCAGAAACGCCCCCTGCATTCCAACCAGGCTGGAGCTGGATTGCTCAGAGAGGCAGCTGGATGGGGCTCTAACACATCCAGTCACCCCCTGGTTCCATGTGTGGGAATTGCTGAATCACTTCATTTTCCCCCTTCCTCCCCTCCCAAACCAACTTTTCATTGGCAGCCACAGTCACTTGAAAAGATTTTGCTGGCAAAACAAGTCCTTGCTGAGTTCAAGCAGGACTTTTGCCCCTTGGGTTTCTGTGCAGGAGTCACTGAGGAGTCAGTGGGGCTCAGAATCCTGATTTTCCTTACATCCCCCCAGGGCCCTGTTGGTCCCTCACATCGCTCACTCCTGACACAGTTCTGAGTCCCTCCTGTGAGGTGAGAGGGCTCTTGTGCTGCTGCAGCCTCTGTTAAATGCTGCAAGGGCTGCCCTGCCTCTCCAGAGCTTCATCTTTGAATCCCTGGGTCCAGGTGCCCCAAGGACACAACATTCTGGGAACTGGGTAGCCCAGGAACCTGACACAGGTGGGGACAAACCATGAGAGTGCTGCCAGAGCTCACAACCACCCAAGGACTTCAGCCAAACCAAACCTTCAGTGTCGTGCCTTTTCCTTTTTCCCAGTCCTTTTGCCACACTGGGAAAAAACAAAAGGAAAAAAAGGGAAATAATACAGAAACTCACTGACTTCCCCCTGAGCAGAACAAGCTCTCCCCAAGAGGCTGTAGAGTCCATCTCCAGCTGAACTTTTGCAAACACCACCTCCCCAGGCACCCACCCCATCTCCTGCTGGACTGAATCCATTCATAATTTGGGCTCCCACTTCACAGCTGAGCTGCCTAATCCAGAACATTGAAGAAAAAACCCCTTAACACTGAGCTGAACTTGTGGGTTCAGTGTCTGCCTCCCAAGATCAGCTTCCCTTGCAATAGGGTTGGAAATCTCCCAGGGAAAAACTGACAGCAGGATCATATCCCTCTGAATTCATTCATCAAAACCCAGACTGGGACCTTTCAAATACTTGGTGAGGTTTTTGGGACCTGACCTTAGAGTTTGAGTCCTTAAGGTTGGAAAACACCTTTAAGATCATCAAGTTCAACCATCACCCAGCACAACCATCATATTCCCCACTAAACCATGTCCCCAAGTGCCACATCCACACGTTTTTTGGACACTTCCAAACATGGCGACCCCACCCCTGCCCTGGCAGCCTGTGCCAATGCTTTACAACCATTTCCATGAAAAATAAATTCCCATGAAGAAATTTTATCTTCTCCATGTGCAGGAATTCTGTCCCTCACCTGTGAGCCACAGGCACTGCTGGCACAGTGTCAGGAAGATGCAGGGAAGTGAGAAGGCAAGGAGAAAGTGGAATATGCTGAATGCAGGCTGTATGCAAACACAAATCATCACCTGTGTCCCACTGAGCCCTGCGTGCAGGTCATGGCTTCCACACACCCGTGTGACTACAGCCAGCAGCAGCCATGAAAAAGAGAAGACAAGGAACAGGCCTGTCTGTTCTAAATAGGAGATTCAGGCATTGTCCTTCAAACCAGCCTCAGTCAGCTGCTGCCTTTCCTGGATCCACTCCCTCCTCAGCAGCAAATGGAGCCACAGCACATCCCGGCTCCCCTGGGCCCACAGCGGGACGTGGGAGTGCCTGGAGTGGCAGCTGGAATCAGGCTTAGGAGGAGGAGGAGGGAGGAAATGGGAAAATGTGATTCTCCATGCATTCGGTGCTGCTGGAATACCTGGCTCCCCACCACTCTGCCAGGCAGCAGAGAGGAACTGAGAAGGGAATTAAGCTGTCTCCTGTCACATTTCTGACTCGTACTTTTGCATAACAAGCCAGAGTCACTGTGACTCTGGTTTAGCATTTTATGATGCTTAATCCCAAAATTTGACTCTTTCCCTCTCACTGCTGGGGATGAGAACCCCCTTAGTGCTGCATCTGCTTAGAAAGTTTCTTATGGCTTGTATTGTTATATTTGCATATAGAGATGTCCATGTTTCCAGGGGACTCCTGTGAACCTCCAACTACCTCAAGGAAAGCCTCAGGAAGTTATTGAGGCCATCAAAGATTTTCTCAAGTTATCTGGGATGTCACACTGCTGGGTGGACCCATGGGCATCTTCCCATGGCAAAGGAATTCCTTTAATTAATTCCTGTTTAAACTGGAGCACTGATTTTCAGAGCCAGTACCAACTGATCCCTCCTGGCCTTACAGCCTGTTCCTGTGGGAAGTCTTGAAATCAAGATTAAATTAATTTCTCAAGGCTCTGCGGTCTAGAAGAGGAGAGCAGGGGCTGCCATTTGCTGCCCTGTGTTACTCCTGAATGGTCACTTCCAGCTTGCAAATGTGTAATTCTCCAGCAGTTCCTCCTTCCACATCCCAGCCAGAAGCTCCTGAGCAAAAGGAGGCTTTGCCCCAGCACTCTGCACCTTTCCCTGCTCAGGGGCTGCATTCCCTCATGTCTGAGGAGTGCTTAGGGAAAGCCCTGGTGACTGGGGGGAGTGAGTCTGTTCTAGGGAGGAGTGACAGTGTTTGTAATTGTCCTGCAGGATCCTGGAAAATGTCCTGCTTCCATTTTCCTCTGCTACCACTGAATTTTAATGCAGGATTGTCCATTGATATTCATTATTCATCTGTCCTTGAATTTTTAACCAACATGTGCTGGAGATTATTCTGTATTTAGAGGGAGCTGGGAGTGCACAATGATTCAGCTGGGCTGGTACGTCCTGCCACACTGCAGGACCGTTTTCAGCAAAAAGAGGTGGCTGACCACCATAATCAGGAAAATTGTTAAATTTCACAAGAAAAGGATGCCAGGAGTCATCTGCTGCATGAGACTGAAATCCATCTCCCTGGGCTGTGTCTCCAGAGCTGTGTGATCTCCACCACCCCCAGTGTGAGGATTCTCTGCTACACAGGCCTGGTGTTGGGCCTCTCAGAGCCCAGGGACAACATTCATCACAGAGATTTTAAAAAGTTTTTAAAATCTCAAGTACAAGTTATTTCTTCATTATTTTCTTGGAAGCAATCCAAGTGCTAACTGCACCTTTCTTTGAAAGCATTTGGAATTCAGTTTTATATATTTTTTTTTCTTTTATAAATACTTTGCAGATCAGATTCACATTTCAGCTCTGTTGGTGTCTTTAGTATGCCTCACTTTTCAAATAAGAATTGCGTTGTTTGGAGTGTTGGGAGTTTTTTTCAGCCACAGCTCCTGGAATCAGGAAACTGCCTGAGAATCTCAGTTTGCACTTGGAAACGTATTTGTGGCTTTGTATTGCAAGGGAAGTAGGAAAATATCACCCAAATGTGCTGAGAAGGGCTGACAACTGGAGAGAAAATAAAAGAACTTTTCCAAAGAAAATCTGTACAACTTTTCTCCTCCCCCCAATTTTTTCTCTTTTATTTTTAGTTTTCGGGGGAGAAGGAAATAGAAAATATATCTGTCCTTCTGAAAGCCTGAGCCCCCTCCTTTTCCTGGCTCAAATATCCCAGGGCAGCAGGTGGAGAAGCAGGGTCCAGGACTCTGACTCCATCCCTGGCCATCAGAGCCTGTGGCCAGACCCAGACCCTTGCAGGGACCTGACCCTGACCATCCCAGCCACATTCCCAGCACATTCCTGCTCCCTTCAGGAGCGCCTGCAGTGCTGGGGATGGTTTCTGGAGCAGCCCAGCAGGCACCAGGGTCGTGCCTGATCTCTCTGGTGTGGCACAAAGAGCTGTTCCCCCTCGGCCCAGCTCCTTTTCCAGCTCCCTCAGATGATTCCAGCAGACAGTGATTCCCTCCTCCTCCTGCTCTCCTGGGCTCCCAGTCCCTTTCCGCTGCTGCAGCACTTCCAGGGATGTGCTGTGAGCAGGGCTGACCTTCCCACTGCTCCTGTCTTTTTAACTCACGGCTTCTCCCAGGGAACAGCAGGCAGGGCTCTGCTGCCATGAACTCAGAAGTGACCCTTTCTCAAACACTCATGCCTACATCCAAAAGAAGAAATTATCTAAGTAATGGTAAAAATCAATGACAATTAAGCATTTCAATGCTTTGCAGTGTTGGTCTTTTGAGGTGACAACTATTGAGAAATATTTGGGTTTTAATGAAAATCTGAATTTTCTGTAACCGTGGCATGGGAAGATGGATTGTGCTGAACTTTTCATTATTATTATTTCTCTAGGGCAGAAACGGAAACAAAGTTCTGAGTAAGGAGAGCCTTTTCAAGAAAATGTTACAAATATTTCAGCTGTGTGGAGAATAGAAAAGCCATTCCCAGAGGAATGGGAATTTCTGGGAAGTGCTTGTGTCCTTTCTGCCTAGAATTAAATCAGTATCAAAAATGGGATTGAAAAGAATATTAAATATACACATCACATGTATTTATTAGCATACATTCTGTATATTTTAGATCAACTACTCCTTCTGAATGATTTTTCATTTTTATTGTTTTGAACAATAGTCTAAGGCACTTGGTTTGTATTGGACTTTAATCCATGGGGGCCTGAGTAGCTCACAAGATAAATGTGATTCAGCGGAATTTCATTTTGTATTTGCCATCACAGAGGATTTGCTAACATTGCCTAAACCCTCTGTTCTGTTTCTTGGTGCAAAAATCTTGCACAGATCTTGCTGGGAGAAGAGAAAAGAAGTGAGGTGGACACACAGCATGAGAAATGCTCACTGAAACACAGGCTCAGACACATTCCCAGGCTGCCAAAGCTGGGAACTGTAATGAGCAGCATTAGGAAATATCAATATCATTACCAGAAGGGCACACAAGAGATAGAGAGCTCCAGTTAATAGGGAACACATTTATTCCAGAGCCTCTTACATGAAGTAAACAACAACCAGTGCTATTCCTGGGAGCACCTGGAGCTTACCAGGACACACACAGCCTGATTTTCTTGGATTGAAGCTTTCATTGCCCCTGGAAACGTCACTCTGAAATGGCTCCTTCTCTTCACCTCCTAATAAGTGTGCTTTGGAAATTCATTTGGAAATCCCAACCTTTCCTGTTCCCCCGAATTACAGATGTGCATGTTAATTTCCAGGGAAATTATCTTCCCAGACCTGAGGGAACACCCCTGTGTTCCACAGCAGCATGTGCCACGGGGACACTGCAGAGCAAGGGGAGAGGATGAAGTTTCCAACACCTCACAGCTACTTCAGCACAAGGAGCTTTCCTTGGACCAGCAGAACTGATTTTCTTGATGCCTGAATTATGTCAGAAGACACAATTAAGCATCAAGTTTGTTTTTCAGAGCTGAGCTCTTCAAAGCTAGCCAGGAAATGGAAAGATGGATTTCTTGGCTTCCTGCTGTCTTTGAAGAGCTTTATCACCCCCACAGCTGATGGAGCACTTGAAGCTGGTCTTAAGGAGAAGTGTTTGCTAAACCTGGAAAAAATCTGTCCCTGCTCTCTGCTGTATGAGCTGGTGTGCAAAGCTCTCTCTCCTGATTGTGTTGTTCTTGGAACAGCCCAAACAACATCAGCTCAGACTTATACGTTCTTTACTGAGCTTGGCTAAATAAGCAAGAGATAAATCTACTGGTAATGCAATTAAGTGATAATTATAAAGAAATGCATATGCAATTACTTCCCCATCCTCATTAATGTTGAATGAATGCTTATGGGTTTAACTACCTTTTAACTACAGAGCGCAGGAAAGTTAATTAGAGAGTTGTGAAATTTTACATTTTAACTTTTCCTAGAGGAAGGGTGACAATAACTGGCTGGGAAACAAGGCCTGGAGTTCTTGGAGAGAAAAATACAGCCACACATTTTGTACAAAGCAATTAAGAGTGCAAGCAAAGTGTGTTAATAAAAATTCAATTATACATCTATTACATGTGCAATTCCCAATTGCAGCAGGATTTTTATCTGTGATAGACCCTGAATTTCCATCAGAAAAATCAACTGGAGATGGTTTCTAATAAAGCTTTAGTAAAAGAGTGCAACAAAAGAGATTAAGGCTTATTAAGAGCTGCCAAATGAGAGTTTCTGAGCGTGATATGAGAAAGGCCCTGAAGAACAGTGGTGTTGCCATATGGAATTCAGTGTTGGCACATGGAATTCAGTGTTAGGACATGGAATTCAGTGTTAGGACATGGAATTCAGTGCTAGGACATGGAATTCAGTGTTGGCACATGGAATTCAGTGTTAGGAAATGGAACTCAGTGTTGGCACATGGAATTCAGTGTTGGCACATGGAATTCAGTGTTGGCGTATGGAATTCAGTGTTAGGACATGGAATTCAGTGTTAGGACATGGAATTCAGTGTTGGCATATGGAATTCAGTGTTGGCATATGGAATTCAGTGTTAGGACATGGAATTCAGTGTTAGGACATGGAATTCAGTGTTGACACATGGAATTCAATGTTCCCAGGAGTTACATTTACCCCTCAGACACCAGGGCCTCACCCAAGTGCCACAAAGGTGATTTTGACCAGAGACATGGAAGGGGTCCGGCTGCCAAGCCTGTGGGGATGGGGAGAAATTCCAGTAACACCCCAAATAACACCCTACAGTTTAGGTTTCCTCTTGAGGCAGAATTCTGAGCTGTAGGTTTGGGGTGGCCATCCCTGCACACAGCTGGTTCATGGTACTGAGTGCTTCCAGGAAGAGTTGCGCAGAAACTAAATTAAATTAAATTAAATTAAATCACATGTGAGAACAGCAGAAGCTGAAGAGCCTGGAGCAGGGAAGTTTGGGGTCTCAACCTCTTGCTGTTCTTTGGGCCGTTAATCTGTTGAGCACCAACCACTTTTGGTGACACTGAAAATAAGTCCAGACATCCATGTGGCTGTGAGTCTTAATTTAAGAAATATAGAAAAAAAAAACAGGAAAAGGTCTGGGTTGCTGGAGGAATGTAGCATCCCATGAACCCTCCCCTCAGCCAATTCCCGAGGGCATTGCCTTGGAAAGAGTTACCATAGAGTTCATTCCTCCTGAGGTACAGACTAGACTCCTCATGGACCTGTGTCTCACTGATCCCTGTATTTCACAACTTTCCCTGGTTTCTCCTTTCCCTGTTTCCTCCCTGGCTGGGTGCCCTGGTGACTGTCCCCTTTCCCCTGGACACCAATCCCCTTTGCCCTGCCCTGAGCTCACCCCCATCCCTTCCTGTTCCTAAGCTGTCCAGAACACGTGCTTGCTCTCTTCTTGCCTGAGCTTCCCTCTGGCATCTGCACAGAATAAACCTCGCTGGCTTTAACTCTTGTAGGAAGAGCCTTCTGCCTGTCTGAAGGAGCCAGCTGTGCTGAGCGTGGTGTGTGTCTGACTCAGCTGCCTGAGTGTTCATCCAACTGGCGTTTCCACAGGAGGTGCTTGTTGGAAACAGATAATAGGCAGCAGCACCCACCTTCCACCTCTCGCATTTTTAGAGGGACGAGGACAGTCAGCAGCTTTTTGTGAGTCCTCCTTATGGAGCTCCCAGGCCACAACCTGTGAGCTGTTCCCTGGTTGCAGCTGCAGGAAAAGAGCAAAGTGTTGGAGCCAGGTACTGTGGCACTGGGCATTCCTGGGAGAAAAGCTTCCAGGGAGAGAGCAGGAGGCCAGACAGACTGTCGCGCTCAGAGTCTGCCTCACTCGTGGCACACTGCCACCAGAAAATCATGACCAGGGCAAGATTCCACCCCAGGGACAGCTGACAAGCCAGGAGGAAAGTTCAGCACCGTCAGTGCAGACTGAATGCTGGCCTGGATGCTACAGGAAGGGCACTTTATCAGCTGCTCTTTCCCATGGCTGGGAATTTATGGCTGAGGAATCATTCAGGGCAAAACTTTCCAAAGGTTTGAGGGGAGGATCATGGTGAGGCCAGAACTTTGGTACCACGGGGCTGAGGGTGGGGACAAAAACACAGGGTTGGGGTATGGCTGTTTGAATGTGCTGGACTGAAAACATCTGGTGTGTATCCACATCTGGTGTGTGTCAGGGGTTTGTACTGCCAGACACAGTGGGATTTATTTGGGAGAATGGAAGTTCCTGTGAAATCCTGGGGTCTGTCTGTGACCATCTGGATGATCTCAAGGGTCAGGTAAAGAGTCACCATTTTTTTTCTCTGTTCTTTCTCTATTTTTCCCTGTTTCCCTTTAAACAGCTCCACCTCAGAGCAAAAGGGAGCTGAAAAGCACCTGCCTGACACATTTGTGAATCTCCTGGTGATCCTTTGGGTGAAGTGGCTTCCTATGCCATCTGCCAGCACAAAGGACAAATAGGAAAGGTCAATACAACACCTTGACCCTGGCATTGTTTCCTGCACACCTTGGCTTTGTTTTCCTCTGAAGCTTGGGGATTTCAGCCTTTCAGGCCTTCCTCATTTCTCCTGCCCTCAGCCAGGGTCACCTGCCCTTGGCCCAGAGCAGCCTGGAGAGGGAAATTGGTCTTTTGTTGGGACAAAGAGCTGAACTGCTTGGAGGGCTGGGAGATTGCAGGAAGACTGAAGGAGGTAGTTCAGGAGCTGCTTCTCTTCATTTTCCATGGTAATACCCAAATGTGAGGATGAGTTTAATAAAGTGCCTCTTTCCTCAGTTTCTTGTATTGCTGAAAGCCACAATATTGCTACACTTTATTGCAGCAAGTGAAGGCAAACAGAAAATAAACCCTGGAGTCCGACTCTTCCCACTCTCTGATCCACCAGGAAAGAGTTTTTGCCTTCAGGTGATTCCTGAGGCAGTGCCCAGTTCAGGGTTCAGAGCACAGCAGTTGCTGGGCACAGGTAGACTGTCACTCCCCGGGTTAAACCCATCAGTCTTGCTGTAACCTGAGTTTAAGATATAATCAAAAGCCACCTCCTACTTCCCAAACAGATGCAAACAGATTCTCCAGAACAGGGTTGAATCAGAAACTATTTTTAAATCTCAAAAGGGTCTGATTTCCACCTGAACTTCTGGGTCTGTTGCTCAACAAAAAAAAATCACTGAATCAGACAAAGAAGTTTAATTCTGTCACTATCTGGGGACAGAAATTCACATATTTTTGTTCATAAGCATTCAAGAAATGTTACTGCAAGTGTTAAATTCGCTCCAGAGTCCTGTGAGAGATGGGTACCTCTGACTGCCTGATTGTAATTAGAATTACAGAGTTTTGGTGATGTTTTCAGTCTCTTTATTATAGGGATATAATTGTGTTTGGTAATTGCCACAAAGTTGCAGATCTCTTCCTCAGTTCTGGCCTCAATGCTTTTCTTTGATTTGCAATAGATGCTTTGTACTCCAAGAGCTTTTGTAAATGGTGTGATGTTTGTGCAGTATTTTCCTGGAGCCATAGGGCACCAGGAGTTTTCCCTAATAAGCAAACTTGGCCCAGGACAGCAGAGGTGGATCCATCCCAAGGCCTGTGGGCAAGGAACATGAGCAAACTCTTCTGAGCACTGACACCAAACAAAGCCATCAAAGCCTCACGGCTGGAGCACAGAGACTTCCCCAGAACCCAAATCAACTCTTTTACATCCTTAATGGCTTTGTGACATGCCTGAAATGGGCACTGAGGGATTCTAATCACCTAAATACCATTTATTTACCTTTGTACTTCAGCAGAAAATAGGACAAGAGACTCCTAGAAACAAATCCAACCCAAACTGGAAAAAAGAGAAAATTCTCTACACAGAAAGGAGACTAAACCTGGTGTGTCCTGACACTGCCATGCAGAAACCCTTCAATTTAAAGCAGCATTTAACACACAACTGTGCCAAAGGCAACCTGAAGATGTTCTGTCATATCTCATTTATGCTTCAACGCCACAGCAAAAAGGAAGAATTCCCTGTCAGCACAGCAGTCCTTTTCTTTCAAAGGCTAAACAAAAATCACCAAGGAATTGGAGGCACTGATGAAGAAGGCGAGATGTGCAATATCCTGATTTTCTAGCCCTGTGGAAAATGTCTTACTCAGACAGCAGAGAAGGACCAACAGGGGCCAGCAGGTTTTGCTGCAGATATCAGGGGCTCGGGTGCCATGGGAATTTGCCAGCTTCCCACTTGGCTTGCAGGGAGCAGGCTGGGGGTGCTGGCTCATCAGGGCTAACAAAACAGGCTCACAAGGTGTGTGCACCTCCCTGTGGAACCCTGCACCACGCTCAGGCATGGCTGGAGCAGCAGTGACTCACAGGAACAGACTCCTGCATCTCCATTCCAGCTCAGAAAATCTGTGATCCAAGGGACAAGTGGGGACTAAGGGAGTTCAGCAACCCTTTGAGAAGGAATCCCCACCCTGAGAAGGAAGGGGCCATTCCCCAAGGCCCAGCTGCTCCCAAGCATCACAGAGGAAGAGTCCCAGGCCAGGCTGGACACTGGGGCTTGGAGCAGCCTGGGACAGTGGAAGGTGTCCCTGCCATGGCAGGGCTGGCACTGCGTGATCCTCGTGGTCCCTTCTCAGCCAATCCATTCCAGGATTCACTAAGGATGGTATCATTATTCTTCTCTTACCACCAAGGCAAGCTGTGGTGTCCTTGTCTCCAAACACTTCAGCAGAAAGTCCTGCTTAACTTCTCTCCACTCCATTTCCATCCAGCCCCCAGCCAGAATTCAATTGAAAAATGGAATAGGAAACAAGGAAAATGCTCAGCTGCTCCAAACTCAGCTGGGTTTGAGGAGCTGGGCTCCTGCCACCAGTGTTGATGGAACAATTGTGTTTGGCTGCTAGAAAATCTTTTGCATTGAAAATTATTCCAATGCTGTTGTGTTCCAAATCCTTGCCTCCACCACAGATTTCTGCCCCATCCCCATCCTACTGTTTGATGCATTGGGAAAACCTGGGCTGGTTTAAAGAGCAGCAGTGTTCCATGGCCTGTTTGTGGCTGTCAGGGGAAAAGTCCTTTGGGAGGCTCTGGCAGCGAGGACTTGGAGAAGCCACAGACATTTTTAGGATGAGAAAGGAGAAATAGTTGAAAACAAGGCCTGAAGAAACTGTCTGGATTTATACTCAGCTATATTTTTCCATGAAAATGGAACCATATCTTTCTTGTCACTGCACTGATTAATTAACCTGCCTTTTAATGTCAAACCTGAGACACTTCCAAGCCAATTTTGCTGATAATTTGGACCTTTCATTCCTTTGCAACAGTTAAAACTGATAATGAGGACTATGAGAAATATCCCAAAGCAATCTCTCCAGCTTTCCTAAAGGAGGTTTTAAGGCTGCAAAGGATGGTTTGACCCATTCTACACAACATTTTAAATTTTCTGACACTGAATCTCCTAGAATTTTGTGTTAGAAACACTGATAGGGAAAATTCATCATGGCTCAGGATGTAAATTCGTTATGTGGGGATTAAAAACTGAAAATTTGGTCCCCTGAATTTTCTCCTCTACCTGTGAGCAGGAATGGACCAAGTGGGTTTGGCCTCCCCTAGGCTGAGTTATACCTAAGTACTTCCAGCATCCTCAGTTTCTCCTCAATTCCTCCCTTCTAATGGTGCCAAAATCTGATTTGCAAGATGTCATGGTTAAAAAGGACACCCAGAAATCCCACTAGGCCGCAATCAAAACATCCTGATTGCACTCAGATTTGTTGTGCATTAATTACAACACAGTACAAACCAACTTCCTACTCCCTGCTTTGGTCTTTTTTAAAGAATAATCACCAGAACACCCAGCAATAACAGCACAAAACCATCCAGGGCTTCAGGAGTCTCTCACAGTCTGCCTGGGGCAGAGTGACTGGGGCTGGTTTAATACATGCATTAAATACCTGAAACACCAATATGAAAATCCCATTAAACTAAAGGGGAAAAAACCTTTTTCAATAAGATTACATGACCAAAATGTCAGGATTGGAGCATTAACAGCATTAACATGGACTGGAAATCCCAGCCCAGAGCTGGCTGGAAATGGTGCTTCTGCTGCCACACTGCTCAACAGTGAGCACTGGTGTGTTATTAAAGCAGTGTTCTGAGGAAAAGAACACAATTTTGGGTTGTTCTGCCCTGGGTCCCTCAGGGGCAGACGTGGCACTTCGTGATGGGGTTTATTTCGCACGGAGGGATTCAAAAGTTGGACTCTGTGGTCTCAGAGATCTTTCCATCCCCCATGATTCTGTGACTGTACACAGAATTCCACATGGAATCATGGAATCACTGAGGTTGGAAAATGCCTCCAAGATCACTGAGTCCAACCTGTGCCCAATGCCCTCCCTGTCCCCAGCCCAGAGCACTGAGTGCCACACCATGGCGTTCCTTGGACACCTCCAGGGATGGGCACTCCAACCCTCCCTGGGCAGTGCCAAGGCCTGATCCCCCTTTCCATGGGGAAATTCCTCCTGGTGTCCACCCTGAGCCTGCCCTGGCCCAGCCTGAGGCCGTTCCCTCTCCTCCTGTCCCTGTTCCCTGGAGCACAGCCCGACCCCCCCGGCTGTCCCCTCCTGTCAGGAGTTGTGCAGAGCCACAAGGGCCCCCTGAGCCTCCTTTTCTCCAGGCTGAGCCCCTTCCCAGCTCCCTCAGCCCCTCCTGGCGCTCCAGCTCCTTCCCAGCTCTGTTCCCTGCCCTGGACAACGTGTTCCAGACCTTAACTCTGCTCTGGGATAGCTGGGATTTGGGAAGATGCTTAGTACAGTCTGCTCTCCCCAAAACTAACAAAGCCCTTACAAGTCAGACCATTTATCATTCCAGATGGGAATTTTCTCACCAATTTTCAAATGAGAACCTCCCTAAATCCCAGAGCTAATCAGCCACTGATTTCCTGCTGGGTTTTGCTCTATAATTTCCAAGGCTGCATCCAGAGGCTGGGCTGGAATGGCAGTTCCTTTGTGTTCTGGAGTTCTCTGAATGGATCTGATTACAGAGTCAGGGGATTAAAGGGGCTGTCACATGGAAAGGACAACTTCAATAGAGCCAAGTTTAGTGCTCAGAGGAACTGGAGTTGGGAAAAGGAATGCAAATAATTCACCACTAATGCAATTTTTTATTGTATTTCTGCCAGATCTGAACAGGTACTTTACAAACAGACTTTATTTTGTTTCTGCTGCTCTCAGAACATTTAAATGATCTCAGTTTTTAAAAATCCTATATTGTCTATGTCACACTGAGACCTGTCTCTTTAATGTTCAGGAAAAGTGTCCCAGAATGGACCTTTCTGTGCCTGGGGCCTGACTGAGCCGAGCCAGATTAAAGGGGCTTAACTTGTCATGAAGATGGGGGAACTTTGAGAGGTGTCTTCATCAAGGTGTTTAAAGCTGCAGGTACAGCCTGATGCTCTCTCCGCATGTCAGGTGTGAGAGACAGGGAAAGGAATGATTTCCTAAGGTAGACGTTTTCAGATTGGTACTCCAGGAAATGTAAAATCCTGAGAACACCACAGCGACAGCATTTCTTGTCAAGGAGAAAAGCAAACAGGCACTTGTAGGGTAATCAGGAAGTCCCTTTTCAGAAGGTCCCAGGATGAAAATAGAACTTCTTGGACTTGGAGACAGGAAAAAATAGAGGAAAAGGAAAAAAGCAAACAAACAAACAAAAAAAAAACCAAAAAAACCCCAAAACAAAAACAAAACAAAAACAAAAACGCCAAACAACAACCCCAAACAAACAAAAAAAAACCACAAAACAAAACAAACCAAAAAAAAACAAAACCAAAAAAAACCCATGAAAACCCAAAAAAAGCCCCACAAAACAACAACAAAAAAACCCTCCAAAACAAACAAAAAAAACCCCCCAAAACGTGTTTGTTGTTCAATTTTATGCAAGTTGTTGTTTCCTTATTTCCAAGGAGGTCTCCCCTCCATGTGCAAAGGATGGTTTCTGCCCTTCCTCCTCTCACTCTCTCCAGGCCAGGACTGGAGTCCCGGTCCCAGGTGCGATTTAAAAGCCGTGTGGCTGCGGCACCTGGGCACGGTGACTGATGGACCCGCCAGTCCTGGGCTCGTGGTTGATCTCAGAGCGCTTTCCCAGCCCCCCGTGGCTCTGCCGTTCTGTGTTTGAGCTCTCCGGGGACCACCAGGGCTCTGCAGTGCAGCAGTGACTTCAGCCCTGCCCTGCCGGTGCCAGCCGGGCACCCGGGGCCGTGGGGCTCCTGAGCCCGGCTCCGCTTATGCCGCAGCGGCGGCAGCGCGGTGGCACACCGGGCACCGGGCACCGGGCACCGGGCTCTGTCATGGTCACCCAGCATCCCAAACACCCGGCACCGGCCTCTGTCCTGGTCACCCAGCATCCCAACGCCCGGCACCGGGCACCAGGGCTCTCTGGGGCTCCCTCAGCATCCCAGCACTCCGGACCTGGCCCCGGGGCTCTCTTCTGTTCCCTCAGCATCCCAGCACCCGGGACGTTGGGACGCCGCTGTTCATGATCATGAAAGGTGCAAATTCCCCCTGGGTTTCCCTGCAGCCCCAGCTTCCCCTCAGTCAGAGACCATGTCCCCTCTCTAAGGGATGATTCCCCCCTCCTACAGCTCCCCCTCAGTCGCTGACATGTCACCCTGCCGGTGTTTCCCGATGGATGCTCCCCGCTTTGGTGTCCATGGCGACCGCGGCTTTCCTTGGGCAGCCGAATCGCGGGCAGCGTGGGAAGACTGAGATCCCTGCTCGGCTGCCACGGCCCGGCAGGGGCTGATCCTCCCCCTGCTCGGCACTGGGAACCCCCAGGGTCCGGGGGGACAGGGGAGCCCCCTCTGCTCGCTGGGATTATTCACTGAACTGGAGATGCACCCTGGGGTGAGCAGGGTCTGCTCTCTGCAATGCTGGGTGCTGGCCAGCCCTGGATGGCGAGGGACAGGAGGAGAGGAAATGCAGTGTGAGCACCTAAGGGTGCCCAGGGTTGATAACTGGGCTGGCAGAATTTCCACTGCCGCTGGACTTCAATTAACGACCGTGGATGAGTTGATGCAACATTGCAGCTGTGCTTTCTGTATTTTAGTTGGTAATTTCAGTGTCCCTCAGATGTTCCATGCTCAGAAAAAAACCCTAAACCCTCAATTTAAAAGCACAACACCTCCTGCAATGAGGGAAAAATTAAGAAATGTTGATAGAACTGATCCCATCAGCTCTGCAGAATCCCAGACAGGAAGTCCCAAAGAAACCATCAACACTTCCAGCTGTGCAAGGATCCATAACTGAAGTGTGCCCTTGCCTTGTCAGGAACACATCCATGTTCACATGGGTAAACTGAGGCACCAAGAAATGGATGTCAATTATTAAGTGAAAACCAGGACCTTTGGGGGTGAGATTCCCAGGGCTGTGCTGTTCCACGAGAGTTTTCTTGCCTGGCTGGGCATCTTTAGAGTATTTCTGAGGTGTTGAGAGCAGCCATCACAAATTAACATAAAAGATTAAAAGCAGTGAGGATGAGCAGCTGCTCTGTGCCTGGGAGCATTTTAACAACACCCACTGGAATGTTCAGCCATCCCCTGGGAGAGGGAAATGAGCCATTGCTGAGTCCCTCCCAGCCCAGCACTCCTCAGCTCCTCCTGGATTCCCCTGGAAGGGGAAGGAGAGCAGGCAGATCCCTTTGGGAGGCAATAATACCTGTCCTGCTTCCTGGAACTGCTGGCAACGTTTAGAACATCTGAAAAGAATTTCTGCCTAGCCTTCAAGGAGAATGAAAATGTCAAAAGAAGTTTGTAAGAACAAAGGGACTCAACAGCTCCTTTTCTTCTGTCCAACATTCTGTTCCAATGGATTTGGGATTTGAGGAATAAGTTTAGACCAGGACAAAACTCCGAGGCAGGGGTGTGTACAAGGAGTGACTCCCATCTCTGGGGCTGGGGCTGGGGTGGAGGCAGTGTGGGAATGCATTGAAGAACTGCAGCCTTCCAGGAGGTAAAGGGGGCTTGTAGGAAGGAGAAGGATGTGGAGTGACAGGACAAGGGGGAATGGCCTAAAGCCACAGGGCAGGGTTAGGTGGGATATTGGGAAGGAATTCCTGGCTGGGAGGGTGGGCAGGCCCTGGCACAGGGTGCCCAGAGCAGCTGTGGCTGCCCCTGGATCCCTGGCAGTGCCCAAGGCCAGGCTGGGCACTGGGGCTTGGAGCAACCTGGGACATTGGGAGGTGTCCCTGCCATGGCAGGGGTGGCACTGGGTGGCCTTTAAGGTCCCTTCCCACCCAAACCACCCAGAATTCCATGGCCTTGCTGAGGTCACCAGAGGTGTGTGTGTGGTGGGAGAGTCAGTGCTGGTCTCATGTCCCTTCATGGTCTGATGTCTCCATCATCCATCATCCATCATCCATCATCCAGCCTTGGATGAAGCAACACTGACTTGGAAGGAATAAGAAAGGCCCAGAACACAGGGAGGGGAAGGAACAGCAAAAACCCGGCCCATGAAAGAACAGAAGGCAAATTCTACTGAAATCTTTTATGATAAATTTCCCTGCCTCCTGTTTTTGCTCTTGACTTTGCAACAGTGCAATTTTCAAGAGGATTTTATTTCCCAGACCGTGTTAGGTAGGTCAGGGCCCTGCAAGGGTTTTAATTCCAGAGCAACTCCTGTGAGCACTGCAGTCGCTCTCCTGAAGGGGTAATTGCACTTACAGGGAATAAAACAACACTTTTAATATTTCTGTGTTGTGTCCAACACAAGCAAAGCCCTTTGTTGGCTCCCAAATCCTCATCCATTACTGAACCAGGACTTGTGGAGTTGTTTCACTGTTCAAAGAGCAAAGGAGACAATCGATGGTCTCTGTTTTGGCACTGCAGAGGCCTCGGTCCCAGCCTGTGCAGGGCAGGACGGGTGCTGCTGGAGACCTGAGCCCTGCAAGCTGCCCATGTTTAGGTTGTTCCAGGCAATCCCACAAAGTGAACAAATGGGAAAGCAGGGGAATGCACAGTGGGAAGGCATGGAAGTTTATTGTCACAGAATGCTTTGTGTTGGAAGAGACCTTAAACCCCTGCCATGGCAGGGACCCCTCCCACTGTCCCAGGCTGCTCCCAGCCCCAATGCCCCGCCTGGCCTTGGGCACTGCCAGGGATCCAGGGGCAGCCACAGCTGCTCTGGGCACCCTGTGCCAGGGCCTGCCCACCCTGCCAGGGAACAATTCCTAATTCCCAATCTCCCATCCATCCCTGCCCTCTGGCAGTGGGAGCCATTCCCTGTGTCCTGTCCCTGCATCCCATGTCCCCAGTCCCTCTCCAGCTCTCCCATGGGCTCCCTTCAGGCACTGAAAGGCTGCACTTGGGTCACTCTGGAGCCTCCTCTTCTCCAGGCTTCCTGATTTAAGGGAAGATAACGAGGATGACCAGAAACAACAACATTTTCAGGAGTAATTGATCTGGACTGCAACTTGGGATGAAAGCAACCTTCAAGAAGTCAATATTTCTCATTTTCTGTGGAACAGGTGTGAACTATGTAAATGTTTTTGTTTCACTTGAAGCTTTGTTTAAATTGGGAAAGTTTCATGGTAGTATTTACAGCTCATGGTGTTGCTTTATGTCATAAATGCTGACAGTGGCCTTGCAGCATCCAGCATGAAGAGCAACATCTAGGTTTTAACAGAATGGAAGTTGCTTTAGAAAAGGTAAAAGTAAAACCTTTTAGATTGTCATAAGGAACCAGCAGCAAAAGGAGAATGAAAGGTTAGAGTTCATGTTGCAGTAAAAATATGAACATCCCACAAGCTGTGAATTTATTGATAATTTTAATGGAAATAAGTTGGATAGGTTTAAAAAGGAAAAGCAAAATAAAAGACCACAGTTTTCCATTAGAAAAACAAGATTCCTAGTGAGCTGAAGTTACCCCAAACTCTCTGGTGCCTGTCTGAAGCAGAGCACAAAGCAGCAGGGACCCACCAGTGTTCTTGAGGGATGTAAGGAGCACAGTGAAATCTTAACTTCCATCTCTATCCGTGATTTTCCATAGCTGATGTATTTCAGGACTGACAGCTCCCACACTCCTGTCAGGCCTTGCAAACCTCTGCTCTCCTCCAGGGCAGTCGTTATTTAAGATTTTTAAGCCAAGTTTGAAATGTGGCACCTAAAAGTCACCCCAAAGCCATGCTCTGACCTCAACAGGAGCCCCAGAAAGCAGTGAGGGAGCTCTGGTGGGCACCCATCACATCAGGCTGCTGGAACCAAGCCAGGCTTTGGTCTTTGATTGTTGCTGGAATGAACTTAAGCGGTGTTCACTTCACCAGAGGAGGAATAAATCAGCTGAGTGGGATGGAATTCCCTGCCAGGGCTCAGGGGAAGCAGTAGCTCTCTGAGGAAGGACAGGATGAGAATTAGTGTAGGCAGGGCTGAGTCACAGAAGCAGGAGGAGCCTGCAGGGATAGGACTGGGTTTGTGGTGGGAAAACCTTACCCCAAGGAAGCTTTTGGCTTAATATCCTGGTGCCATCCTTCCCTGGGCTGCTTTGAGGGAGTGGGGATGTTCCCCACGGAGCTGGTGAAGGAAATCAAGGGACAAGAGGAGGAGGAGGCGGGGGCATTGGTGTTTCTCCTCTGCCTCAGCTGCCTTTTTAGTCTGGTGTTCCCTGCAGAGGGAGGTGACTGAGCACAGGGCAGCTGGAATTTCAGCCTGGAGCAAAGGAGGCTCAGGGGGCCCTTGTGGCTCTGCACAGCTCCTGACAGGAGGGGACAGCCAGGGGGGTCGGGCTGTGCTCCAGGGAACAGGGACAGGAGGAGAGGGAATGGCCTCAGGCTGGGCCAGGGCAGGCTCAGGGTGGACACCAGGAGGAATTTCCCCATGGAAAGGGGGACCAGGCCTTGGCAGGCGCTGCCCAGGGAGCTTTGGAGTGCCCAGCCCTGGAGGTGTCATGGAGGTGGCACTCAGTGCTCTGGGCTAGGGACAGGGTGGGGATCAGGCACAGACTGGACATAGTGGTCTTGGAGGCATTTTCCAACCTCAATGATTCTGGGGAATCTGTGGGAAAACCCTCACCCCTTTTAAGCACAAACCTGTTATTGTCAAATCTGACCCTCACCTTTGCTGTCTCTGCCTTGTCCTGTAGATTTTCTGAAGCTCAGTTGAAAAACAGGTGGGGACTTTTCCTTCATCTGAAGCCACTCCTTTTCTTTATTTTTACCTACTGAGGATAAAACCTGATCTGCTGAAGGCGATGTGGGTTAATGTGAAAAAAGAGAAAAACTAATTAAGCACACAAAGGTGCCCATCCCCTTCTGCTGAAGGACAGAGAGAGAGCAAAGAGGAGCATCCACTGGCAATGCAGATTAAATTGGGGTGCTGGCTCCTGTCTTGGAGAAACAGAATAATTTCAAAGAAATAAATTTCTATTTCAGTTTGAGCATCCCTTTCTCATCTGGGAATGAAATAACTCCAGTGTAGCAGCATCCCTCTGTTTCTTAGTAACCATGGAGCCAGACTGATGAATTGAATTTCTGTTCTGGCCACATCTTCCTCCTCCCTTTAGACAAAAAGAGCACAGCTCTGCCAAGAACTCCAACTCATGCTGCTTTTAATTTCCACCAGTGGTTTTGTCTGTTCTTGTAGCAACAGCAGATGTGGAGGGGTCTCCCTGCTCTCCTGGACCACTTTGCTCACTGGAGCATGTGAGACGTTCCCAAGGCAGGATGGACCAGAGGGAAGAGTTTCTTAGTTAGAAAGTCAGATCCAGATATCCTGAAGGATCAGGGCTGCAGAAACATGAGAGTGGTGAAATTCAGGGAGGGAGGTCCCAGCTGCCATCCCTAAATATCACTGGTTGAAGGCTGATACAGAGGAACGGGGCAGGACTGTTACAGCAGCCAGCAGGAGCAGGGCTGGGCCAGAGGCACAGGCTCTGCACTATCCTTTATCCATCCAGAATGTGGCCAAGACACACATGGATCCATGGATCCAGAGGGAGCAAGGAGCAGATCCCTAGTGAGAACCCCAGCGACTCCACTGGGAAGATTAATGGCATGCTCCAGGGATCTGGCATGGTGGAGAAAATGAATTGTAAAACTCTTTGAGGTTTGATCATTTGTTTTCATTTTGCATCAGAAAAGTCAGAAGCTTTTGAGAAGCTTCATTAAGAACAGGAAAAGACCAATCTACCCTGGAATGATGAACAGCCTGAGTGCTCCGTGGGATGTGGGACCCTCCACTTTGAGCCCTTCTCTGGATGCAGAGGGAAAGCACAATCCTTGGAATATTGAGTGTTCTCTGGACATGGTGGTGTCACCCGCTGGCCTCAAGCCCCACATGGTGTTTGGTCAGAGGTTGGACTTGATGATCTCAGATGGCTTTTCCGACCTCAGCAATTCTGTGGTTCTGTCCTGCAACATCAATGATACAGGCACAGGAATATTTGACCAAAAGCGGTTTCTATGAAGAGATTTAGTGAAGAGAAATGATCCAGGGAAGGTTTTCATTTCAATTAACAGAGCTTTCTCTGTAGACACACAGGATCCAGGCTTTTAGTTAATTTATCTCTCTTCAGCTCACATTTGCCTTTGTGTCCATCCCCACACACTCCTCTGTTTGCTTGCTGTGCAGAAATCTCAATTTTATGATCCTTGGATAAATATGAAGACTGTACTGAATGCAGTCTGAGTTCATGTTTGAAGAAACATGTGGAACTCCACGTTTTTTACAAAGGTTTTTCATGTCTCAGGATCTTCCAGCTATCTGGATTTTTATCTGATTGTTCCCTGTCGTATAAATATTAACAGAAAATTCAGAGATAACCTTAAGCTGCAGCTCAAAATTTGAATTACATGAGAGAATGAGACTTGTGTGGGCATTTTCTTATTGCTCTGGGTCAATAACTGAAAATTCTGTGAATAACATGAGAAAAATAATTCAGAACTGAGAAGTTCAGGTTGCCCAGAGCAGCTGTGGCTGCCCCTAGATTCCCTGGAAGTGTCTAAGGCCAGGTTAGACTGGACTTGAAGCAACCTGGGACAGTGGAAGGTGGCACTGGATGGCTTTCAGGTCCTACCAACCCAAACCATTCTCAGATTCTACAAGGCCAGACCTGTGCAGGTGCAATTTCCCAGGGACTAAGTGCAGAGCCAGGGAACTCCAGCTCTCACCTTCCCTGTCCTCTCCAAAGCAAACAAATGCTTCAGTAATTAACTGTGAGGAGCACTGCTGGGAGACATCACCCAGGAGAGGGCAGGCAGGAAAACAAGGAGCCTGAAAAAAACAATACAGGAAAATAATGAACTTTTCTGGTGGAGGAGGATGCAAAAGGAATCTGGGCACCAGATTCCTCCTTCTTAGAACTGTAGAATCAGAGATTAATTAAAGTTGGAAAAGCCCTTGGAGATTATGGAGTCCAGTCATTCCCCATCACTGACCCATGTCCTGGTTATTGCCAATCACCTCAACCACCTAGTCGCCTTTTAAAAGGAAATTCTCCATGAATTTGGAATAACAGAATGGAAATAAGTAGAAAATCAGGCCCTATTCCTTTCCAACTGTCTCTTGAATGGGCTTTGGTGGCACCTTCTTTGCCAAATTCCAAAGCTGTGGAACTGGCCCATGTCGAGTTCCCCCATTATAGTTCTGAGTGATCAGCTGGAGCTACAACAACTCTCCCTTCCCCAACAGCCAAGATTTATTCCCTTCCCCAACAGCCAAGATTTATTTAAGTCATTAAACGTTCAAACATTTTTTGCCTGGGGTCAGAGTGCCTGCCTCGGATTCCTCCCAGATGGGGATGGTTGCCAAGGTAACAGCCAGCATCACCTCTGCATCCTCGGCGCTCCCCAGCAGGACCGAGCGGGTTCTTTCTCTCTGGGCGAGCTCTCTGTGTGCTCAGAGTTACAGATGCCCACTGAGAGTGATCTGTTTGCTGCTAAGCTGTTGTGACAGGACAGCAGAGTCACAGGTTTGGTTTTACTGTTGCTGGAGTCTGGGAATTTCAGTCAGCACATTCAGAAGGACTGGGCCCAGGGATATTTTTCCCTTAACCATCAGGATGAGCTCTGACAAATGATGATGTGTGACCACAGACTCAGCCTTTGCTTCATGGCTGTGTGAAACACTTGGGCTCAATCCCACCTGGAGTCATCCACAAAATCTGTATTGACATCCAGCTAGCCACACTGACTCCTTTCCTAGCCAAAGGGGAGGTTTGTCATTGTTCTTCCCAGTATCTGAGACTGAATTATCTGTGCTGGGGAAGGAAAAGGCTGCCTTGGCTCAGCTGTTGACATCCCCTCTCTGGACACCTAAAATGTGACGAAATGTATCTCCGTGCTCAGACACTCTGGGCTGATGCTCTTTGTCCAAGTGTGAACATCCTCAGTGTTGACATCTCCACTGGAATGAGTTATCTGGATTCTCTTGACACTTAATGAAGGAAAACAGGCCCCCAGAGGCCACAGCTGCCTGCACTGCAAGGGGGGTGTGGGGCCAGACACAGCAGGAAGGGAATGCCCTGTGCTGTACAGGGGATCAGACAGGAACCAAACCCAGCTGCCTTTGTTCTTCCTTCATATGTAGGGGAAGTTCAGTAAATTTGAGGCAGGACTGGAGAAATAGGGCTGAATTTCCAGAAAATCCCAGATAGCAGTGGTACAAACCAAGGGTGGAGGCTGTTCTTAACAGACACATTTCCCTCTGTTCCAGCAGCTTCCATGATGTTCCAGGACCTTTCCTACAACTGTGGTGAGCAACCATTGAAGAGGAGACACAGAAACAGTAAAGGCCTCTTCCGACTCACTTTCCATTACAACCCTTCTTGGGTTGTTTTCTATCTGCAGGAGGTTCCAGTTGAGAAAACTGAATAATCCCATAATCCCAGAATGGTTTGGGTTGGAACGGAATTTACAGATCATGTAGTTCCAACTTCCTGCCATGGCTGGAATAGCCAAAGTCCTTGGGATTTGGTTGTATCCATTATTTCAGTGATGCTCCTGCCAGATTGTGTTTCCTTGGGCACTGAAAGATCAAATTAGTTTCCACAAAGTTGTTGAATAAGGTTTTTAAAAGTGAAGTGGGAGAAAATCAGAGGGGCTACTGCCAGCAAAGGCTGCTGGAGATGGCAATGGAAATGTCAGGGAGGTTGTGCAGTGGCGCCTGGCCAGGGGTGGAGTGGATAATTCCAGGATATTTCCTCACTCAAAGCACCAACAGCTCCCAGAGTCCATTTAAGAGAGATGGAAATGATTTCCCCCGAGCTCCTGCACCACAGCTCCCCTGGGGCACTCACAAGAGCACAATAAAATGCATTTTGAAGGAGTTTATTGCTGCCTTGGCACAACTGCTGCGCTGTATCCAGAGCTCTTAAAGAACTCCCCAACATGATGGACTCCTCTTGATCAAGCCTGGATGGTGTTTCTCTGTGCTGGAGGCATCACCCCCCATGTGGGCCATCTAATCATCCTGGGAACTCCTCAGGCTTTTCCACACCCTGGGGAAGACAAGAAGATGAATATGGCACCTCTGTCTGTCCCTAAAGATGAACTGCTGGACACAGCACAGATGCAATTGGGGGAGAGGGAATCTTGAGTTTTCCCTGTGCAGATCCCAGACCTGCCCTTCAGGACCAGGACCAGGTTTCAGCCATGCCAAACTTTCCTGGCTGCTCCCAGCTCAATTCCATTTCTCCATTGCTCCCAGGGGAACTATCAGTGATTTCCAGGTTTGCCTTGGGAATGAGTCCTCTGCAGAATCACCCAATGGGATGTGAAACAGAACCTTCTAAACCTCCCAACCTTCAGGTCTGACAGTTTTACCTCCTGTTATGATAGTTCTTGTTTTGACATTTTCTGTTGGGGCACATTTACAGCTCATATCAACAGAGTGGATCTGGACTGAACTCAGAGTGTTTTGGACATGACACATTTTTACAGGGAATACTTGAAGAAGATCGTGGACTGTCTGCAAGGAATACACATTTGGAAAAGGTGTACTGGTCATTTCTCCAACTGCAGCAGCCATCACACACAGATCCACACCTAGGACTTTACTCAGGAGATGCTCCATGAGCTCAGGAATTCTTTATCAGGGTGGACAGGCCCTGGCACAGGGTGCCCAGAGCAGCTGTGGCTGCCCCTGGATCCCTGGCAGTGCCCAAGGCCAGGCTGGACAGGGCTTGGAGCAGCCTGGAATAGTGGAAGGTGCTTTTGCTGGGAGGACCTGGAGTGCTCTGCCAGGACCAACCCTACAGGGCACAGATCAGCCAACAAAGGAGCTTGTGGACATGTGCTGGAAGAGCTTTTTTGGTTGTGCTCTCAGATGGCTGGAATCCTGGGAGCAGGGAGCTGGGACAGACTCTCAGCCTAATCTGTGCCTGACCTGGAACAGCCGTTCCCACCTAACACTCCCATGGCTACATCTCCCAGGAAGTTACAGATGAACAGAGAGCTGATCTCCATTCCACAGATGGAGCAAACGAGGAACCAGATCCAGCACATGGCACATTTGGTGCCTGCTCCTTGCCCCCCCGCAGAGCAGCTGCTGCTCAACTCTCCCAAAGCAATGACTCAGCTGAAGGGAAGCACAGGGAAAAGGAACTTTCTGTGCAAGTCTGGCAGCATGACCTAGACCTGCTTTGGCTCAGCCTGGAGCACCACGCCGTTCCTCCATCACCCTGCAGTGCCCTGTGCCTGACATGGCAAGGCTGTGTCCTTGGGCACTGCTGGTAGTCATGGGGAGCTGCTCAGGTCACTCCAACTCTTTCTCTCTACAGTGGGATGGGAATTGTTCCTTTAACTGCAGTAGGAATTCCTGTAAGAAAAACCCTTTGGGACTGGCCCAAACCCAAGCTGGTTTTTGGGTCTGAATCTCTCACAGGCTGTCCTTGAGTCCTTATGCCCAGGGTTGTTCCTTGACGTTGTGACTCAGCAGGTCAGGTGCTGTGCAGGAAAGCCTCACGTGGATAATCAGAGCAAGATTCCCTCCTGCAGCTTGACCTTCCCACCTGCTCCAAGCAGATGATGGAGAGTGATGGTTGAGTCAGTCGTGGAGTCCCCAGCCCTGGGCAGATTTAAAATCCATGTGGATGTGGCACCTGGGGACATGGTCAGTGGTGGCCTTGGAAGGCCTGGGGGAACAGTTGGACTTGAATAGTCTTTATGAGTCTAAGAGGGTTTTTCCAACCTATAAAAATCCCTGATTCTACAGTTCTAAGGAGGAGTTTAGTGCCCAGATTCCTTTTGCATCCTCCTCCACAGGAGAAGCTCATTATTTTCCTGGATCAGCTTTTTCAGGCTCATCATTTTCCTGCCTGCCCTCTCCTGGGTGATGTCTCCCAGCAGTGCTCCTCACAGTCTGGGTGTGCAGTTAATTACTGGCATGTTTGGTTGTTTGTTTGCTTTGGAGAGGACAGGGAAGGTGAGAGCTGGAGTTCCCTGGCTCTGCACTCAGTGCCTGCTCTGCAGCTCCCACGCTGAGGGCAGCTCGAGGCTAAAGCACCAATTAAATTCCACTTGAACCCTCTAATAATGCCAAGAAAAAAAGGAAAGTGGCTTCACCCTTGCAACACTTGCCCCGCTGATGGGGTTTCACCCCATCCTTCACACCAACCTCTCCTTGAGCAGCTCCACCTCCCAGCTGCTGCAGCAACCCAGCTCCTCCTCTGCCTGGAGCAGATCCCCTGGGAAGGAATGGAGGAGCTGGGGGAACCCTGCCATGGCCATGGCTCAGACCGAGCCCAGCCGTACTGTGAAACCCTCCCTGCACCTGGGCAAGTCCTTCTGCCACCCATGGAACAGCTTTCCCTCTCCAGAGAAAAGGAAAGTCACTCTGGGGCTCAGAGGGAGGAAATGGGAAGGAAAAAAGAGACCTGAGTTGTAGCAGAGGGAGCTGAGGGCTGGCACTTGCCCCGAGGCTGCACACAACCACAAAGGTTGTAGCATTGGGACATCCAACACGGAGTGATCTGACCGAGAAGGATGCAAACAGACTCAGGAACAGGCGGAGAACAGCCAATCCCAAACCCCAGAGTTCATGCAAAGACACACCCCCCCTGCACCCAGATATTCATGTTTATATTTGTGCTGAGTGGTTTTGCTCCCATCCCTTCAAGTCCTCTCCAGAAAGTCCCAACCATCAGATACCAGCTTGGCCCTCATGTCACTCCAGCACAGGCTGAGCCTGCCAGAGTCGTTTGGCACTTGATTTATGCACGACTCAGGTCAAATAAAACAAACTTTTTATGCTCCTGGTAAGATATTTGGTTCTCTGCACAGAACATTCTGGGAGTTTAATGCTTGTGAACACCAACACTACACTCACTTAGGTGTTCTTTATATATAAACACTTCGCCAGCTGCCCCATTATTAAAACCTCAAGCTGTTTTCATGGAAAGAAAATGAAGATTTATATCTTTCTTTTTCCCATTGAAATTCAAATTCCCATTTGAATTTCCATGGACTGGCCCACAGAGTGCCCTGAGTTCTGCCTGGTGCACATGGAAGGACATCAACCCACCCCACAGGAGAAGCTGCACCAGCTCGAGTCCACCCTGACCTGCCCCAAACTGCTGCAGTAGGAGAAAGCTTTGACCTTCCCAATGAGCTCTGGCAAGGCAGGCCCTGGCACAGGGATCACTAGGAAAAAAACAGCCCACATTTTGTCCAAGTGCTGCCTTTCCCCTGCAGAGAGCAGTAATCATATTTCTCATCAGTATTTCCCCTGAACAGGAGTTATTGCCCAGAGCTTTGATTTGTGAGGCAATTAAGCAGGCTGGGATTTTCTCCTCATACTTTTCCCATTTCTGAGCTCGACTGCTGACGCTGGCAGACACAGCTTATTTGTTCTTGCAGATAATGCCATTTTTAGTGCTAAAAAAGTCATTTCAGAGCACATGGACCCAATGGCCCATAAGCTCTGATAGTGTTTTCACAGATGCATTTCTTTAAGGCCAGAAGGAAATATTGTCATCCCCATCCTGCCTGACCTGAGTGGGACACGGGACATGGACATTCCCTCTGTAATTTCTGTGCTGCACTTTGTAATCCCTGCTTCAATAAAAGCCATGGAAAAACAACCATCCTTTCCTGCCTTCCTGCAGTAGGAATATATGGCACTGAGCAAAGTAATTCACCCACTTTGGGATTGAAGGGATTTGACTGACCTGGATAGGGCTATTAATCTCAGATGTATTACCCCCAGTCTTTGACATATCTGGTGCTTTTCTGTGACTGATGAATATTTGGTGTAATAATATTTTTCCACACACAAATTTATTAGTCGTGAAATCATTAAGGTAGAGCTGGTCAGGAAATAGTTGTGTTTGTTTTGCAGGCACAATGGCTTGTTCTCGTGCTTGTAACTGAAAAAAAATCCCTGCTCATGAAATTAAGTTCAACATTTTTCATTTCTCCTGCTGGAACTTTCCAATCAATAGAAAAGGAGAAATTTTATGTAACAAGGATTTTTCTTCCTGTGTGACATTTTGATTTGTAGCTGCCAAATTTCAATGTGTTTATTCTCACCTTTAGGAAAGGGAATAGGAGGGAGTTTACAGGAACAGCAGGAGATGTTTCCCCTCTGACCAGGACCAGTGAGCCAGCAGATCATGGAATCATGGAATATCCTGGGCTGGAAGGGACCCCCTGGCTCATCCAATTCAACCCCTGGCCCTGCCCAGACCCCCCAACAATCCCACCCTGTCCAACCCCTCCTGGAGCTCTGGCAGCCTCGGGGCTGGGACCATTCCCTGAGCAGTGCCAGCACCTCTGGGGGAGGAACCTTTCCCTGAGATCCATCCCAAATCCCCCTGGCCCAGCTCCAGCCGTTCCCAGGGTCCTGTCCCTGTCCCAGGGATCAGAGCTGCCCCTCAGGAGGAAAGAAAGGCTGTTCTCAGCAGGTTTGGGCTTTCTGGCAGAAGGGGCTGTTGAGCATTTTGCTGTCAGGTACAAAGGTGCAGTGATTCAGAACTCTACAGATGCAAGGTGTTAACGCACTTTCAGTTCAGCAGGATTATTTTCTTTTCCTTCACAATATTTTAATTACACTGTAGCTATAATTAGTTGAGTTAAAATAGGATTTATAATGCATTTAAAATATCTTTTCCTGCCTTCCCACATTTGCCCAGACTTCTCAGGTGCTTAGAGGAAAAAAAAAGGCAAAAATCAAGAGAATTTGGTACGTGTGTGCACTTAATGAAGGCAGTGCAGTCCCAGGAGCAGTACTGCAGGGCCTGGACCATGGATCCAAATGCGGAACAAGATGCAGGAAAAATGGATTGGAGGAGCTGGGTAAAACATTGCCATACCCAGCATTTGAATGCCCTTCCAGGGATCCCAATCCATCTCAGCCAGAAGAGCTCTTGAATCTATAAGAGAGGTGAACAAGGGAGCATCTTAAATTAACAGCAGCTCAAAGAGTGAAAGTCAGAGAGAGAATAAATGAGATGCCCAGGCAGAAAAGAGCAGACAGAACAATGCAGGCAGCACCCTCTGAGCAGTCTGGGAATAAAGCTGCTCAGGATTGTTTGTGCCAGGCACTTTTCCACCTCTACCCACTGTGAGCTCCCAAACATTTGATCTCCGATGACATTTCAGCTCACCAGCTGCCTTCTGGCAGTGCAGACAGACACAGGAGCACACTGAGGCTTGAGTTCCCCTTGCTTTTAGCATGGACAGCTCCTGCAGCTGAAATATTGTCCCACTGTGGCAGCTTGCCCAGCTCTGCTCCTGGAAGAGTCCCTGTGCTGAGGGCTAGAGGAGAGCAGGAGTGTTCCAGCATCAGACAGGGCCAATATTCCAGATCAGAGAATCCCTGAATGGTTTGGGTGGAAAAGAGACCTCAAAGCCCACCCAGTGCCACCCTCATCATGGGCGGGGACCCTTCCACTATCCCCAGCTGCTCCAAGCCCCAATACCCAGCCTGGCCTTGGACACTTCCATGGATCCAGGGGCAGCCCCAGCTGCTCTGGGCACCCTGTGCCAGGGCCTCACCACCCTAGTTTTAATTTTTTTCCTTATATCCAGTCTAAATCCACCTTTCTTTTAGTTGAAAACCATCACTCTTTGTCCTATTGCAACAGTCCCTGCTAAAATGTTTGCCCCCAGCTCTCCTGGAGCCCCTTCAGGCCCTGCCAGGGACTCTGAGCTCTCCCTGGAGCTTCTCCTCTCCAGGTGAGCACCCCAGCTCTCCCAGCCTGGCTCAGGGGGACTCCAGACCTGGAGCAGCTCCGTGGCTCCTCTGGACCTGCTCCAAACCCCATGTGTGCCCTGATGCCACGGGGACACCTGAGCGTGGCACGGCTGGCAGCTGGGGGAACTGGGGAGGGAGGGAGGGAGGGAGGGAGGGAGGGAGAGCTTTGGGGCATGCCAGGGCTCATCACTGCCTGAACCATGGGCACGTTCATGGAGCAAAGGCAGCCGGAGGAGGTCACTGCTGGGAAGTGAGTTTGGGTTCCAACCCTGGACTGACTCCAGTGAAATGGAAATTCTTTGGGCTCATCAACTCCGTTTCTAAATGTCCCTTTTGTGACTGAGGCTCTTGGATTGAGTCCTGAGGATGTGATTTCAGTGATGTCAGTAATTTCAGTGATTTCAGTGATTTCAGTGTCTGTTCCTGCTCCAGACCTCAAACAGGGACAATGCCCTTTCCCTGACACCTGGGGTGACAGCAAGAGCCCTAAATCTCACACAACAAGGTACAGACAAACCCTGGCTCTGGGTTCAAACCCCAAAATCTTTCAGACAACCTGACAGTGCCTCTGACTGATCTGGGGAACTTTTTTCAGCAGTTTTTAGTGTTCGTTGTTTTGGAGCAAATGGTGATTTTATCTGCAGAGCAGCACTAACAACGACATCTCACTTTTAGATATGCTGGTTTGAACCATGTTGCTGACACTGACAATTGCTTGAGAGATAAATTCTGAAAAAGCAGCTAAAACAAGTTTCTAATTATGTACAGATCCTGCTTTGGTGTTGATTAGAATTCCCAGTCCTGCAGAGCAGGGTGTAATTATTATTTTCTCACATGTTGACAAGGCAATAAAACATTAGAACAGTTGAATAAGACGCTTGCTTATCAGAAAGGAAAAAATTGTGCAAGTCTTCAGGGCTGAAAATGTGAGTCCATGACCACGACTGAGGGCACTGGGATTCCAAAGATGGACCTCATTTCAGATGCTGCTTCCAGGAGGCAGCTGAGACAGCACAAGTGCAGGGAGGGCCATCTGTGGTGAGAGCTGAGCCCCAGAAATTGGCTAAATGAGTCTCATTCCCTGTACAGAAGGAGAAATGAAACTGATGTTTGGAGAGGCTGAAATGGGCCCTGGAGAACCTGATTTCCAGTTCGCCAGAAAGTTTGCAGAGAAAAACGAAAGTTTAAAAAGGGGAAAACTTGGTTTTCATTTAAAATTCTCCGTTTCTTGCCAAAATTTTTTGATGTCTTGAAAAAGTTGCCCATGTCTTTGAAGATTTTTATTTGTCTGGATATAATAATACAATTAGGGAAGTCAGGCTCATTCCATGAACATTTTTGCCTCATTAAAACTCCTGGGTTTCCCTTGAGAAGCCTCACCCTGCTTTGAGTGATGTCACCCTGAAGCACTTCTTAGAACCAGGTCTCCATGGAGTAAATAACCTTTGGCCACCAGCTTTGGTCACCAGAGCATCCAGAACCTGCATCCAGAACTTCCGCTGCACTAGCAGCTCTAATGGTGTTTCTGACAAAGTTTCCTGGCTTCAGAATGGAATAATCTTCAGCCTGTGCTGGGATTTTCACTGAAAACCAGGTCAGAAATGCCCAGCTCTGGCATAGCCCAACTGGATCATTTCATTAGGAACGCATTTTTACCTTCCAGAGCCATGTTTGGCTCAAAAACATGTAGAGTCTGAACTGAAAAGAAAGCTTTTATTATCCAGCTCTGAAAGAATCAAAAGATTTTTCTCCCTCAGCCAAGTAAAATCACAAAATCCACATATCTTTGCATTATTCAATGTTTTCCATCCTCAGACTGCAATCACTTGTCTCTGCTATTTTAACAAGCATTAAAAGAGTCCTCATCCACTCAAGTGGAAACCTGGAACACTAAGCTGTGCACAAAGATAATTTATTGACCTACAATATCCAGCAAGGTTACCAGGTTTGGATTTCACCCATTTATTCTTTCCCTTGCTACTTCGAAGAGAAAATTAAGACAAATTATTATTTGTAAAAACAGTAAACTGGGTCATTGCAAATGTCAGGGAGGAAGCATTACCGCAAAATCCCCACCATTAAACTGCCAGGAGGAATTATTTAGGATAACTTTAGACTTAAGTGGAGTGGAGTGCACTTTCCAACTGCACCTCTGGGAATTCATTTTTACATTTTCATTCCTTTTACTCAATGTCATGTGTAGAACTGGGGTGGGATTTTTTGGTTAATTGTACAGGTGGGGACATTTAACTGCTCTGGCTGAGCCAAGCAAAACCCATCCAGGTCTGAGTGGGCACCTTTGTAATTACAGAAGGAGAGAAGGAGCAGCCCTGAAGGATGAGAGATGCCTCTCCCAGGAAGTGGATGGAGGGTAGGGAAGATGAATTTCCCTCTAGGACATCTCACTCCTCAAGAATTAAAAAGCAAGCCCAGAATGGCTCCTTCAGATGTACACCAAGATGACAGGAACCCTGGAGCCAGGAAAAGAAAGTCCTGGGAGCCAAGGCAAGGCAGGATCACGGCAGGAAGGCAGCAGCTCAGGCACAGTCTGCTTCCAACTGTGCTGAGCTGGGGCCTGGGAAGCCCTGACACATGGAGAGCTGGGGTATTTGAGCAGTGCAGGCTGACCTCACTTCTTGGGAGTGTTTTTGGGTTGGGATGAAGGTGATGCTCTCCATCAGCAGAGTGTGAGCAGAGAAAAGACCTGAACACAACCAGCTTGGAAGCTCCAGCAGGCAGGAGCAGGGACCTGGAAATCCAGAGCAGCCAAGAGCTCCAACAGGGACACACAGAGCTCAGGAGGGCCAGGGCGTGCAGGGCACCTGAATACAACACCACACAGTCCCAGCATTGCAGCAGGAAAGGGATTTGATGGCAGCTGTTCTTTTTCCTATTAGAAATTATATCACAAAATCCCAGGATGGTTTGTGCTGGAAGGGACCTTAAACACCCTCTAGTTCCACCCCCTGTCATGGGCTCATCTTGATGCTTTCCGTGCTCATGGTGAGCCCTGGGCCCCAGACCTGGAGCTGTGTCAGGGCAGGGCAAGTTGGATCTCAGGGAAAGGTTCTTCCCCAGAGGTGCTGGCACTGCCCAGGCTCCCCAGGGAATGGTCCCAGGCCTGAGGCTGCCAGAGCTCCAGGAGGGGTTGGACAGAGCTGCCAGGGATCCCCAGGGTGGGATTGCTGGGGGGTCTGGGCAGGACCAGGGGTGGGACTGGATAACCCCTGGGGATCCCCTCCAGTTCAGGATATTCCATGATTCTATGACACAGCACAGCACCTTCTTAGCAGCTACCAAAAGAGGTGTCAAACCCAAAGGAGAACCTTTTGCAAACACAAATTGAGACCATCCTTTGATTCCATTAATCCCTCAGCCTTGCTGCCCACACCCAATAAACCCTCTGGGAGAGTTGGTTTTCCCTTTAATCTACAGCTGATTGAGGCATCTTTTCTGACAATGAAAACTGTTCAATTGTAACTTTTACTCACGAAAATAGAGCCTTCACCTTCAGGTGCCTGCATTGTCTTGACAGAGTTCCAGTCATAAAAAGCTCTGGTGCAGCTCGGGCTCTGATGGATTGGAAGCCATAAATCTCGTTGTTATTGGAGCAACAGTTCTCCACGCTCAGTGCAACAAGTACTCCCCAGCCATCAATCCTTGTCTCCTTTTCCAAAAGAGCCCATTTGGAATGCTTCAGCAGGATCTGGATGATTCTTTAGCTATTTGGGTGCTTCTTAAAAAAGCCATTAGAGGCATTCTCAGGGAGGAAACAAGTCTCCCGGTGAGGCTTTGACAAGAATCCCAGCATTAACACAAACCCCATTGCTGGAGATGCAAGGGAAGCAGTTGGAGAATTTTATTCTTTATAATATTTTCCTTATTCTCTGAACATCCAATGATCAGAACTGGAGACCACACACTTAGAGGTTCATTGCAGACTTCAATGACCCTTGCTTAATTTCAAATGAGAACACAGAAATAACAAACAAACAAACAAACAAACATTTTTGGCCATGTGTAGAGTGATATTTAGAAGTAGAGATGAAACAATGAGATTACCTTCAGGTCATGGTAGATACACTCCCCAAGTGTTTTGAAACCCTAAACTTTCTGTGGAAAAGCCCTTTAAAGCAGTATTTCTTTATCTTTTTAATTATCTTTTGTATAATTCTGGACCAAAAGAATCCCTTAAGGAGATGGGACAAGTTCTTTTTCTTTCCAGCAGCAGTGGCAGCAGCAGCAGCAGCATCTAAAAGAGTTAATTCAGGTTATGGATTGGGAAATGCATGGATTAGTTCTGAATTCTGGCTTCTTGCACTATGTGAAAGAACAGTTTTAGACCCATGCTGAGCCTGAATGATGCTTGATTCCATCTCTGTGTCCCTGAGGAGATAAAACACATCCCAAAATGTTCCCAAGGCCAGAGCCCTGGGAAAACTGTGGGAATAAATCCCTCAAGGCAGAGGGCAGAGCTGGAAGGAACAAGAAGCACTGACATGGAGCCTCATGCTCAGGTATCCTCCTTAAATCAGACCTTCAGCAAAGCCAAGACCTCTCCAGGATGAATCTTCTCATTTTAAAGGTGATTCATTGGAATCAAAACAGGGAAAGAAAAGATGCTGAGTGTCATCTGCTTCCCAAAGGTGGAAAGAAGAAATCCAGCCCAGAGTCAAGGCAAGCACTTGGATGACTCAGCTGAAAAAAAATGGGATTTTTTGTTTCACTGTCAACACATTGCTTTTTAAAATGGTAACTGAGAGCCTTTGACAATTCCTGGGTATGTTTGGGTCTTGTTCAAGAAATCCCGGGATGTCAGGAGTGCTGGCCACACCCATACTGCAGATACAGGGCATCTCTCACATCTTCAGGACTTCCTGAAGACACCAAGAGCAACGTCCTGCTGCGCTCCAGCAGGGCAGAGCAGGACAACAAGGGCAGAAGGACAGGGAAGGACAACCAGGGAGCCACCTCAGCAATGCCACAAGGACACAACTGTGGGGAAGGAAACCGCTCACCTAAAATATTCCCAGCGTCATTTATTTGGGAACATTAATCCCTCTAAGCTCCAGGCCCTTCCAGACAAACAGACGCACACCCCCAAAATAGCCATTACAGGTCTTTTCCTCGTACTCAGCAAGAAAAGGCACCTGGGATAATTTAATGGCTTGAGTCATTAGTTGCATATTGATGACGGGGGTGATGCCAAATCCTGAGGCTTGGCAGGAAGCTGGAGATCCCATTAGAGCTTCTGTTACACTTGCAAGATCAGAGTGTGAAACCTCCTTACTACAGCATTAAAAAAGGGGGGTTATTTTCTCCAGTGAAACCTTTTTCTGACCAAAATAACATCTTCAGCACCTGTGTTCCTTGCTTTTAGTGAGGGATGAGCAGCATATGTGCAATCTCCTGGTGCAAGTCACAGCAAACATGACCTCCCCTGCTCTGTGCTCCAAGAGGGATCAGCAGAGCTCCTTCTCCTTCCCAAAATGCAGGGTCATGGGGCAAAGAGATCATCAGGGCATGAAAAAAGTAACAGGTGTCTTCCCAGGGCACCAGACTCATGAATAAATCTTGCCTTCTCTTACTGGTTTTCTGGTACTTCAACTTTCACATTGTTCCTGGATCTCAGTTTGAGCTTCCCCTGCCAACCAAGTCAGTGGAAAACTCTGCTGGAGCAAAAAGCTGCACAAAATTCACAAAAGAACTCAGAGATCCATTAATTATCTCAGGGCAGTGCCCCCAGGAGAGCCAGCACAGGAAGGATTGTCCTGGGGTATCTCCTGGAACCTGTAACTCAGACTGTTTTCAATCAGCCTGACTTTCCCTGCAGGAAAAGCAAACCCCTTGCCCAAACCAGATCAAATTGATCAAAAGAAGCTCTCTCTCCCTGATAACCACAGATCACCAAGCAGGTGGTGTCTGAGGAAGCAAACTCTCCTGGCAGCACATGTGGAGCTGCTGTGACCTCAGCCACGCTGAGGGGGAAGCAGATTTTCTCTCCAGATGGCAAGTTTTACTTCTTCTAATTACAGATCTGTCCCCAAACACCTGAACACCCTCCACAGACACACTGAAACACCACTTGACAGGCTGGAAAGTGGCAGTAAAGTTTATTTAGCTATTTAGTGGTTTAAAAAATGAACATTTCATCTCTCTTTGCTACCTGCTCCTCTTCTTAAGCAGCCCTTTGCAGGCAGTGTTGTACAGCTCTCCTTGGCTGCAGCAAAGAGCATCTCTGGAATAAAAACTTTCAAAAAGAACAAAAAAAGCTTTAAAATTAATCCTGGGATTAATTAGGGGGAGATAGGAGTATGGAGCTCAAACCTGCCTCACTCCTGATTAAAGACTGCTCCCTTCCCAGCCTGTGCTCTGACACAGTGAGGATGGGCAGGGTTTTAGCAGCACAAGTCAATAGATCCCCACTGACTTCTCAAAGTCAATCTGTTCCTCTTCTCCTCAGCCTGGCATCCTCAGAAATCAGTGCTGAGACTCCCAATGAATTCTGTGGCACCCCGGGTCAGGCCAATAAGAATGATCCATACTTATTAATTCTTTCAGTGTTTGGCAGCTCATTAGGAGATTTCCCCCCTTGCCTCCCCCACTTTTCCATTCAAAGGGCACAGAGGCAGATCCCACCATTTCTAAGCACTGAGATGTTTAAAGGAACAGTTTTCCTATTAATTCATCCCCCTGTTTGACAGGGTGAGCCAATAGAAAACATTATGTAGTTGTTAAATCACTGCTTTATTTGCAGGAAAAGTCATAGAATCACAGACTCATGGGATGGTTTGGGATGACAGAGACATTAAAGATCCTCTCCTTCCAACCACCTGCCAAGGGCAGGAACACCTTCCATGAGACCAGGCTGTCCTGTCCAAGGTTTGCTGGAAAATAGGGTTCAGAGAGATGCCCAGGGAAGAAGAAAACTGCTTCCCTGTTCCACACGATGCTTGAGATGTCACAGGAAACTTTTGCTCCCCCTTATTACAAACTGGCAACTAAACTTTGACATTTGAAAAATTGTTTTGGATCCAGTTCTCTGGATCCAGATGTCTGTTCCATGTGACAGGGACAGGACGCAGGGAATGGCTGGAGATGGGACAGGGCAGGGTCAGGAGATCAGGGAAAGGTTCTTCCCCAGAGGTGCTGGCACTGCCCAGGCTCCCCAGGGAATGGTCCCAGCCCCGAGGCTGCCAGAGCTCCAGGAGGGTTTGGACAGCGCTGCCAGGGATGCCCAGCGTGGGATTGTTGGGGGGTCTGGGCATTAGGGCCTGGGTGGGACTGGATGATCCTTGGGGTCCTGTCCAGCCCAGGATATTCCAGGATTCAATGACTTACTCAGCCCAAAAACTTCTCAGACCATGGAGCCTCAGGCTGAGGCATCAGGCTGTGTGAAATGTAAGTTTGGTGTGAATTAGTGGCTCCGAGTTTAAACTGAGAGGTTTGAGAGTTTTTATCAGGCTGCTGGTGATTCCCTTACAGCTCCAAAGCTGTTGTTCTCTGTTGTGTTTTCCAGAGGTGGAGACAGGCAGAATTCATCAGGCACGTTCCCAGCCTCGCTGACAGCTCTGGCACAGACACAAGAAGCCAATACCTGAAGTGTATCCAAATGAGATAAGAATCAGAGATTTTGTGATAAGCTGGTGCACACCCCCCTGTGCAGGTCTTTGTGCTGACTCCAAATCCAGCCCCAGTTTTTATTGACTGAACAAATGCCAGAAAATCATTTCATAAATGTCAATAGGCTTGGAAGAGAAAATGAAAAATTCATCTCAGGAAGGAGACAAATGAGCTTAACTCATTTCTTCTGCCAGAGTTAACAAGTGTAGAAAGGATTTTATTCACCATTGCCAGTGTCAAATCTGTGCAATTTGCTGTACTGCAAATGCACCTGCCTTGGAAAGCTCTTCACAGTCCTGGGGCCTGGCTGGGAGTTCAGGGAAACACTTGGTCAGAAGGGGTCCAGTGCAGAACTCCAAATCCCTTCTGTACATGAATTTATACAGAAAGCAGAGTGGGGAAGTGGAAACAGCCAAGATGGAATATTTACAAGTCTCCTTTTAAGTCAAAATGTTTCTTTTCAGACTTGAAAGGTCTTTTCTGTGAAGCATTTGGAAAATATAATTTCTGAACCAGATCAAGGTGCTCTTGGTGTCAAGGTGTGTGAATCAAATCCTCCCGTCTCTCCATTCTGAATTGGAAGTGGAAGCTTCACAGGAATTTAAGCAGAAAGTTTCCTTGTGCATGAAGAGAAATTTAATTTTGTCAAGAATGTCAATTTTCACATGCTTTCACTTGCCCTAAATAGGAAAAAAAAATTAATCTCTCCAGCAAAAACTGCTTTTACATCCAGCAAGGACTCCTGTCCTATGATCAGTCATGGAGAGCCAATGGTTTTACTACTTTCGGGTGGTTTCACTTTATGTCTCTAATCCTGGACTCCCAGGCCAAAGGTACCCTGACTATGATGAGTTTTTCAAAATATGGCTCTTGTGCTTCACTAAGGCAGAAAATTGAATTATTAGGGTCAAGTGCAGTGCAGTTCATTATCATCCCTGGCCTGATATGGGGTGCTAAAGAGTGGGAGCAAAACTGGATTGGCCTCAGGACCAATTTCAAGCAATGATGGCACTGCTGATTTGGTGAGCTGACATTTTCCACTTAAGCCTGGAAGGATTATCCAGCCTGGCTGGAGAGCAGCACTGTTTGCTGTGGCCCACAAACAGCAGAAGCCTGACACCATCTGATTTGAGAAGCAACAAGATTTTTGCCCACTGTCCCCAGTCCCCTGCTGTTTGCCTACAGGCAAACCATTGACTGTCTGTGAGCTTCAGCTAAGCATCTCTGGGAAGCTGGGAATGACCTCACCTTGATGAATGCTGTGAGTCCAATCCCTCATCCCTGATCCTGGCACAAAGCTGTTCTTCAGAGCGCTGAATACACAGGAGGAAGTACAGCTGGGGGGGTTAAATTGTGTCCTCTTCATTTTCAGGAAGTCCCCTGGTTTTATGGTCAGACCAAGGCAGAGCAGAAGTTTCTCCAGGCTGCTGCACATGTTTGGAGACTAATAATAATAATAATAATAATAATAATAATAATAGGATATATTCTGGCTGTAGAATATATCCCAGTCCTAAATTACACCCAGCTCAGAGGATGAGCAGAGGAGGCTGGAATTGGTTCTCCACAGACAGGAAGGGGAAAGGGGAAAGGAAGGAAAAGGAAAGGGAAAGGGAAAGGGAAAGGGAAAGGGAAAGGGAAAGGGAAAGGGAAAGGAACTTCCCCTTCCAGTTCAGCTGTGGTACAGGGGGTTTGTATCTTCTTCAGCACTGAAATTCTTAGCAGTTGTTTGGACTGGATGCAAACCACCCTTCCCCCATAGGACTGCAGGACCCTTTCCTGGGGTTTCTATGGAAACACAGCTGCTTTTAAAAATATCTGCTCCTTCCTCCAGTGGAAGAGACTCAGTGATCTCCTCCTCAGAGCCCTTTGAGTGGGCTGTGTGCTGATTGTGCCACCATATCCAGGCTCTCCCTCACTCTGGCTTGGCAGAGGTTTTGCTACAGGTTAAAGCAGCAGCTCAAGTGGAAAAGCTGGGACGCAGCCCAGACCATGAAGAGGCTCCAGCTCTCAGGAGACAAAAAACAGGAGTTATTTCCAGAGTCCTCCAGTGCTTGTTGAGGCCACAGCCTGGAGATCCTTCATCCTGGCCAGTGCTGCATCCGTGGGGCAGTTCAGGTTCCTTCACCACAGGTCACTGGGCAAAGCCTGAAGAGCTTTGGGGTCTGGCCCAGGTACATCTTTGCACCTCTTTGGAGTGAAAACCTGCCAGAAAATACCTGTATCCAGCTTGGGATGCAGTCTGGACAGGCAGCACTCCTGCCTCTCCCAGCCCCTGACCCCACTGAATTCATTGGGAAGGGAACCCCTTTGTTCCCAACTCTCACACCCCCTGCCAGGCACTGCTGCCTGCCCTGTTTGCCACAACCATTTCCAGGCACTCCTGCAGCCTGGAAGAACCAATCTCAGTGCTTTATAGCAATCCAAGCAGTTCCACAGACAAAACCTCTTGTTGGCATCTCCACAGTCCCTCCTGCTGAGCAGTGATGGATGTGCCACATCACAACCACCCTGCCTGGACATTTTCTCTCGCTGAGCTCCTCCCAGGGCCCGGGAGGCAGCATTGGGAAGTGCAGGGCAGGGATTCCTGCTCTGCTGCCATCCAAGGCACATCCAGAAGACATGCTGTGATTAGAGCTGGCATTAAAGCAACCACTTGTTATTTCTCCACCCTTCTCATATGACTTTCTCTAAATACATCAAGAGGGGTTGGCCAGGGCTGCAGCACCTGGCACAGGTGGGCACTGTGCCCTGGCACTGGGCACTGGCTTTGCAGGTGTTCACATTGTATTTTGTCAAATGCTTGCTCTGTCTGGCTCTCCACATGCTGGGGACAGAGGGAAAGAGAAGCCCAAGACACCAAGATCTCCAGGAATGAACATGGAGTTTTGTCTCATTTAAAAGTTCAGACACCTGAAACCAGACACTGCAAGGAAGATCCTGCTCAGAGAATGGATCTGAGCACTGCAGAGCTCAGGGAGGGAGCAGAGGGTGGATGGAGCCTAAGCAGGGACCGGAGGAGCAGCAGAGGATTTGGCAGCTCCAAGGGATATGTGGAAAAGCAGTACAAGCCCTACCCCTCTCTCCTGGAAACAGCTCAGCACACTCAGGTTTTGCTGGTCCATACTTGTGTCTGTGTCTGTGCCTGCCTGGGCAGGGGGTCAGGTCTCTGACCCTCCACAAGTCCAACCAAACCTGCCAGTTGTCCACAAAATAATGAAATCTGCCTTTAAAGCAAGGAGATTTCCATACCCATGAGTCACTTTCATTTTCTGGCTGGATTTTCAGCTTTTTCAGTCCCTCTTGCAGTCTCTCTTCTGCAGCTCAGAGTGCAGAGCTTTGTAATGACATCAGTGGGCAGGTTCACATTTCAGCTGAGGAGCTGAGGCTTTCAGGAAAACATGAAGTTTTGCAAGATTCATAATGAAATCAGGGGAGCTGGCAGCCGTGTAATCCAGTGCACATTCCCAGCCCCTTTCCTGGCAAAGGCAGCAGGGGACTCGATAGCTCCCTGCCAGAGCTGAAGTTTGTCCAGATTATTTAGCAAATACACCCAAGGACTTCAGGACAGAATACACAAACAAGACACTAATCCAAAAGGAGCTGAATTCAAAAGGATGAGTGCAAGTTTGGTATTCCTGGCATGCTCAGGGCATAGAGATATGAGGAATTATGGGGGTAGGATTAAACACAACTTGTGCTTTCAACCATGCGAAAGAAAATGCATTTGGGCTGTGATAAAAGGAACACCACTGAGGAGTTTTTCCACTTAAATGGCCCAGGAATATCACCCAATGTTTTATCTGACTCCTTCAGCATAGGACAGCCTTCCTGCCAACCACAGGAACATGGCACATTCCAGAATGGGGACAAAAAGGCTGTTTGCATAACAGGACAAGACACTGTTGTAAATAACTTCTGATAAGGTGAATCCTAGGGAGCCCAGGAGTGGGGCTGGAGTGTAGAACCTGTTGCACAGCCTGTTTTATATTGCTTTGATATGTCATTAATATGCACCTCCCCGAAGCATCCCTGTGTTTGCTCATGAAAGATTAAAGTGAAGGTGATTTCCACCAATCCCACAGTTTTTCCAGATGCTCTCTCATATTTTGCTGGAGGAGACAGAGGGCACTGCCTCTTCCCTCTCCAAACATCCCACGGATGTGGTTTACATCCCAGAACAAACATCCCATAGCAGGGCATTCCTGTGGTGCACAAGGCAGTGACTTGGGTCAGGGAGTCCCAGAATCCCAGGATCATTAAGATGGAAAAGATCTCCAGGATCACTGAGTCCCAGCTGTGCCTGATCCCTACCCTGTCCCCAGCCCAGAGCACTGAGTGCCACCTCCAGCCATTCCTTGGGCACCTCCAGGGCTGGGCACTCCAACCCTCCCTGGGCAGCCCCTGCCAAGACCTGATCCCCCTTTCCATGGGGAAATTCCTCCTGGTGTCCACCCTGAGCCTGCCCTGGCCCATCCTGAGGCCGTTCCCTCTCCTCCTGTCCCTGTTCCCTGGAGCACAGCCCGACCCCCCCGGCTGTCCCCTCCTGTCAGGAGCTGTGCAGAGCCACAAGGGCCCCCTGAGCCTCCTTTGCTCCAGGCTGAGCCCCTTCCCAGCTCCCTCAGCTGCTCCTTATGGGATTGGCTCTCTCCACCCTTCACCTCTGGGATGTGTGCTGCTCCTGCTCCTCACCTTTCCAGCAAAATCTTCCCACTCCAGAGATCCCCAGGCAGCATTTGGGGTGGGAAATCCCCCTGCAGCTGTTAACATCCACTGAGCCTTCCCTCCCAGCTCCCAGCTTTGGTGAGGTGACTCCAGGCCTCTTGGCAGGAATGAAAGCAGCAAACCCAGTTTTGGCTATTAACCTATTGGAAGCTGGTTCATGGACTACATGAAGTGATACCTGAGGAGAGGGATCCCAAGGCCTGTGGTGTGAGCAGCCCTGGGATGAGCCCGGGAGTCTGACAGGGGTTTGTCTCCCGACTCCCCAGAGCTGAGACAGGGAAGGGGACAGAGAGGGGCAGTGCCCCAGCACTGCTGGTGCCTCAGTCTTCTGCTCCTGTCAAGTATTGAACAAACTCACAAGGAGTGACAAGGGCTCGTTGAAGTGGAGTAAAATGAATGGAATTCTTTTGACAACAAGTTTTTTCCCATTAGAAAAATGTCAACTCATCCAGGGTTTTTTTTAAATATCATAAGGACATGAAGGATTTCCGTTACATTGAAACAAACAATTTTTTCTCTATGCATAAGAAACAGACCCTTTATTGCTTTTGAATCAGTGTAACTTTTTATTTAGCCCAAATGAACTGTAACATCCAACATGTAGAGATGGCAGCTCAACCCCAAGCCAGCTGACTCTGAAGTCCCCAGGCCATCAGTCCCTGTGACAAGATGCTCAGGGCAGGATCAATCCTTCCTGCTGCATTGCTGGGCAGACACAAACGCCCCAGACAAGCAGGTTTTTGCACACGATTCTTCTTTCTGCAGCAAGCTCTGAGCAGGAGGAGCTTCTGCTCCAGCAGTAGAGCCCTCCCTGCCTCCTTCAGCTGCAGCCCGAGGGGGAAGCCCTTATCTTCAGTGAACACCATCCCTGAGGGCCAGACAGAAAATCAATAGCAGTGCAGAGATTTGCTGGCTCTGAAGAGCCAAGGAGATGGAGCCCATCACACACTATTAGATGTGCTGATTATCTGCTGATTTTTAGCAGAGGGACTCCCTCAGCAGCTGCCTCTGGCTCCTCCGTCCCTTCTCTGTCCTTCTCTGCCTCCGCTGTCACTTTTCTCAGGTGTGTTTCCCTGTTTCCACAAATCCCTGAGCTCTGGAACCTGTGCACAGGTTTTCTTCAGATTTTGGAGAGACCACAGAGGAGTGGTGGCTTCAGACTGCCAGAGGGCAGGGTTAGATGGGATATTGGGAATGTGGTGAGGGTGGGCAGGCCCTGGCACAGCTGCCCAGGTGTGGCTGCCCCTGGATCCCTGGCAGTGCCCAAGGCCAGGTTGGACAGGGCTTGGAGCACCCGGGGACAGTGGGAGGTGTCCCTGCCATGGCAGGGGTGGCACTGGATGTGCCTTAGGGTCCCTTCCAACCCAAACCATTCTGAGATTCCATATTTAATAAATTCCTTCTCTTGGCATTCTGGGACAGTGGGAAGAACACAGCATCAAGAGATCAGACAGATGAACCCATCTGCCTTCTAACCAGGCTGTCCTTTTGGCTGCATCTCAGATCCATGGGAAAGACTCAGCCTGAACTCGCCTGCTCTCCATTCTCCTCCTGCACCACATAATCGGTACCAGTTATTAATCCCCATCTTTTTCTTGCCTTCTCTACTTAAGCTGTAAAATGTTGGGCAAGAGGCTGATGTGGTTCCTATTTAGTACAGCTGTATTCTGCTCTTCTATAGGGCTTCCAAACACTTTGATGCAAATTTCAGGAATCTATAATTGGATCTGTAGCCATGCCTGGTGGTGGCTCATAAAGCCCATCCCATGTTTCCATCACTTTTGTGGCAGTGCTGAGCATTGATAAAATAATAAAAGCAGTGGGTGTGGGAGATAGCAAAGATTTCACTGCCACTCCAGGGGGAAAAAGAAAAGGAAAACCATGAATGCTGCTGTTATTTTTTCTGCAGTCCATCTCCTGTTAACTATGAGCAGGAGCAGCTACAATCTGAGTACAGCACTCCAATGCCTTTGTCTTTGTGATGTTTACAGCTGTAAAGCAGCCAAGGATGACAAGCAATTCCCCTGAAGACTCTGAGCACTTGCAAGCCCAGTCACATCCACAGAAGGCTCAGTGCTCAGCACTGCAAGGCTCCTGCTGAACCCCAAGCCCAACTAGGACCCTCCTCTGGATAAGGCAGGAGTCTCTTTGCAGGGGGAATAGACAATTCCTGGTTTCACCTAGGCTGGAAATCCTGGTTCTGAGTTCTGGGCTAAAGGAAATTATTTTTTGGTTTGTTTTCACTCTTGAAAGGCAGGAATGGTCTGTGGCTCACAGCATTTAAGGGATTAGAGAGGAGAGGTCCCTGCCACAGTATCCATCTCCTTTAGCACTGCCCAGCAGCTCAGGTGGGAAGGAGGCTCCCAAGGAATGGTTACAGGTACCTACAATGTGTGTCTTAAATAGACAGAGCTGTCACTGGAAAAAAATGACACCCTAATGAAATGAAAAATGAAAAAATTCACCCCAAGGAAGAGTTTAGACACAAGCAGCTCTAGCTGGATTTGTGGATATAAGACAGAGCAGAGAAATCAGAGCATACAGATGGAGCCCTGATCCCCAGAGGGACTGGGTCCTGCCACCCCCTTCCTGCCAGCCTTGAGCCCCCCAGATTCCACCAGCTGCCTCCAAGCAATGAAACTTGCCTCTGTTAGTCTACTGGTCCCTGGGAACGTGGGGGTGCCTCACTGGGAAGATACTGCAAGAAAAGTAGGGAGGACTCAGCAGCCTCATTAGCAGTTTAATTGCATAAAGAAAGTCCCTGAAAGAACTTTTACCTAGTGAACAGCTTTTCTTTTCAATTAGGTAGGAAATATCTACCTGCTTAGATAAGGTGTGCGCCACTGGGATGCTCATTAACCGGGATGTATTTGCTTTGTTGGACTTGGATGATAATTAAAGTATTTTCTTTTGCTCCCTTTGGGAATGAGAAGGTCTTTCTGTCTCTGCCATGGATAATCCTTGAGGCAACAGGCTTGGCTGGCAGGATGTATCTGTGAGGAGCAAATTGTGTTTCTGTGGAGGAGCCAAAGCTGGGACCTGCCCTGGGCAATACTTCTGGAAGCTGAGCCTGGATTGGAGCGGAGCGTTTGGGAGCAGAATCTCCCTCAGCTTGTGTTTTCAGGGGCTTTGGGGTCTCTGCCCGGCCTCTGGATACTCTGTGGTGACATCCTGAGCTTCAGGGACACTGGGAAGGGACAGGGTCAAGGTCCCAACCAGACAAACCAGGCACCCCCTTCCTGCCACCAAGGGGCTGCAGTCAGAGTCCTGCTGAGGAAACTGCTCTTCAGAAAGGGGAAAACACCCCCTATTGTTCCCCCCCTCTTTCAAAAGGGATGGAACTCTCTCCTTTCTTTCTGCCTCTTCCCTGGCTCAGGCAGGCCCAATGGTTATTTAGGCTGAATCCCCTGTACAGTCCCCTTCTCCCAGCACAGAGCTGCCAAAAACCAACTGGGGTTGGACACTCTGGGAGTGTGAGTGGGCCCCCACCCCGGAGCAGGGTGTGGGATTCCTGTGCCCTCTAATGCCCAGATGGGCAGGGAGGACTGACTGAGCACAGAGAGGGAGGATCCTTCTCCTCTGCAGAGCCAAACACCTCCACCTGCACCAGACACGCCCTGCTGCACCGACCTCGGTGATGAGTAGCCCCAGCAACCCCTGAGCCCTCAGGGTACATCCAGCAGCTCAGAAACCCCTGGATTAAACCCCCCCCAGTGAGCCCCAGCTCCCTGTGGATGGGGAGATGCTCTGCCTGCAGCTCAGCACTGAGGACATTTCTGCCAGCTGACAGGGCTGGTTCCTGCTGGGATGGTGGACTGAGGGCCTGGGTCAGGAATGGCTGGAGAGAGGGCCTGGGTCAGGAATGGCCTCTCCTGGCTCTGGAGACCCCAGCCCTGAAGAGAGGTGGCTGTGCCTTGCTGCTGTGGGGAGCAGGTGCTCTGCTGGCATTCAGTCCATTAAAGGCTGCAAAGGCTCCAGCCCTGCTGCGGGCTGGGGCTCCCACGGCTCAGGAGGGGCACGCTGGGCACGGGGCAGAGCTTCTCTGCGCCCCTGCAGAGTGTGCTGGGGCTCGGTGGCTTTTCAAAGCCTGTGTTCTCTGTGTTCTTCAGTACCTGGCAGAGCAGAGCGCTCACACCAAGATGACTGAGCAGATTCATCAAAGGCCACAAGCCCAGAGCTCAGAGGCACCAGGTGTGTCAGCTCCTTGAACAGTCCTTCCTCTTTCAAGCTCTCCAAAGGCACCAGCCCGGGGAGTTCAGCACTGTCTCTGCCTACTCCTGCTGCAGTGAGGAAGAGGGATCAGACCTGGAGAGGTTTCCTCATGTGCACTCCAGACTGGCACTGCTGCCTGCACTCTGCTTTCCAGCTCAAGGACTAAAGCTGAGAAAGGCACTTTGAGCCCAAACTTAGCTGGACGGCTTCAGTGCCAAACTTGTGACTTACACACAAGATTAATTCTTACCTCCCAAATTTTTTTGTGTTAAGGAGGAAGAGAAACGTTCTGTCAATGTCCAATAAATGATTTCAGAAGCAAGTTTTCCACTGGAGGGAAACAGAAATAAAATATAGCAGTCCAGGATTGCAGCAGGAAACATTTAACTCATTCAGAGCTGGACTGCTCCACACCTGTCAGAGCCATCACTTGCTTACTCTCAGCACTTCCTGGTCACAAATATCACCTGGGTGACAACACAGGTCCCTTTCAGGCACAGCAGCTCCTGTTTAGCTCTAGAGGTAGAAACAGCTCTGTCATTTGCTGAAGGAGAACACTCAGCCAGATGCTGGAGTCTGGCACAGCTCCAAGTGCTCCAGAAATCCTCACTCCCAGGGAGATGTGAGTTATCCTGCTCCCACAGGAGGTGTGTTATCCCACAGATGTGCCCCATGTAATACCTGTGGAGTGAGCAGGGGCCTGTGCCAGAGGAGGAGTCCATGGTCTGTGCGTTGCTTCCTCGGGCTCAAATTGTCTGTCAAACTTTGCTAGGTGGTTTTCCACATCAAACCTAAATCTCTCTTCCTACAACCTAAACCTGTTATTTCTCCCCTTGTCCCCCATGCTCCAGGAGATCTCGTTCTGCCTTTCCCTTCTCTGTTCTCCCTCCTGCACTTGAAGGCTGCATTAATCTTAACAACCTCTCTGGAAAACAGAGCATTGCTGTTATCTCCAAAAAAAAAAAAAAGAAAAAAAAAAAGGATGGGAGCAGAGGAGCTGAGGGTGGGGTTTCTTGCTTGGTTTTAGATATGCAGAAGTTCAGAGTCTAAACTCATCCTGTGATGCTCTCTGTGGTACCTGGCACAGCCTCCCCCAGCTGGGAGTGTCCTGGAAGGGCCTCCCTGTGCTGCCCCTCAATCCCATCCCTTCAGCGCTGTCATCTCGTACTTCCCCACCACAGAAGGTTTAATGAAGGATAGGACTGGGGGCAAAGGACAGGATTGGGGTCAAAGGACAGGATTGGGGGCAAAGGACAGGATTGGGGGCAAAGGAAGGACTGGGGCCAAAGGACAGGATTGGGCGCAAAGTACAGGACTGGGGGCAAAGGACAGGATTGGGGGCAAAGGAAGGACTGGGGCCAAAGGACAGGATTGGGCGCAAAGTACAGGACTGGGGGCAAAGGACAGGATTGGGGGCAAAGGACAGGATTAGGGGCAATGCAGGGCACTGCTTTCCAAACACCTCTGAATTTCTGCAGAAAGGACAGGAGTAGGGGCCAAAGGACAGGATTAGGGGCAATGCAGGGCACTGCTTTCCAAACACCTCTGAATTTCTGCAGCCCCCGTGCACTCAAGGAGGGTGGAGAAGGGGCTGTTGAGAGGCTGTGGCAGCCAGTGCCACATGTGCTGCTCAGCATCTGAGACACATCCTTGGCTGAAATATTGATTTAGAGGCAAGACTCAGGAAAAGGGCTATTTTCAAGTTTACTCATAACGCTGACTTTCATGTACAAAGCAACTGCCTCGCTTCATCAGAGCAAAAAGCTTTATCAGGTGCTCCTTCCTTTTGATTGCTTTTTGACACTAAATCTGTGATTTGTTTGAAATCTGGCAGCAGAATAAGATTGTAACAAGGAGAAGGTAAAGCTCTGTCAGTCTGGAGAAAGGGAGATGGAATCAATTTTTCCAGTTTAAAAAAATTACTTTGTTACTAATACATGCTGTAAATTCAAGCTGTTAATTGGAAAAAAAAAGAACATAAACATTTCAGGGGTTTTTAGTGTTAGTGTCAATCTGGCACTTTGAGAAGAAACAAGCTCTGATTATTTTTCATTTGAGGTGATGTTTCATTTCAAAACCTCCTTCAATTGGACTTATTAGCTGAAAATTGCTCAAGAAATGCCAGAATTGAAATAGATTTATCCAGTTCATCTCTCAAGGTTTTTAAAAATTATTCTTTCAATTCATTAATGATATGAGGATTGTGGTTTTTTCCTCATTTCCTTTAGTCACCGCGAACCATCCTATTGCTCCTCTGTCAGCTCAGTGCAGGTGTGGGGTGAAAGGGGAATTCAGCCCCTGGGAAAGGAGGAATAGATGAATTTGGGTTGTGTTCCCTGAGCCTGCAGAGAACTGCCAGGTATGGGCTTTAAAGATCCTTACAACCCTCTCTGAAAATCCCAGCTTTTTGCTAATTGATCTTTGTAGAAAAAAGTAAAACCAAATGGAAATTAAAATAAAACAAAAAAAGCAAAAAAAAAATGAAAGGTGGAGAGGAACAAAAATTTGGGATGTGGAGAGGGAATTCTCTGAGACGGAATATTTTGGTTTGAGATTATTTATTCTGAGTAGGGGTTTGCATAAAGTAAAAAAGGAGGTTATAAAAAAAAAGAAAAAAATCTTATTTGACATCAGAGTGAACCAAAACCATCCAGGATTTGCTGTACCAGTGGCAAACAGAATATTCTTCCTCCTAACTTTCCAAAGTAACAAGAGTCTGCACTTCAGCCCCAAATTTCACTAAATCAGACAAAAGCTAATTGAGCTGGAAAACCCTGAGCCAGCTGTGCTGGTGGAGCCAAGGCCGGTGCCAAGGAAAGCTGTGCAGGATGGCAGCCCCTGAGTGCAGACGGCTCCCATCAGCTCACGGATTTCTCTGCGGGCAGAGGAGCTCCAAGTCCCAGCCCCGCTGGCTTTCCCCAGGAATGTTAAATCTGAGCTTTGCCTGTCCTGTGGGGGACACGAGAAGGGTTTGGTGCTGGGGGATGTTCCCACTCCATCTGCTCCCTCCTGGGAGCTTTGCTGCCTCAAGCCCCAACCAGATGTGGTTTAGCAGGGCAGCCTCCAAAGCCACTCAATGGGCCCTGTTCCCCTGCTGACCTTCCCTGGGCAGTCTGCCAAGGAGCTGGGACCAGGGCAGGACATTCCTGAGTGACAGCCCAGCATCCACCAAGCACAGCTGTGTGTGGTGCTCACAAATGTGAGCCAGCACTCGGTAGCAGGAGTTTCTGGCTCTTTTTGGCTCTGTTCCTCGCCCTGGCTCAGCTAATCCAAAGACAGAATTAGCCATGGCAGGACAACTTTTCTGTCATGAGCTTGATGTAGTTCTAAAATAACCAGGATTTAAAGCAGATTCATTTTCCATGCAGATTCGTTTCAATCTTTCTCTTCTAAACCCAGGCACAGAACATTTGGATGATGCCTTCCCTTCTCTGGGAATATGAAATCTCTGCACCACCTTCTAGCAAGTAGAGTCCTTGGCCTGGATCCATGGGAAGGCTGGCCTGGCTGGCTGCATCCGTAAGAAGTAACTCCAGAAGGAACACAGAAGTCCCCTCTTTCTGGGGTGGTTGCGATGAGCTCTAGGGGCTACATCAACTCCTCCAATCGTGCACTGACACAGGCTGGGAAATGTCTGTTCTCTGCAGCAGAATTATTAAATATTGGGAAGGAATCCTTCCCTGTGAGGGTGGGGAGGCCCTGGCACAGGGTGCCCAGAGCAGCTGTGGTTGCCCCATCCCTGGCAGTGTCCAAGGCCAGGTTGGACGGGGCTTGGAGCAGCCTGGGACAGTGGAAGATGTCTCTGCCCATGGCAAGGGTGGCCCTGGATGGTTTTTCACATCCCTTCCAAGCCAGGCCATTCCATGACTCCATGATCAGGAGGCAACTGAACCATACTCCTGATTTCCACAGCTTCCTAAAATTACCGGATAATAACAAATATCCTCATTTTTGTCCCTCATTCTGGTGCCTGTCCTCCTCATGTTCTGCATCTGGCAGTTGGAGGGACATTCCCAAAGACCACTAAGGGCACACTCCTGGACTTGAAGAGGCCCTGTGCTGCCAGGAGAGTTTTTAGTGAAATCCTTGCCATTGTCATCAGTGTTTGTTCACTGCCAGTATCACTTGTGAAACACCTGGATAAATACTCTGTGTTCCCAGCCCAAGTATCAAAGTAGGGGGGCCCCAAATCTCTCCCTTTCAGCACATTCCACCGGTGTCAGAGCAGGATTGGGAGCAGATGCCACCCTGACCCCTCTCCAGAGGGGGCTCGGCCACCTTCACCTGTCCATCAGTTCCCTAATTCTGCTCAGCCCAGACAGGAATGTGGCACTACAGAGTGAGGGGACAGCCTGAGCTGTCCTGAACAAGAACTGCCTGCAACCATCACCCAGATCTTGCAGCCATCAGCCAGGCATCCCCACCCAGAGCCTCAAAGGAGATGTCTCATGGGAGAGCAGTTTCTCCTCCTCGCACTGCACCTGAGGGCACCTCACACTGCACCTTCACATCAACCCAACGTACAACAACAAGAGATCCCACCACAACTTCAGGAATAAGGAACCGAGGGATGCATTCAGGAGCATTTCAGTGTCTGCACTTTGGAGCCCACCTGGGCTAGAAACAAATGATGCAGAGGAGCTGTGTTTGGGAAAAGTTTTCAAGTGATGATGTGAGTCTGTCATGCAGCAGTTGGATCTTCCAGGAGCTGGTGGAGGACGCCTTGCTCTTGACATTGTATTTTCTAGTTATTTCTTAACCTAGAGATGAGAGCTCTTTCAGGGAACAGGGAAAGATGATATCCAAAGGCTGTTTGAAATCCAAACTTGGGTATAATGATCTCTCCTCAAAGCACAGACTGTGAACTGGTTCTTCATAAGAGCCTGGGGGATTCAGTGCAGTGGGTGCTCTGCTCCTCCTGCAGTCACTCCTGAACCACTGTCCTCTTCTCACAGCAGTGCCTGAGCAGGTGGCACCTCCTGGGCAATGCCTGTCTTGGAGACACCCACAATGACATCCCTCCCTGGGATGGCTGGTCCGAGCTTGGGGTGGTGCCAAGTATTGGGCTCAAGGCTTCTCCTCCTCCCTGCATGGCCACACCACACACCTGTGGTGTTTGGGGCTCCATGTTACTCCCATCCAGTGGCAGCTGTGGAGAAAGGAAACAGATGACACTGACAGAATCCTTGCTCCTCCCATGCCAACATCCCGATCTGCCTGGTTTGGGGGTGGGGGTCGGGGGGAGAGTATCCAAGTTAAAGGGTCATGATCTCCTCTCCCTTTGGCATAAAGAGCTTTGCACTCTTCCCTTCCATCTCTTCTACCTCACCTCCCCCTTCCCCTCCACAGCAAACCACGTTCAAAAGGTTCAGGTTGATCCTGTTGATGCTTTGACACCACCCCAGGGTTCTGGTCTAACAAACGGGGGACAGATTGTGCCACATCCCTGAGATATCACTGGGAAGGTGGCAAACAAAGCAGGACCTGACTCTTCCTGGGCCACACCTTACCACACACACCCCTCAGCTCCTCAGTGGGCAACAGGACCCACACGGATGGGAGGCCTGATCCTCCTAAGAAAAAGCACAGCTTGGCTGCCTCCTGCCTCTAACATTTGCTGTGGGGGTTTTGGGTGTTTCTGCCAGCAGCAAAAGGACCTGTTAAGAAAGAGCAAGTGTGTCTGTAAATGGGCATTTCACAGCGTGGTCACCCTGCTCATGAATGGAACTGAGGAGTGGGGACTCCTCACCAACACATGCAGAAAGAAGGGGACTCTCCTACTGTAAACCCCAAAGGGATGAAACCTACTCCCAGTCAATTCTTTGCCCCAAACAAACACGGCAATGTAGCAGCACTCTAACAGTGTGTACTTCAACAAGGACACTCCAAAGTGGGTTCCTTCAATGAGCAGGTCCTGCCAGCTCAGAGTCCCTCTGTCCCCTCTGAACAACCACAGTGGGTGCAGCTCGTTCGAAAGGCTGGGCAAGCCCAAGTGTGACAGCCCTTGCAGGGTTCCCAGGGCCTGCACTGTTGTCGCTGCAGTGTCAGGGTGCAAGAGAGCAAGGAGAATCCTCTTGGACCACCAGCGTTTGAGGGCAGGCAAAACAAGGCTGAAAAGGAGTCGAGGTATTCCTACAGATCCGGAGGACGGAAACTGCCTTCCTGTTCTTCCTGTCAGGCTGCCGGCATCGTCCAGCTGGTCCTTCTGTGGCAGCGGTCCCAAGGAGGCTGAAAGACTCCCAAATAGGCCCAGAGCCCTCAGGCATCCTCTGCTGGGGATTGGCAATCCAGATGTTGATAAGGCTGTGGACAGTGGGCTGGAGGAGGAGGGAGTGCTGTTACAGTATCAGGAGCTGTCCTTGCTGAGTGTGGTCTAGGGAACACCATGGCCCATCCGTCAGCTCATCTGCAAGGATGGCATTGGTGGCAGGTCAGATGGATCCTGGGCTAATGAGCTGGATGTGGGTGACTTGATGCCAGAGAGTGGATTGATCATGGAATAAAGTACAGAAGCTGGTTTAAGTGTGGTGTGTTTCCACCTTCCCTTCCCTTTGGTAACCATGGTAGGAATCCTTATGCCCTCCCCAGCCAAGCTTTCTTTGGACAGGCCTATCAGAAACTCACCTTCACCCAAAATCTGGTTATGACCAGCGCCAGGGTGGGATTTTTACACCTTCTCCAGCTCATTCTGCCCTCAGCAGTCTCTGGAGTGGGTCCCCAGCACTGACACAGGAGGGCTCTGGCCACTCCAGCTGCACCACCCAAGCCACCATGAAGCTGCCCAGGCTGGGGCATTGCAGGGACCTGCCCCAGCTTTAACTGCACAGAAACCCCTGGGGCACAGCTCCTCTGGGCTCCACTCAGGGAGGGGGGAGGTGGGAGCTAAAATGCTCCATTCCCATGGGATGCAGAGGCCAAGTGCTTCCTGCCTGACATTCTGCTCCCACAGAAGCATCTCTGATGTTCACTTTGTGCTCTTAGATCTTGCAGCATCTCTAGGCTCTGGGCCAGCTCTTCCTGGTGATGCTTTGACGTCGCTGCTGCTGCTCTGCCACTGCTGCTCCAACCCAGCAAAGGAGAGATGTTCCCATAAAACTTTGTAATTGCCCCACTCCCCAGACTCGGATTCTTCCTGCGTGCCAACTGTGAAGGAAACGTTTCTATATTTAGCTTGGAGGTGTTGGCAAGAAATGCAGGGGATGGATCTGCATTTCAAGCAGGCAGGTAATAGCACAACCCCTCATCCCAGGCCTTCTTTCTGTTCTGCCTGCTGCAAGGATTGCAGACATGGTGCTCAGTCTCTGCCCTGCTCCCCTGTCAGCCACTTCCAGCTGCAGGTGAGATGCAGGAACAGGGAGGGGTTTTCATAAGGAAGTGCTTGTGGGATTGAGAAAGCTTTGCATGGGCTGTGTTCATAATGTCTGTGTTTAAAGGCTGCAGGGCTTTTTCTACCGATTTCTTATTTTCTTCCCTTCTGAATTTTATTTTCGAACAGTGGAAAATATTTTCCAATGTCAGGGAGAGGTTATGCTTTCAGACTTTTGTAGTGCATAGCTTCAGGCTGGGTTAAAATTCCCATAACGATCAGAGCCTGTCTTGCCTGGGATTCATTTCTTGTGCTGTCTTTATCTCATCCCTTCCTGAATCCTGTTGGAAGCTCAGCCATTGTGGCACACCAAAGGCAGAAGACACTTTTCCCTGCCTTTTTTTTCCCCTTTAACCTAGTAGTGGTTTGTTGTCTCTTTTTGTCTTCCTTGCTCTGTTTTCTCATGACACCTGGTTGACAGAAATGAGCTGCTCAACTCTGCAGTCAACGTACTGGGGGAAATGCAGCAATTCCTATTCCAGAGGAAGCTGGGACACTGAGCATTGGAAATATCCATCCCCTTTTTTCAGTCTAACAGATTCCTATGCACTGGCTCAGTTCATGCCCCCTGTGCCATCTGTCAAGTTATGACCCCAAAATGGGGCAAAAGCACCTTTTGTGGAATGCAAACCCAAACACTTGATTGTATTTGGCAATCAAAGACCTATGAGATTGAAGTGTGGGAATATTGCCTGTAAATGTGGCACAAACACATTGAGGTTTTCTCTGTGGTGCTGCAGCTCCAGCCCAAGCATCATCCCCCATCACAAACCCCTTTGATTAGGGAGCCACAGTCTGGGGAAATGCCTTTGGAGAGGAGAAGGATGCTGTACACTAATAAATAATGGGAAGTGATTACCCTGCCTGGGCCAGCAGAGAGGGAGAGCCACAAGTCCAATGAACAGGTACAATTGGCATCCCCAGAGCCAAGCACATGGAAGGGCCTAAAACTGAACTAATGACTGCTGGAAGGCCGGGCTCTCAAGGGAGAACCTGGGGTACACCTGGGCTTCTCTCTAGGTTTAAGGCCTTCACATAAGAGACTTTGTCTCCACTCTCATGCTTTTAACAGGGGCAGATGGCCCTACATTTGCAAGGACAGAATGTAGCACAGATAAATTGTTCTGGTATTAGCTAAGCCTTGAAGAGAAATCATGGGATAACAGGGTCTTGTGGATATTCACTGCAAGGACAACTGCCAGGCTTGCTCGAGGTCCATCTTGCATCCCACTAACTTTGCAGGGACACAGCTACCTGGTCGCAGGTGCTTCACAGGCTGAAGGGCTCTCCTAACTTTCCCATATAAGATAATATTTCCCTCCCACAACCAGTTTGTCCCAGCAGCCCCCAGCTGTGTGTGAAGGAGCTGCTGGGTCAGTAATGATGCATTCATGGGCAAGCAGCCCCTGCCAGGGAACGGTCATTGTGGCACTGCTCTGGAGCTGTCATTGCTGAAGCTTTTCAGCTGCTGCCAGGTCTGGGTATTGCCAGAGGGGGCAGCCTGAGGAAGGTCGAGGGAAATCCATCCTTTGTCCGTGTGACTGGGATTTCTGCATGTACAAGTGCATTAATATTCTTGTGGCCCCATTTGAGATGCTTTGCCTTGATCTGCCTTTGCCTTTTCCCTCTCAGTCCCAAGTGGTGTCCTCCACTTGTCCCCAGGCCAGTGATAACCCCTGCCTCTCCCTGCTCTCTTTTCTTGCTGTGTTCCCATCCCACGGCAGAAACAACACAAACACAAACACAGGCAGCAAATACAAAAGAGGATGATGCTATTTCTGAATGCAGCAGGAGCCACCGAGGCTGGGCTGGGAATGTGCTGGTGTATCTCAGTTGTGTAGCTCCTGTTACCTCTGGCGTTGAAGATTATCACATTCCTGTAGTACAGGAGGGAATTTATCCCTGGCTCTGTGCTACCACATCAGTTCACAGAGTGTACACAGCCTGCCCTTCATATCCTTGCACTCTGCGTCCTCCAGTCAATGCCAGAGTGAATAAAAAGCACAGGAGAGTCAAGGTACCAGATTCCCCTAAATGAGGCATCTATGCTGTGATCCAAAAGAAAGGCAGAAAGTTGTCTTGTCAATCTCAGCTTCCCTGGAACCCAGTGCAATGTCTATCTGCAATTCTTTCTGTACCATCAGGAAAAAAATCCAAACCCTTTTTATAGAATCACAGAATTGCTGAGGTTGGACAACATTAAGTGCAACCACCAGGCCAGCACCAGCATCGCGTTCACCACTGCCTGTGTCCCCAGGTGCCACATCCACACCTTCTCTGAATGCCTCCAGGGATGGTGACTCCACCCCTGCCCTGGACAACCTTGATACCAGTGCTTGATAACTCTTTCCATGAAGAAATCTTTCTTAATATCCAACCTGAAGTCACGCTGGTGAAACTCTAGGCCATTTCTTCTCATCCTGTTGCTCGTTAGCTGGGAGAGGAGCCCGGCCCCACCTCACTACAACAGATGTTTTTTAATAGATTCTTTGTTGTTTCCCGGAGGGAAGGGGGCTGTGTTTGTGCTGCAAAGAGCTGCACTATAACCTGGAAACCACACAACTGCATTCCAATTGTGACAAAATAATGATGATAGCCAGTTAAATGCCAGGATCAGCAGCAGAGATTGCACGAGGATCCAGAAAGAGACAAACATGCCAATAAATTCCACAGAAACAGTGCTGAAAATGACAGAGCCCTGGGGCTAGTGGGACCTGGGGCTGTTTTAAATAAAACAGTGCTTTGTAGCAGCACAGATTACTCTCAGGAGCTGATTTACCTCAATCCGAAGCTAAACATCCTCAACACAGCTAAGAGCTGTGCCTTAGACTGGGGGTCATCTGCTGCATATCCCCCTCTTCTGGAGAGCTTGTGCTTTTAAATGGCTTTAAAGAGTCAAAGGTCACAGCAGAAATTCTTCAGGTTTCATAAAATCCTAAAATGGCCTGCGTTGGAAGGGACTTTAAATATCACACAATTCCCAGCTTTGAAAACACTGAATATCAACAGGACTTAGACACCCACACAAAGCTGCTCCTTGAACTTTCTCTGTGGGACATGGGAATAAGGCAGAAAGAAAACATGAAACCCAGACCTGTATGGAGACAGAAGATCTCCCTTTGTTCAAAAGAAAATTGGGAAAGAATTACATGGTGGAGGGGAAGAATGACAGTAGCAAGAAGGGAAGACTTCTCTTAATCATCCCATGTTAGATCAGTGAATTGGAAAATCATGGCAAGTCTGCCAGAGAATAAACTGCCCAAACCTGGTATCAGCTGCGGAGCCACAGACTGTTTAGCAGCTGGGACAGAAAAATGCATTGCTTCCCATAAAACTTGCCTCCCAGAGAATTACAGCCTCTGATTTGTCATGCCAGGGTGGGTGTGTGGGGGGACAGGATTGGAAATAAATGCTACAAACTCTCTGCTGTGAGTAGGGAGTGCATTTATCTCCTCAGCCCAGAACATAAACCCCAGAGCTGCACGTGGAAAGAAGGGTGATTTACAGCCCACCCCTTTGGCTGAAAGTCTCCTGGAAGGGATGAGGTGTTTCTCCTGCAGCACAAGTCTGACCTTTGCCTTGTGTGGGTATGGGATAAAAGTGAAAGACCCTTAAAGAGAGAGGAGAAATGGTGCTTTCCTTGGAGATGTCTTCCCAGGGCCATGCTGACAGATGTGCAGTGCTTCTCTTTGTGGTGCCGTGGAGCCCTTGACAAATGCATCTGGGAAAACCATTTCTTCCTGGCTCCAAGGCCAGGGGGTGGGACAGTCCTCCAGCAGTCAGGAGAGAAACCTCCTAGGTGCATGGACCAAGCTCTCATATCCTGTATTTCCCCTCATATCCTGTATTTCCTCTTTTGCCATGCTGGAAGCCAAGGTGGGCTCTTTGGTTGCACACCCCCATGGCAGCCCATGACCAGGGGCTTTTGCAGGGGTTGAGCCATCAGGGTGGGATTCAGGGAACAGTTTTCGCTATCACAGATGGGATGTAGAACCAAAAGAACTCTCTCTCTTCTACTTCCCCCATGGATAAAAAATTAAGAGAAATCATCCCTTAGGAAGAAGGGTTGTTTATGGTCCACTGATTAAGAAATCACATTCATATTGTTCCTGTTTTAATAACAACAATAACGATTCAGAGCTTCCCTTCTCATTGGGGAAGGTCCAGTTTAGGGTGAGGAGCTCCAAAATCAAGCATTTCCTTGAAGCACTCTCAGACCTGCTGGCCCAAATTGTAGGACCTTTTCACTGCCTCCCTTGAAGGATGTATTTAAAAGACCTGCTGAGATGTCTGAGCCCAAACCCATCAGCATCTGCCTCAGAAATTCCTCATGGCTCCTCAAACTTCCCTTCTCTTCCTCCTGCTGGAAGCTGCTATGGCACAGAGAGGTCCCTGCTGCCTCCCAACACTCACATTCCTTAGGCTTCCCCTGGGCCATGTCTTGCCAGTAAACAGAGGCATCAGCAGATCCCTGCAGATCCCAGAGCCAGAGCTTTCCTTACAGCTCCAGCCTTCCCTGGCACAGATCTCTCTCACCAGATCTCTCTCAGACACTGCAGTGTCTGAGGCCCCAGCTCAGCCCAAAGATCCCTCAGAGGGTTTTCCTATGGCTGAATGGGGCTGGATGAGCCTTCTGGAGCCTCTTCCAGGCAGGCAAAACAGCTTTTTGCCTCATTGAGTTTCTCTCTGCTCCACTTCCTAAGGCTCCTTGGAAATCCAACATCCAGAGCCAAAATAAAGCAAAACAAATCCTTCCATCCCAGGCTGTCACTCAGATGAGCTTAAACCAACAAGGAAGGCATTAGTCATTAATAGCCCAGAGTAGTCACTAATACCCCAGAGTCTGGATCAATGTTTCTGGCATGTTTTCCCTCTGTGTGTGTGGGATGTTGTGTATCAGGGGGCTCAGGTCACTCCCAGCTCATGGAGGGTATTTTGGGATTCCTGTTCTCTTGGAGAACCCTCCCCTAGTCCCTCTGGATGCACAATGCAACATGAGCAGCTCCCAGAGCCCTGCTGCTCTCCCTCTGCTGCCTGGGAATGCCAGTATATGGCAAGCCCGGGAGACAAGGATGCAGAGGAGGCAGAGGGATGAGCCCACACGTGGCTGTTTTTCTCAAGGCACTGAACATTCTCCTCTGCAAGCACTCAGACCCTTTGCTCCCACTGTGCCACCAGCCTGGCAAAGCCCACTGGCCCTGGCTTGGAGGCTGCTCGTTCCTGAGGACAGGGGCTGGGTGGGGAAATGATCACAGAATCGTGGCTTTGTTCAGGTTGGAAAAGCTCTCTGAGATCACTGAGTCCAACCACCCCAGCACTGCCCAGGCCACCACTGACTATGCTCCCAAATGCCACATCCACAAGGCTTTAAACCCTCCAGGGACAGGGACTCCCCCAGAGCCCTGGGCAGCCCTTTCTAATCCCTGACCACCCTTTCCATGAAGATCAGAAAATCCTTGAGAGGAAAATGTGGTCTCATCTTGTTTCTAACATTGCACTGCAAAATGTCAATTTGATTTAGTGAAATCCACTTCAGATCAAAAGTCCAAATGAATCACATGGGTTTTCTTGTTCAGTTTCAAAAATGCTGAAGTATTTTACTCAAGGCTGGTAAAACAGACAGCTCCAACTTGTCTCTTTAATCCATTTTATCTGCAACAGGTTGTTGTACTGAAATATTGATGGCATTTTATAATAATGAAATAATCTATTATATACTAAATATCCCCTTAATATATGTGCTTGGAAACTTACTTAACCTCACATTTAATACAAATTCTTTATCATCTACGAAGCCCAGTGTAGCACAGTATAAAACCTTATCATGTTATAACAGTCCCATATTTTATGGTAATAAAGGAGTAAAATGCAAACAAGCCCACACCAGTGTTACCCTCACGTTGCTCTGATTTTTATTCTGATGGATTTTACATGCACCACGGAGCAAGAGAACAAGAATTGGTCCCAAAAAACTGCTTTATCTGGGCGCTGCTCCAGCAGGACAGAAACCCACCCCAGAGCAGCAGCATTTCCCAGGGAGCAACAAACCACCCATGTGGAAGATGCTAGCTCAGGAGCTCCGACCCTTCCAGCCCTGCATGGGCAGGGAGAGCAGGGGCTGATTGCTGCTGGCTCAGGTGGCACTGGGGGCACTGGAGGGGGGGGGGCACTGGGGGGCACTGGGGGGTCCTGAGGGGCACTGGGGGGCACTAATGGGCACTGGGGGGCACTGGCAGCATTCCCATTCTCCAGAGCCAGGGATCCCATGGCAGGCATGGCTCAGACCCTCCTGGCTGCGCCCACCAGGGCACACCAAGGAGCTGAGCTTTGCCTTTGTGCCCTCCAGTCTCAGCTCAGTGGAGGCAAGAGGGGTGGGGGTTAAACTGCCTGGTAAGAGCCGTTCTCTGAACGAGAACACTTGGCTCATCCGGCAGGGGATAGCACAGTCCAGAGCCGTAAATAATGCATGGATCCCTCTCATGGAGCTCGCTCCAGCCTCGCATTCCTCAGAGAGTCAGCAAATATTATTTTTCTCTCCTCTTTTGTGTGTCTGTGGAGTGGTGGGTGGCTCAGGGAGAAGGGAAGGCTCCTCTGAGCTGCTGTGCTGATCTGCTTTTACATCTTCCTCCTCCTTCTCCTTCCCTTCTCTGCCTTCCCAAAAAGCCTCCTGCCTGAGCTGTGGCAGAACAGCAGCACTGCCAGGCTGCCCTGCAGGGCTGGAGTTGCAGCTGGATTTGGGAAGCAGATGGGCTTAATGTGTTCAGCTAAACGAAGGTTTTAGAGCCCAGTCAAACAGGACAAACTGCCGCTCAGCCTGGACCACTCCTCCTGGGAAAACGAGGCACAAGAATTTGGCTGCTGGACAGCGACAGGGAACAAAACATGAATTTCTCTCCAGCCTGATGAAAATGCTTCCCTGAAAGCAGGTTTGGAACTCGCTGGCACTGCTAATAGGAGGGATCCAAAACTCACAGCTGTTGAGCAGGTGCCTGAAATCATAATTCATTGGTGTCCCCTTCCTGACTGCCCAAACACTAATGAGCTGCTCAGAACCTGGAACTGCTAATTACACGTCTGAGACTTAAAAAGAGTGCCCAGGATGTCTTCATGCTACTAAAATAGCCCAGACTGGATTGCTGTCAGCCTGTCCAAAAAAGCCCTTGGATTACTCAATAACACACCAGACTCTGAGTGGATAATTAGGTTTTTGGGATCCCAAAGCTGCTAAGAAGGTGCTCAGGACCCTGATGCTTCTCCACATCCATTTTTTTGGAAGTAGTTTGAGAATTTGGACCTCCACTCCCACATTCCCACTGCTGTCCTCGTGTCTGCTGGAGTGCATCCCTTCAGGTAGGATTTGTGATCCATGGCTTGTCCCACCTGGTTGCAGCTTTTCTTCTGGATCTGAGTCCCATGAAGCAGCCAGTGGAGAGCAACTCTATCAAAAGCCACAGTGGTGCCACACTGACATGTATTTCTTCTTCTAAGAGCATCCTGAGATGACTTCAGCTCTGACCTACTTTAAAGGCAGGTTGATTTTGTCCAAGCAGCAGCTGCACTTGAAGGCAAAGAGATGGAAGGAAAAGCTGCTGAAATCCAGTTTCCTGGTCAGAGATTTTTGCCCAGCAAGACTCAGAGCTGCTCAACTTTGTAGCCTACTCTTTTGTCAGCTCTTTGGTTTTCCTGACACATCTTTCCCTGGCACAGGCTGCAGCCTTGGCTCTCCCAGCAAAGGACAGGGGAAGCAATCTCTGTTCCTCACTGCATCTTTTACACAGCCAGCAAATGGTAGAAGTAATTAACTACCACATGTTTTTTGCAGTAATTCTGAATTTGCATTGCTCTCTCTACCAACAAAGTGGACTGGGCTCCCAAAACAGTCTCAAGGGTTTCCAAAGTCCCCACATTCCTTCTTTGAGTGAATCCTGCATCTTTAGAACAATCACATTCAGCCTTGGCTCTGTCTGTATTCCTTGTGTTTCTCAATGCTTTCCTGAGGATCTGGGACCCCTCGGTTGTTTCCCAAAGGCCCCTCATCACCATGCATTCCATATATCCTGCCTTGCTTCCATTCCCCATCCAGACGATGGGAATACCAGCCAGGACAACACACCTTGCAGCGGGAGCAGCAGACAGTGAGGTGCTCCAGAGTGGTAGTGACTTAGCCTGTATTTGGGTTTTAAGGGAATTTCAGCAGGGCCCTGGTTATCTCTGGGATTTTCCATTGCTTTGGCAGGAAGTTCCATCCGTGTGGCTGCCAAGACTCTCTTGCAAGACTCCCATTCACAGAGTCCCCTCTGTCTCACAATGCAGGCAAGTGCGTGTCACAAAAAACATTCCTGATTTGTTCCTGAGCTTGATTCCTCAGCTCGGCTCAAGTTGGAGGCTGCTGGGATGTGGGCTGGCTCTGCACACCACGCACACTCCCTGGCAAATGCTCCGGTGAACAAACATTCATTAAAAACCAGCAAATGTGAATTATAACTGGCTGCATAAAGGTACTGGTGGATTGACAACATATGCCCAGAGTCACAGCAAATGATCCAGAACACAGCAGCAGGAGATGGAAAGCTCTCACTTCCCAGTCTGGCACGGATCTCAGGGTGAGGCTGAGCTGGGTTGGGGCACATCCTGCACACTCACGGCTGTGTTCACAGCATGAACCTGGTACTGCTGACCAGATGGGATTTCAATGTCTGAGGCAGCTCCAGCAAAGCCACCCCCACCCTCTCTGACAGCTTTATTGTCCCTCATCCCAAGCAACCAGCATGGATTTACTCCTTAGGCTCTCTGCATTGGCTAAACAGAGCATCCCTCCTGCAGCAGGAGCAGCCCAGCTCCAGCAGCCTGATCCATCCTTTACCTCAGGATAATCCCTCTGGAGATGGGTCACAGAACCCTGCAAAGCACAAAGGGTGCCAGCAGTACCAGCTCTGCCTGCAGCACAAACGAGTTGTAGCAGGCTCATCACTGCCCTGCTTCCAGTGGAGATTGTCAGGTCACAATTTAGGATGCAAAAGGGACAGGATGGACTCAGAGCAAACTCCCAGTGCTGCCATTAAAACCAAGAGAAAGGAGGTTGAACTGCACACTCAGCACAAAGCTGGGCTGCCAGCCCCATCGTCATTAGCTAAATATCCACTAAGTCAACACATAGTGGGTCTTAATTAGTCCACATCTGGACCTTGGTTTGTCCTAAGAGCATTCCCACATCACTGATGCCAGAGCTCCAGCCCTCCCACTCCCTCCCAGATCTTCCAGGGCAGATGATTTGCAGTTGAAGCCTGGACCACAACCCTGCCAGGCACGTTTGCTGCGGCTCCAGCTTTGCCGGGGATGTTTCCACACAGCTCTGATTAACAGCAGCAACAAGCACTTTTGAGCCGTGGAGGGGAACCCTGGCGGGCAGAGTGAATGTTCCTCTAACTGCTCCCACAGCCTTGTCTCTCTAGGAAACCGGAGGGCAAACTTCCAAATCTCTTCCCTCTGCTGCAGCACATTCCAGCCCTGCGGGGGAGCCAGGCTTTGGAATGAGCACAATGCATTTGCTCTCCCTGATTTATGGGATAACAGAGCAGGTGCTCTGTTTCATGAGACAACAATCAGAGTTCCCAGGTGGGTAAAATCGAGCCCAAGTAACTCATTTCTGCAGAGGAAATTTATTAATATATTTTAAAAAAGGTTTTCCCTTTCTCTCTGTGTTGTGTTGTGAGTACTGGTCAGAATGAACCAAACCAGTGCTGTCTGCTGTCCCTCCTTTTCTCCCTTGCTGCTCAGAGACCCCATAAATCAGAGAGAAAATTTTATTATTTTTAAGCAGTAGAGGAGAGACCACATTTCTGCTCCATTTTTGTGTGAAGTCTCACACAACAGCATCCCAGGGGCTCCCAGATGGGATATGAATATGGATAAACAAAAACCCAGTCACATCTAATGCCTTGACTTCAGTCAGATTGGCCATTACAGGATCCCGGGGTGTTCTTACCCTCCCTTGCAGGGGAGAAACTGAATAACACTCATGGGTGTTCTCAACAGTAACATTAACCTGTAATTTTGGGAAGCTCAGACCAGAGAGTGTCTGCAGTTGAGGTGTCTTGTTTTGGGCAGATTCTCTCTGCAGGCAGCTTGAACACCCTCAGGGGAAGCTGCTGCAGCCTCCACGTGGGATCTTCACCCAGCCCTGGCCAGGGTTAAGCACTCACAGGATTTACACCCCGATGTAAATATTCCTCAATATTTACAGGAATAGTTCTCAATATTCCTGTCTCCATGCAAACATGGACAGGGGCTGAGTTAATTGAATTCTGAGAACTGACAAGATGGGTATTAAAGTCTTCTCAGGATCAAGAAACACAGAATTGATACTGTGTGGCTCCAGGAACTGAGGGGAAAGAGCTTTCCATGGCTGTGTTTTTCCAGGTTTCCCAGGCACCCCCCCACTCTGTTTAACCCTGGTGAGAGGTGCCTGACTCCCCGATCCAGCTGCACACCCAACCCATTCCTTCAGTCCAGGACAAGGTTGTTGTCCATGGACTTGGAGAGGTCCTTGAACCCTCCTGCTCCTGGCAGCCACCTCACACAATCCCACCAGCAAGGGACGATCCTGGTTAAAACCCTGCTGGGCTCTTTATCCCCATCACTTCAGAATTTTGTCCCCTCAAGGAACTAACAATAAAAAAACTTTCCAGCTTCCAGCATCAAGTTATCCATTACCAATTTGTACCATTTCCTCCAAAGCCAGAACCATGGTTTGGCTGAAATAGCTCCATTTCCCCCCCAGTCATCATCTCCTTGATGGACTTCTCCAGTTATCCCAGTCCTTCACACAGCCTTTGCCAGACTCACTTAAACAAGCTCACTTCTCATCATCTCCCCTCTAGAACAGGCGCTTCTTTTCCTTAGTCCTTGTACTTTTTCTGTACCTGTTCCAGGTTGGATTCAGCAGGTTTGGGATGAAGCCACTGCCTTTTCCAGCGGAATTAACATCTCCTGAGCTCCAGAAGAGCTTTGTAAAGAGCCTTGGCAAGGTACCACGAACTAAAGTAGCCACTTAATTAAACCACCCCACCCCCACCCCCAGTCAGGACCTCTGCCATATCATCCTGGTGATTTACACAACAGAGCACTGGGAGCACTCCCGTATCCCCTGGGATCCATCGGCAAAACAGGCAGGGATAGAGCATGGAGAAGGCTTTTGCTCACTGATGTTTGGGATCTGTGCTCCAAAATATTCCTTTTTAGTGTTCCATGATCCCAGAATCATGGGATGGTTTGAGCTGGAAGGGACTTTAAAGCTCTCCTCATTCCCACACCTTACCATGGACAGGGACATCTTCCACTGTCCCAGGTGGCTCCAAGCCCTGTTCAACCTGGCTTTGGACACTTCCAGGGATGGGGAGTCCACAACCCTGCCTTCCAGGGATGGTCCAACCATTCCCTCCACTGCAGAGCCCACAGCCCCTGCAGGGGGAGGACAAAGCTGTGGCAGAATGGCTGAGGAGGAAAGGCTGAAGGTCAGGCAGTGGTTTCAGGAAGGCCTGGGAACCCCAGCTGGCAGGAGCAGCTCCAGGCTCTCACCTCTCAAATTCTGCCATAGATGTAACTCCACACCAGCAGGAACCTCCCCTCTGGAGCTGAGCCCCAGCTGCTCCACGTGGCTCATGCCGGGGAATTTGGTTTCTGAAGAGGAAACCTTTTACACTCTGAAATCTTAAATATTATTGTTCCCTGTTGAGTGTGGGTTAAACGAGGAAAACTGCGATACTTTTCTCACTGGCTCTTTTGCAGCTCTTCTACAGGCATATAAAAACAATAATGAGTCAGTCAAGCACTTTAAGCAGTCAGGCAGTGATAAATGAGACACACTAAAACCCTTCTGTCTTTGCCAAGGGCACTCTGGGTTATACTTGAACCTGTTTTAACCTTAGCACTTAACCTTCTTTTCCACAAAGTTGCCTTTGCATGCAACAACCATGATGGAGCTCAAAATAACAATTCAAAGAAATGGTTCCCTGAGAGAAAAAGGAGTATTGCGTTACAGTTGGGGCTGGGGTTTAAGTGTAGTTTATGTGCTTGCTAAACCTCGGCATTTTAAAGGAATGGGGATATAATTCCATGTCACTAGTAAGGAAGGGAGGAAAGGCATGAAATGCAGCATCAAAGTATTTTTTTATGTCAGCTTGGCGTGAAAAATGTGAAGAAAGAATACAGATAAGCATTATTTCCAGCAATCATAGAATCCCAGAAACTCTGAGGTTGGAAAAGACCTCCAGGATCATTGAGTCCAAGCTGTGATCCCCCCCCTGTCCCCAGTCCAGAGCACTGAGTGCCACCTCCAGCCATTCCTTGGGCACCTCCAGGGCTGGGCACATCAACTCTCCCTGGGCAGCCCCTGCCAAGGCCTGATCCCCCTTTCCATGGGGAAATTCCTCCTGGTGTCCACCCTGAGCCTGCCCGGGCCCAGCCTGAGGCCGTTCCCTCTCCTCCTGTCCCTGTTCCCTGGAGCACAGCCCGACCCCCCGGCTGTCCCCTCCTGTCAGGAGTTGTGCAGAGCCACAAGGGCCCCCTGAGCCTCCTTTGCTCCAGGCTGAGCCCCTTCCCAGCTCCCTCAGCCCCTCCTGGGGCTCACAAAAAAAACACCAAAAAACAAACAACAACAATGCAAGGAAGGAATGGGTTGGCCATGCCAGTGTGGCCCCTTGCCAATGTCCTCTGTTGCTCCTGTTTGCCTCCCTGTATCTCCTCCCCATTCCCACCAGCCCAGGAACTGCTCCCAAACCATTCCCCTTCCTTCAGCCCTCTCCAAGCACACACTGGGAGGGCAGAAACCCCCAGTTTCTAGACACAGAGCTCAGGAGCAGGACACAAACCTCTGCTGTGGGGATGTCCAGCTGGATCTCAGAATCAGGGAATTGTTAAGGTTACAAAACACGTCTGAGATCACCAAGTCCAACCCACAGCACCACCCCCGTGGTCACTGTTAACCCTGTGCTCAAGTGCCACATCCATAATTTTTGAACACTTCCAAGGGCAGTTGGTGAGTGCTCTGCCCTGCCTCAGTTCCAATGCTTACCAACCTTTTCTGCCAAGAAATTTTCCCAAATCTTCCCTAATATTCAGTCTAAACCTCCTTTGGAGCTACTTGATGCTGTTTTATCTCTTACCCTTAATATTTTAGGAATGTGAGATTCCCTGTGAGTAGCAAGGATCATATGCCTGAGACTGGGATTTTCTGCATCACTTTGCAATTACTGATACAAACTCATCATCTGCATCTTTGAAGCATCATGATCGTTAACAATCAGGTGTCCACACCTTGACTGACAAACCCTGGTGCACACCAAAAAGCTGGAATATCACACACCTGGATGTGCCTGGACTGAAAGAGAAGAGGAATTATTCCAAGTGAGAAGCACTGCAGGGAGATGGAGCTGCTCGGGCACAGCTCGGAGGAGGGGTGAACCAAAGGATTTCTCAGCACTAAACCCACAAAGCTGGTTTCTGCTTTTGTTGGGTTTAATGAAAGTGTGTCTTTTTTGAAAGACAAGTGGGATTACAAGAACATACTTGACTCAGACACTTATTTCTTCTCCTGACAGAAAAAACCCATCAAAAAACAAAACAAAACAAAAAAAACACCAAAAAACAAACAACAACAAACCATGGAAAGACCAGAATACACAAAGGGCTCACAGTAACTGTGTTAACAACTGACAGCTCTTCCCCAGGTTTCAGTATTACTTTGGAAAAGGGGACTGTACTAACCTGGCTTATTTACCACAAAATAAATGCACACCACATTTCCCTGCCCCTGCTAACTGAACTGTTCTTGCTGGATCTCCAGAAATAGTTTGCCACATGAATTTACCTGTGGTAACTGTTCTGTAACACCTGGTGTTAGATGGGTTTGAAACACGGGAGGAAAATATGCTGCAGTTAATTGTTCCACCAAACTGCCACGGGCACCCCCAAAGGAGGAGTGATTTAGGCTCAGAAATACCCATCAACAATGAACAGCATTCCACAGTGGAAGGGAGGTGGACGCTTTACCTCAGGATGCTGTTCAGCCTGCAGGCACTTGCAGAAGCTCTCTGGGGTTTGCAGAGCTGCAGTAGCTGGGGGTGTTCAGGTACTCTGTGTACCTGATTTGCAAATGCAGTAAGAAAGGCTTTCAAAATGTTTTTTGAGTGAAGACATTTGTAGAAAAATCTGTTTGGTTTCAATTCCTTCCAACCAGGAATGATGGATTTTCTCATGTCTGTACAAAATCACAGCCCATGTCATCCTCTGCGCAGGTTAAAGCAATTCCCCTCCCTCAGTTAAAGTTTAATCAATTTTAATAATCAATGTTTAATAGCAAACATAAACCAGAAAAACAGCCCTTGCCCTGAGGAGACGACAGTTTTATTGCCAACCCAAAGAGTGGAGTGAGAGCCTTGGATTGACTGGGGGCTGTGGAGGCTCTGAGCTGGGCAGGATTTCCCACCCGGACAGGATGCAGGATGCAGAGCTGAGGTCACTCCACGCATTCCTGGTCCTGCAGCACTGTGGGCCTACTCCCAGCACTGGGAATTATTCAGAATTTGAAACAGAAGAATGAATGAAGCTCGTGCTCCTGAGGAGTTTCTTTTCTAACCTCTCCCTGCCGTGTCCCAGGCTCCTCAGGACGCCCACAGCAGCATCAGAAGGAAGCGGGAGGAGCTGACCTGCACAGCCAGGAGCTGCCTGCACACGCACACCTCCCCTGGGATGGTTCCCGTGTCCCACAGGGAGCACAGCTCTCCACAGCCTCCTTTGACCTTGCTTGTGCTGTGCTGCCAGAGAAGCGGGAGCTGTCTCATCATTGCCAGGCTGCTCCGGGAGAAAGTGGGGCACATGTGTTTGTTGGCCAGCTGGTCCCTGTCAGACACAATGTAAAACACAAGCACTGGCCCTGTTTTTCTCCCTGGGCTCCAGTTTGGGTCTCTCCCAGCTGCCAGCTTTTCTGAAACTCGTAGAAATCACATGGTTTTGAGACTTCTCCCCTTCTTTCAAATGGAGGAAAATTGCTGAAACTTTCTCTTATTAGGAAATAAGCCTGAAAGCATCTCCAGAAAGCTCAGAGGTCAGGCTGTCAGAAGCATCTTGCTCTGACTGCCCTTTGAAAGAGAGGACTCTTTTGAAAGCAGGAAATTAAATCCCCCTATTCAGGGAAAGGCAGACATGAATATGTAACTCAGGGTTCCCCCCCACTAACTCAGATGACACCAGGGTTTGCCTCAAAACCCCTATAAAATAGAACCTGGGTGCAATAGAACCTGCTGACCTACAACAGCAAGATGTAGAGGCAGCACATGGTGAAAAGTTCCCTAGCTCTGCATTACTTTTTTCCATTACTTAATTCTGAACCAGATGATCCATTTAATGAGGCATCCCAGGGTTTCAGTGTTTTATTTTGCACTGAAATTTTTATTTTAATTAATTTCATAGAAAATAGAAATGCTTTAAGACAAAAAACTTTCATTTTTCACATGGAAAATCTCATCCCAGGAGACACTTGGACATCATGCACAAACACCATAGAAAAATTCTTTCCCTCTTGACCTGTTTTTCCCAAGAGAGATGCAGATGTACAGAGACATCATCACAAGACTGACTTCTGAGAGTCTTTTTGTTCTACCATGAGATAATGAGGAGAGAATTCTTTTTGCAGGGATGGATGCAGTTGTGGGGGCTAGCAGAAGGGTCTCACCCTCATTAATGTCTTTAGGAGGCAAACTCCACTGGGGTTCTATGAACTGGGACTGCTTTGTCAGCCTGGAACTTGTGTCCTCCCACAGCTCATCCTGAGCTGCCATGTGCACCCCAGCACCTCCTCTCTCCTCGCCTGTCCTGGAGTTACAGGGGGACTTCTTGGGATTGGTGTGGATCAGCTCCAAACTCCTGCTGTACCTGACAGAAACAAATCCACTTCATTCATGTGGAAGTCACACGTATTTCAGGAGATGCTTCATCATAATCTAGCATTAGTTAATGGCTATTTAGAGTGATCCTGCAGCATCTGAGGCCAGGGTGGAGGATGAAAAATGCAGCTCAGTTAACAAGGATCCATCTTAACATCCAGCCCAGCAGCTCCTTCTCCCCAGCGTGATCTCCACACCCTGGCCACGCTATCCATGGAAACTGTTCCCATCTTTTACATAAGGGTTGGTTTAGATGGAAACGTTGTTTCAGAAATGATCACAGCAGCAATTTTCCCAAAGCCTTATAGGAAAACTTGCCACTTTTCATTAAAAAAAAAAAAAAAAAATCCCCAAACAGTAAATGCCTCAAAGGAAGAAATTAATATATCAGGGTTGTGTGACTGCTGTACCCCCCCAGCAGCTCCTGAGCTGAAGAGGAACAACTTGTTATGTTCTGTGAGATCCTGATCGCCACCCCTAACCCTCATCCCAGTAGTATATGCAGAGAAAAATACCAGTATGATGAACAGAAACTGTACTTCTGAGCAGAATTCTGGTTCACCTGTTCACAGAAACACCAAGAAATCTGGTGGTGATTGTCAACTCCCATCCAAGGTCCCCTTCAGCTAAACCATCCCACTACAGATGGCTGAGAGTCCCCCCCATCTCCCAAAACATAATTCCATCCCCCATTCAAGGTTGAACTGACACCCCTCTGACATCCTGGTTCACCTTTCACAGGTTCCTTCATCACTGGAGAACTCCTGAGGAGTTCATAGCTCTGCTGACACCACTTCACACATGCAGAGCCATAAGCTGCTCCTCCAAAGCTGTGCAGGAGGCCCTGGCAGGGATGGAGAGGCTTTCCTGGATGTCTCAGCATTCACCATCCATTTCAGTGCCAGGGAGCAGTGGAGGGTGGTGTTGGAAGTTTAGATAATCAAGGGTTAAGCTTCTGTTAATTCCTCCCACTGCTCATTAACTCTCCTCTGCAATTAATTTATTCCTGCCTATGGCAACTGCAGTGATGTTTGCTGGGCTGTCATTGAGCAACCTCATGTGAATCCTGTCCTGTCCTGTCCTCCCGCTGTTCCAGAGCTCCAGCTCATCATTTTCTACTGAGCTGGGAGAAATCTCCTGTCACGGAGCCCTTAAATTACCCCTCTCACAGTAACACAGCTGAACCAGAGAGCACTTGCTGGGATTTATTTATTCTCTTCTCCTGGCCTAAGATTAATGTCCCTCAAACCTTCAGGTGAACCAAAAGTTTGAATCACTGTTATGGGATAAGATTCACTGTTTGTTATGGGATTCAGCCCCTTTCATAAAGTGAAATTTTTGCACAATTCCTCCAGTCCACAAGCGTGGGATTTCAGAGAGCCTGGAAAACATGAATTTAATGAGAAACCAAAAAATGTCTAAATGGGTTGCTTTGATTTTCTTCTTCCAATAATGACAAAACCTTTAAAAAGCAAAATAAGTTTTAATAATTTTTAATTTTCATTCATTTTAAATTACTTTAATGTCATGTCCATCTTCATATTACATTTATATATTAGTCTTCATCACCACTGAAACAGCATGACGAAAACTCAATTTTATAGAGCAGCTAAAACTTGTTCCCACTAAAATGTCTAAGATTTTTGGACCTCCAGTGGTTTAGTCTGGGGGCTTGGGTTTTGATTTGGGACTCTTTTCATATAGGCAAGGTGGACAGACTCATCACTATCAGTTTCCCTCAGGAAAGATTCCAGTTCCCAAGAAGCTCACACTGGAAGTGAGATCTAGACAACCTTTGGACTGACTGAAAGGAAAGCCTACAGACCTGGCATGAGACAAGAGGCTGTCATCCCCTTTTCGTGCAAGGTCCAGTGTGGGGGTGCACCTGAGGAGGAGATAAAATTTGACTCAATCTTTTTCACTTCTGATTTTCTTTTCAAATTTCAATCTCTGAGGAAATCATGAAGCAGAACTAGCTCCTCTGACAGGAGCAGACAACTGAGCAGCTCCTCTTGCACATGAAAATCCCTGATGGCCCCATTCCCTTGGATTGGCTCCTCTGGGACATGCAAGTGCAGATTAAACCTCCTTTCATCCATCTCACCCTGAGCAAATATATGTGCATTTTCCATTACCCTTCACTCCTTCACTTCACGCTCCTTGCCTTAACACACAGGCTAAATCCTTCCTTCCATGGCACAACAGCAACAAATGATCAAAACAATTCAGCTTTTCTTCAAGTAACGGCATGTGCTTGGTTGTAAATATTCATGGCTGGGTGGAAATTGGTTCTTGATGGCCCTGAGCACACTGGTGTCAGTCGTGCTGAAATAACTCTCAGTCTCTTTTACCTGCAAGGGCAATTTTGTTTTCCTGATGCAGGTCTCATACATTAATCCATGGCAGATGGAGTCAGACATGACCACCTCATCTACCTCATTTTCCCTCTTAGCTTGTTGAGCTTCTGGTGCCTGAGAGGTTTCCTCATGGATTTCCATAGCTCAGGAAGTCCCAACAAGCTGCTAGAGGACCATTCTGTTGCACTCATCCCTCAACAAAGTCAACCAGTTTAAGGCCTTTCATCATGAGCTCCCAGCAGATGCGGCTGTCAGAATAGACACTTGTCACCATCATATTTTCTGGAAAAATCCCTTCACCAGGATTTCTGTCCTGGGAAGCTGAGAAGCCTCAGAGAAAGAGGAAAATGATATTATCTCATTTGCTTCTCCTGTATTTTACTGCTTTGGAATGTGGTTTGGAGATTGTTTATCCAACAGGTGAATTGTTTGGACTTAATGACCAATCACAGGCTGTGTCGGGACTCTGGAAGGGATCATGAGTTTTCATTAGTATTCTTTCTAGCTTTCTGGCTGTATCCTTTCTGTATTCTTTAGTATAGTTTAGTATAGCATTATATCATATCATATCATATAATATCATATCATATCATATTATATCATATCATAATAAATTAGCCTTCTAAGAACATGGAGTCAGATTTCATCATTTCCTCCCAACAACGGCGGACCCTGAAAATACCACAGACACTGACTTTCACAACCTTCACATTTAGCCACAGATCACCATTTTCTCCCTCAGGAAGATCTGAGTCCTCCCCACACTGAGCCCTCTCATAGCTGTCATCACTTTGTAAGCAATAAAGTTTTCCATGGGTCTGCTTTCCCAAAGAGCTCTTCCTATGGAACGCTGGAGGGTCTCATCAACCCAGCAGGCAGAATGTTTTTTTGTATTTTATATTACAATGTTTTTTGTATTTTTGAGTCCCATACAGAGCTGGTGTAGCTGTGGCAGGAACACAATCACCCGACACCCTGCTCACACCCGCCTTTATCACAACAGCTTATCACCTTCACTGCCCCCACCCTGACCACACCAGTGGATGCAGAACTCTGCTGCATGGCCAGCCTGAGCCTGGGTGGCACTCCAGGCATAAATCCTGTGACAAATGCCTTTGGGAAGGCACAGGAGGGACTCCAGACCCTGCCAGAGGAGATGGAGATGCCAAGCATGACCTCCCTGTCCTGCCGCTCCTTGGGAGCTGCCGGGCACATTTTTTGTCAGCAGGAGCTTAGTGATGGATCTGAGGGGCTTTTTTTATGGAATCACCACTGTCTGCTTCTAAAGCAAATAGGGATAGTTTCTGGAAATGGGAAAAGACAGGGGTTTGCTCAGAGAAACTGTGGTGGACTCATTATGGAATCAGAGCTGTGAATGCCTCAATGCTCAGTGCAGACAGAGCTGTCAGCAACTCTGTATTTTAGGGCAATTTTTGGCCTTAGGTCAATAATGCAAACTTGTGCACAGAGTTCATAGAGAGGAAGGTGATCATCTCAAACTGGCTTTCATTTCTCAGGAAGGCTGAGGGTGAACTGAGCACGAGAGCAGGTCAGAGATGGGCAGAGCTCCTCAGGGCTAGAGCTGTGGTTTCCATCACTGTTGGTGACACGAGCAATAGGACTGAGGCTGCCCTCAGCAAGCTTGATGACACCAGGCTGTGTGACACACTGGAGGGAAGGGATGGGATCCAGCAGGACCTGGATAGGCTGGAGAAGTGGGAATGTGTGACCCTCACAAAGTCCATCAAGGCCAAGTGCAAGGTCCTGCAAGGCTGTTTGGCCTGGAGAAGAGAAGCTCCGGGGAGACAGATCTCCTTTAGAGCCCTTCCAGTGCCTAAAGGGGTCCAAGAGAGATGGAGGAAAAGGGTGTGTAGGGACAGGACAAAGGGGAATGGCTTTAAACTGAAGGAGAGCAGGTTTGGATGAGATCTTAGGAAAACATGCTTCCCTGGGAGGGTGGGGAGGCTCTGGCACAAGATGCCCAAAGAAGCTGTGGCTGCCCCTGGATCTCTGGAAGTGTCCAAGGCCAGGATGAATGGGGCTTGGAGCAACCTGGGACAGTGGAAGATGCCCATGGTGGAGAGTGGAACTGGATGATTTTAAGTTCCCTTCCAACCCAAACCATTCCAAGGTTCTATGTTTCTATGAAAAAATTAGATGCTCAAAAAATACCAAAAGGATTTAAGACCCAGCAGGTCTGTACCTGCTTTCTGTTATAGAATCATAATTCAGCTTGGAAGGGACCTCAAGAGGCCAGAGGCCCTCACTGAAGTCAGACCTGTTTTCTTTTTTTATCAAGTGGGAATTTCTCCTGTTTAACTTCATGACAACTGGTTTAGATTTTTACCCATTTCTGTCCATGGGGATCATGGACCTGGTAGTCAGAACCTCACAGGGAGGGTTTAGATTAAACCCACAGCAGTCATACCATGATTTTCCCCAGGGCATCACTGCATTTGGTAGATAAACACAAAGATTCCTCAAGACGGGACATCTGGGATGTTGTTTATTACTTGCCAAGAAGAACCAATGGACACTTGCATGGGGGGGGTATGAACAAGCTATGCTGCTCTACTTTATCTCTCCAGCTGGAAACCATGCTGGGTTTTTAATATATTCCTTGTCTTTCCTGGCCTTTACTTCTAGCTTTGGACATGACTAGACTAAGTCTGGTTCCTGTAGAGAGAGCACAAGTACCTGTGAAAGCGTCCTGTGGTTTCACCCTCCGCCCACTGCAGACAGAAAACTGCACCCAGGAGAACTGATGCAAGGTCAGCTGTCCAGGCCACCCTGTGACATGAACTGTGCTGGTCACAGAGAGCCACAGGCAAAGCAGGCACCAGGACATGGTGCCACATGGTTATCAGAGCTGTTCTCTGTGGTTGACAACCTTGCCTCTCCACAGCTTTGGGCACTTCAGTGTCTGTCCAGGTGAAATGAGCTGAAGTGCAAGAAGCTGCACTCAGAGGTACTTCCAACACTAAGAAAAGCCTCACACCATTCCCAGGACAATTCTGATAAACCCTAGCAGCCCTCAAACATCTCCTCTGTCCTTGGAACTCCAATGACACACCCCTTGATCAGCAGTTCTTCCCCATCCCAAGGGTGGATTTGCATTTTGCTCCAGCTCCAGCTGCTATTTGGAGTGTAAATCCCTGGGCAGGTGCGGTGTGGAGGACGGAGGAGCTCTCATTTGGACTCCTGAGAAATAACTCTAACGAATGGGAATGACTCAGAAGTGAGGAGTGGTTCTTGCTCTCCTCCAAACCAAATGCCAGCTGCTCCAGCAAGGGAAGCTGAGCCCACATCTGGCTCCTACACACACAGATTCTTTGTCCTTCCTCTCCCAGGGCCCTGCCCATGCCTCATCTCCCTCATCATCCATCCCCCTCTGCTCTCCAGCTGGCTCTGACACTTTGGCTGCGCCTGTTCCTGACATTTCCCACTTGTTTACATTATTGCCATCCCAAAGCCTGAGTGGAGGGCAGCATGCCTGGCTAAGAAACAGCTCAAAACACATCCAAACACAGCCCTTTTCAAAGATCATTAAGGAGGACTGTCACTGTTCTGGTCAGGTCTGCAGTCAGATCAGCATCCCAAATGTGGAGCACCAATGTCTCAGATTAACAGCCGGCAGCTCATTTCTGCATTTTCTCTCCTTTGGAGTTGTTTCACCCAGTGTTTATTATTCCAGTATGTCGTGGTTTGATGTTGCCCAAATGCCAGGTATACAAGAAAGTCATTCTCTTACCCTCTTCTGCTACAGTTGGGCAGAGAAGAGGGAGAAAAAAAATAATTAACAAAGGTTTGTGAGTTGAGGTAAGGACGGGAGAAAAGCACTCTAAGGGAAAAACAGGTTTAAATTTAAAGGTGTAAAGTAAATTTATTATTAACACAGTCAGAGGAAGATAATGAGAAGTAAAATAAGCCCCTAAAACACCTTTTTTTTCCCCCAGCCCTTCCCTCCTTCCCTCCGATAGCACAGAGAGGCAGGGCATGGGGGTTTGGTCAGTTCATTACTCCACATCTTTTTCTGTTCATTTAGGGAGAGGAGTCTTTTTTCTGCCATGCCATGGGGTTCCTCCCACAAGCAAACAGTCTTCCCAAAACTGTTGTGGCATGGGTCACATCCACGAGGTGCAGTCCTCTAAAGACAGGCTGCTCTAGTTTGGAAGCAAGGGCTCTCTCTCTCTCTCTGGGAGCAGGGACCCTCTCTCCATTTGGGTCTCCCACTGGATCACAGCTCTCTCCAGCATCCACCCACTCTGCTCTGAGCACTTCTCTCACAGGCTGTGAGTGGATTTCTGCATCCCCCGTGGACCTCATGGCTTGCAAGGGAGACAGCTGCTTCACCACAGTCCTCGCCATGGTCTGCAGAGGAATCTTGGCTCCAGCACTTTGGAGCACTTCCTCCCCCTCTTTTCCCAGTGCCTTGGTGCCACCGTGTTGTTTTCCCTCACATGTCCTCGCTTCCTCCTCTTCTCTGACTAGAAGAAAAACTGCTGCCCGTAGGTACCACTGCCAACAAGTTCCCCCAGTTCAAAGATTCCTGCAAAATCCTGCAGCACCGAGAAGTTGATCTTGCCCAGGTTCTGCCCTGGGAATGGCTCATCGTGCTTTCACTGCCGGCCCCACCGCCACCCCGCGGGTGCTGCTTAGCGCCTCTCCTCCCGCCAGGGCAGGCTGCCACCACTGCCCCTGCCCTCCTGCCTGGCACAGCTGGCTGGGGCAGCCAGGCAGGCGAGGCGAGCCACTGGGAAGGCCCCGGCAGCGCTGCCAGGCCACGCCTGGAAAAAAATAGCAGGCAGCGTTTTGACTTTCTTCTTAAATACGTCATCACAGAGGCGTTACCAACCTCTCTAAGTGGGCCAGCAGCATGGCCATCTTCAGAGCCATCAGAGACTGGCTCTGTCAGACATGCTGGAAGTTTCCAGCAGCTTCTCACAGAAGCTACTCCTCTAGCCCCCCGCTGCCAAAAACCAGGCTGTGCCAAGCCCACACGTAGTATTAAAGGATTTAAAACTGGATTTGCCATGAAAAGGTCCCACTGATGCTCTACAGCTTTCATTAGATTTTAATTCTATTGACCATTCCAACCTAGGAATGGTTTTTCATGAGCATTGATCCCAACTGGCATCCATCCATGAAGCTTCCTGCAAAATATAAAATATTATCCTACCATGTTTTAATAAATAAGGGAAATAAAAACCCCATGAGTGTAACAGGGAACTACCACACCCATAAATCCTTAGAGGACAGAGAAATTTAATCCAGGAAACCACTGGGTGGAATGAGGGTCTGCACTTCCCAAGGGCAGGGTTTGCTAGATGCCTGAGCCAGGAGCAATCCACCTCCTTTTAGACACCCAATGAGACACCACCAGCAGCAAAATTATAACGCTGCACTTCCTCTGTGCCTGTACCCACACCCGGACCCTCAACAGCACCTACAAAATTGAGATATTCCAGTGCAGACTGGGAAGGCTGCACAGAGACCTACTGGATTTCCTGTGTGATTTCCTACTGGAAGAACAGCCTGTTTGTGTAAAAGTTATCACTGAATTACACATCTCATTATTGCACATCTCATAATGGCAGATCTCATTACGGCATCTCAAATTCTGGACCAAACTTTGGAAAAGGTCTTGACTCTCCAGAAAAGTTGTTAAATAAGAAATGTAATGTTTTTCTGAATCAAGTATGCACTATCCTGACTTTTTCTCTTGAAGAAAGTGAAAGCTGTATAACAGATGAGAATGGACTAGTTAATCTAAAAAGCCAAAGCTATTCACTAAACATTGGCCTGATAGATACACTTTTAAAAAGGCAGAAAAAATATGTATAGAGAATGCCATATAGATTGACAGAAACTTGTGTCTTAAAATAGCAATATTCACATGAGATACACTTCATTATGTGGACCCTGCAGGTCAGAAGAATGTGTATTGAAAATAAATGAGTTCTATCCTTCAATTGTTATGGCCACTGGCAATAAATAGACACCTGATGAGGCAGAGCAGGCACAAGGGAAAAGTTTGTGTTAGTTGGAATGACTGGGCATGCAGGAAGCTCAGCCCAACATTGCATTTAGCAAACAGCCCGGCTGAGGAAGGCGGTACCAGGCTCCTGGAGCACACACCCAGGCTGTGCTGGGCAGGGCTGTGCTGCTGGGGAGTGTTTCCCAGCAAGGGGGGACTGAGGGATCCCATTGCCCTGCTGCTCACATTCCCAGTATCCACGCCCAGGCCATCCCATCCCATTCCTCACTCTGTGTTTGCCCACGGGCTGAAAGGGTTTTCAGAGGTTTTCTCCCCGTTGCCCCCCCACATTCGCTGGGCCCCACACAAAATCCTCTTGCAAGTGTCCCCTGCCCAGACTGCCCAGCACTATCCCAGGCTGGAACGGTGAAGGCCACGAGCCACACCAGCAGCCCTGGGAAAGAGGCTTTGCTCCACACACCCACAGGCACTCCCAGAACATCACGGGTGCTGTGGCGAGGGCTGATGAGCCCGAACTGTGCCAGGCTCAGCAGCAGGGGGATGCAAGACCTTGATGTCACGTGGAGCAGCAGGAGCACAGCTCCTCCAGGAAAATGCCATCTGCGAGGTCACTTCCAACCAGGACCTCCTGGGGGGAGCAATGTGGAAAACAGGGAGAGGATTTCCTTGGCTGCTGCTATCAGGCTTTCCTCCTCCACATGCTGCAAGGGAATGGCTTTGCTAAAGCGTGTTCTGCCAATTTTCTCTTCTTCACTGGCTTTGCCTACAGCAGAGCTCTGCATTATCTTCTCTGCTGTTCTGTGTGTGGCAATGCTAGTGCAGGGTCAGCACAGCCTGCTAAGTCCTGGCAGTTCCCTTTGGGGTATTTCTGCAAAAAAGCTATAGGTACTCACTCCAGTGAGCAGACCTTAATATGGGAAATGCTGTCTGAGAGGTATTAGGGGGAGAAGGAACAGGAAGCGTAGGGAAAATACGGCTCAAGTCCTGTTATTAAAGCAGTGACAGAGGGTTTAAACAGGGCAGTGGAGGAGGAAGGAGGGTAAAGTCAAATGTTTTCAAAGTGCCAAGACGCTGCCGTTTCAGCTCCTGCTCTCCATGCAGCAGCAGCACTGTGGGCTTTATTCAGGGACACCGGGCACACAAAACCCCCATGCACCAGAGGGCAGAGCTGACCAGAGGCAGCACAGCACTGACTCCTCCAGCAGCACCTTCTTGCAGAGTTCCCGTTTGGTGCAGCCCTCTGCTGCAAAGCTCCTGCCTCCTCTGCTCCCAGCTGCCAGAATTGGGGAGTACATATAAAACCCTTGTAGCTCTTCACCCTGATGACATACTGCAGAACTGCCCTGGGATTTACACCCTGTTTCCCCTCAGGAAACAAATCAGGCTCCAGTGATGACTCTTCTCCAGCGGGTGCTGCAGCAGGATGGATGTACTGTCACTGAGCCCGAGTGCAGCTGCAACAGGTTGGTGGTGATTAAATGCAAAATTCATCCAGGGCATGAGGTTCTGATTCAGCCTGGAGGCAGCTCACAGACCTTTACAGCATTCTCCCTGTGGAAACACCTACTCATCCTTCAAACAGACACTTTTTCCTGCCTTTTATCTGAGAGGTAAAATCTGGAAGAAAAATAGGGTTGTTGTGTCCCTGTTGAGTGCTACTTCCTGGATTTCCATAACCTGGGGGATTACCTGGAGTCAGTGAGATTGAAGCTCTGCCTCTGTGAGAGACAATGTTGTCTTCTGGCTCAGGTAGGAGCTGCTTTGCAGAATGGGCTGAAGTATTGCACTCAATCTCTCACTTTGACAAGGACAAGCGCTGTCAGTCCATAATATCCTGTCTCTTTCTAGCTTGCCCTGATCTGTTTTAGCAGAGCATTTATTTGGCAGACAGGGAATGTTTGTCTTTCCGGAAACTACAGTATCCCCCATGAGAAAAAAAAAAAAAATTAAAAATAATTTTTTCAGAAGCAATTATCTCAAAAACTCAATAGCTAGAGGTGACACCCTGCTGGGTCCCGGGGAGCTGCCAAGAACTCCTCTCTTCTGCTTTTGAAAGTCCTTTTTTAAGCCCTGCAGGTGCTTTGAAAGTGCTGGTTTCTCCCTGGCTTTGAGGTTTTTGCTTTTGGCTAGTTCTTGTTTCATTCTTGGCAAGTCCACAGGCAGAATAGCTCCCACTCCCCATGCTTTGCTACAGTCAAGAGAGGTCTGCCCATCCTCCTGGGATCTGACCTCACTTCCCAACTCTTCTGTCCCCTGGGCTTTTGCATCCATTTCTCCTTTTTATCCCATTCTCCAGACTTGCTCACACATGACTTCTCTTTAGCAAGCTCCTCTCCTTGGAACTTGGTGGACGCTTTCCTACAACTCGGATGACCCAACCCCTGCTCAGACCTGCCCAGGGAGCAGAAACAAGGGAATGGTTTGCCTGAATATCCAGTCTGAAATAGACACAGCAGCAGAGATATGCACATGTAATAACTGAGGCACAAAATTCTATGTTCCTGCTCCGAGGTGTAAAGAGAGCCCAGTCCAGGAGACGGCAATGACTTCGGTGCTGGAGTCAGCTGGACTCATTTGTTCAGACATCCAAAGCAGCACAGACTGAAAACATTCCCTCCTCCCAAAACCACACAAAGATTCTGCTGACGAACCAGGGGATCACAAACCCTGCCCAGAACCTGCTCTCTGCAGGACACACCATAATTAGCAGAACAACCAGCAGCACTCCCAAGAAATAACCACCTGAAACCTGTAACATTGCTGACTCCAGGATCACAGAGCCAAGGCACTGCCCAGCATAGCCTGAGAGCACAGTGGGACTTAGCCCAGACCCCAGCACCCCCAGCTCAGCCAGGATGGGGCTCAGCCCCCTCTGCAGCTCCTGCCCAGTCCCCTCACCTGCCCCAGCAGCACAGAGGGGCATCACTTCATCCAGACAACCTCCTAGTAATTCTTATTTTACACTAACACATTTAGCACCACAGCGCCCAGGCCAGCCTGCACTGCCATCAGGGTGCCAGCCAGAAGCTGGAAACTCAGCAGCAGCTGCTTCTCTCAGGATACTCAAGTACCAGGCTCACTCCACCTTCCCCCCTCTCAGAGCAGACCGGGATCAGAGCTCAGCCTCTCTGTTTCTTTTCCTCTCCTTCTCTTTCCCCTCCTTTCATCTAACACAGCACAGGAAGGACACAGCACCAGGCAGGTACCCAGCTGCTACCCACACTCTGCAGCGAACCAGGATTTATGAGCCAGGAACACCAGGAACAAGAAGAAAAATTTCCCCTTCCAGAGTTCCAGCAACACTGAAAACACCTGGAGAAACACAGCTGCACACTGCTCAGACCAGCCCCGAGCACCTGCCCTTCTTGTTGGCTCTGTCCAGCCCTCTCTGCTTCCTTAAGCTGGCTGACATCCACTGGCCATGGCAAGAGACCCTCAGGCCCCCTGTGGTGCTCAGCAGCATCCATCTGACCCTGAGCAAACACTGGGAGCCATGGGCCTTATGCAGGATGGAGGCTGCATCTGCTACAAACCCTTTGCAGGTCTGGCCCCACAAAACCCCCATTAGGATTCCAACAAACAAACTTCAGCTCAACAGGCTTCCTCCTGCTCCTCCTCCGCCATGCCAGAGCCTGGCAGCCACTGTCTCACCACATCAGACCCACACAGCTTGGCCAGTGACCTCCAGGGCTGTCCTGGTCCTGCAACACCATGGTCCACATGCCCAGAGAAGAGAAAAGCAGAGTGTCTGCTCATACTCACTGTTTTGAAGTCCTTGTGGTTGCACTCCTGGCCTCTGAACTTGCAGTACAGCATCATATCCTTCAGGTCGTGGCCAACCCGTGACAGGAACTCTTGCATGCTGAAAACTTTGGGTTTATACTGCTTAAAGTTGGCCTTTTCTTGGAGGGTGGCTAAGACAGCGGGGTCAGCCAGGTGAGGGTTTGGGATCTGCAGGTTGACATCCAGCAGAGCCAGGAGCTCCCCAGCATGGTACAGGTCATTGGTGGTGAGCCGGGAGAAGCGGAACTCGTTGAGGTTACAGATGGTGACAGCAGGAAACACCAGGCTGTTCGCCACCACCTCGTCCACTTTGGTCACGTGCTGGTAGGAGAAGTAAAAAGCCACCCTGTCTGAGCTCTCCACCAGGAGCAGACCCAGCGAGCCCACAAAGGCCAAGGTCCAGAGCAGGCGCCGGATGGTCACCGGCCCGTAGACAAAGACGTGACGGATCCCGTGGAGCGTGGTGGTGTTGGCAAAAATCTGGATGCTGGAAGGCTGCAGGCTGCCCATGCTGCCCTCGCTGGTGCTGTCCTTCAGATCCATAGTTCATTTAAATCCCGGTCCTGCTTTTTGGGTCAGTCTGGAGCCAGAACTGGGGTCTGGATCTCTCCCCTCTCCTCTCCAGAGTAATTAAACCCTTCCAGGGGCAAGCGAGGGAAGCAGAGTGAGACCAGCTGCTGCGAGTTTATCCCACGAGCTCAGCAGTAGCTTCGTCGTGGTAAATATTTATATAAAATCCATTCAAACTCTTGCTCTTGATTTCCTCGGTGCGATAAGGAGGGCCGGTTTTATTTAGGGAGACACCAAGGTGATGTGGAAGAGATGTGGGTGGGCAGCGAAAGCTGAGCCAATGGCAATAAAGTCCTCCCCCTGCACACACACACACAAGCACACACGCGCCGAGGGGAGCTGAGATTAAGCGAGCGAGCCTAAAACAAGTGGAGGCAGCTCGCAGGCTGTTAACTAGCGCGGAAAGCCGAGGATGCTGCTTCCCGCAGATCTTCAGCCCGACCGGGAGATGCTCCCCGAGCTCCGGGGATGCGACTGCAGGATTTAGGCATCTCTCCTCCTCCATTTTAGGCAGAAAACACCACCCCGAAAACCCAGCCTGTGCTGTCGGTGTGATTTGCAAGGGAAAGGTGGGCAGCTAATTCAGAGGGAGAAATAGGAGAGCAAAAGGGGGAGGGAAAAGTAAAGGCTAAAAAATAAAAGGAGGGACTGAAAAATAAGAGAAGAAGGGGATTGCTGCTCAGCTCCACGCACGCACACAGGCAGATCAGAAAGAAGTGCATTAACCCGCTGCTCTTTCACACGGCAGCTCCGAGCAAAAGCCAGGCAGGGCAGGAGCCGGGCAGCGGCAGCCCAGGGCTGTGGCGTCTCTCGTCTCTCCCGGGTGTCTCAGAGCTCTCCTGCCCTGCAGGACTGACAGGGAGCAGCGCTGGGAGCCGTGAGTTACACGCGGTGCGGAGCCCGGGACAGGGACAGGGACAGGGACAGGGACCGGGACAGGGACAGGACAGGGACAGGACAGGGACAGCGACAGGGACCCCCAGCTCCAGGCTGAGTCTGCAGCGGCTGCGCCTCGGCGGGGCCGGGGGCTGTGCCCAGCAGCTCCTGAGCTCGGCCCCCCAAGGATCCCCAGCTGTTCTGTGTGCCGCCGGCAGGCAGCTGTGAGGGATGTGTTTGGGGAAGGCGCTCCCAGATGTGCGTTCAGCCGGCAGGCTGGGAAGGAGGGGTGGAGGGGAGGAAAACTGGGTTTTCTGCCCAGGAGATGCTGCAGATGCTGTGACGATGCCTCGGTGCATGCGTGGTGCGGCTGCAGGAGTGGGAATGAGGGGGATCCACGCCAGAGGTGTGAGGTGCTGGGTCTGAGCAGGGTCGGAGTAACTCCTTCCATATCGACTCCACGAACAGCAGGGCTTCTGCTCGCTTTTTTTCAGAGCCAGAATGAAACCCCAGGACTTCTGTCTCTACAGCACCAAACCCTACAGCAGGTGAGGGTCCCAGATCATGGAAGTGCCCAGAACGTGACTTTCCCAGTTGGAATGAGGTGGGAGAAGAGGATTGAAGCACAGGCAGAGCCTGCCACGGTCTGCAGGGCAATGCCTCATGACTCTCAGCCACCTTTAAAGATTAAATGAGCCCAGTTTCTGGATTTATCACCCTGAGTGCAGTTACCATGGCAACAGACCATTTGCTCCATTTGGCCCCTTCACCTTTCAGGTGCCTGACTTCACTGATGGACCCCCAGACTCTTGTCCCCAGGCCAGAAGCCGCCCTGTCCTCCCCCTGATGGTTTTCACCCAGACATAAGATAATTTCAGCTTTGCTGTCTCCACATTTGGCCTTGGCAGCCAAAGGCAAGTGGGGCTGTGCATCCCCCAGCATGGATGTTCCTATGGGAATATCTCTCAGTCTGAGCTACCCATACAAGCCCTGCTACACCTCTGCTTTCTCCAGTTTACTCCAGGGAATCTGAGGCAAAGAGGGGACAAAGGACTTGGAAGCCCCGTGCTGGTTTTCCCAGAAGGACTTTTCATTCCAGGTGGCTGCCCTGAAGCTGAAGCTTCCATCCATAGTCAGAAGGCTCTGGCACCCTGTTGTCATGAATGGCTGGGGTGCAGAGGGAGCAGGAGCTGCCTTCAGAGTCTGGTTTCCTCTTCTACAAATCCACATCAGCCCTGAAATGCAAAATATGGTCCCTCCTCTTGCATCTGTGCTTGTAAGTGAAGCCAGGCTCTCAACACAGTCCATTGGTGGCTAAACAGAGCTGTGTTCCTTTTGCATTAGACAGAAATTCAGACAAGGACAGATTCACAAACCTCCTGCACCTTGTGGTGCCCTTTCCAGGAGAGTGGAAAAGGCAGAGCTGAGCACACCCATAAAAGCTGTGGCCCCGAATTAAAGCAGCAGAGTGGCCACAGCACCCTTGCTCCTGGCTCCAGACCTCACTGCCAGTCTCCCCTTGTGCTCATCATGGTCAGGGACAATGCTCTTCCCCTCTAAAAATACCCCTGGCCAGAATGGGCTCCCTTTCCTACCCACTCCCAGCTCATCTCAAATCCCCCTTCCTTCCCCGTGCCTGCACTGGCCTGGCCGGTGTGTTAATGCTTTCATTTGTTCCCCGTTAATGCTTTCATTTGTTCCCCGTTGGTGCTGCCTTTGCAATCCCGTTTGCTGTAACTCACACCATAAACCATCTGCTGCCTTTTGTTGTTGAACTGTGCAGGGAGCTTTGGCTGCAGCCTGCAGGGAACAGCCCCGTGCCCAGCAGAGCTGCCTGGAACCAGCTCTGGCACCGGCTCTGCTCCGCTGCCCCTGGGGATGGGCACAAACCAGGGAGACAAAACACAGAATCATGGAATGGTTTGGGTTGGAAGGGATCATCTCATCCCACCCCTGCCATGGCAGGGACACCTACACTGCCCCAGGCTGCTCCCAGCCCTGTCCCAGCTGGCCTTGGGCACTGCCAGGGATCCAGGGCAGCCACAGCTGCTCTGGGCACTGTCCCACTCTGGTGAGGGCTGGTGGCTCAGGCTGTGCCCAAGAGCTGCCATCGGCCACGATGTCCTGGGAGCCAAGGAAAGGGGCTGGGGATGGGCTGTGGGGTAACACCAGCCAGGGTGAGGGGCATGGGAAGCAAGGGCTGGTAAGGGCTGATGGCCCCTCTGGCCACCCGTGTCAACAACCCTTCTAAGGGACACGCAGGGGCAGGAAAGGCAGCCTGGCTGGTCCCATAAAGCCCTGGGGTGGCAGAGCCCAGCTAAGGACACCTGCACTGGGGAGTGCCCAGGAATGCAGGTGGAGCTGCCATGGGAGCTCACAGCCCAGCCTCAGCCCCTGGATGTTCCTCCAACATGCTGCTTCAAATCTGCTTCAGCAGACGAGCCAGGCAGCGCCAGAAGACATATCCCTGATATGTTTGTCACCATTTTGCAGAGGTGGGCCAGGCTGGAGGGGAAGAGGGCAGGCACAGGCTGTGCAGAGAGTCCTCTCTCCTTTGCACAGCCTGTGCCTGCCCTCTGCTGTCTCCAGCACTTGCTGCAGTCCTCGGGATCCCACCCCGAAACACCGGGAAATGGCTCTACTCGAGGAGGGAAAAGGGATGAAGAAGGGTCCCGACCTGTGTGAGCCCCTCTGCTTCCCCAGCCCCACCTGAGCCCTCCCGGGAGCACAGCCCAGGTCAAGGGTTTGCAATGAGAAACGCAGGACGGACCTCACAGACACAGCAATGGGATGTTTTACAAAGAAAATTAGGTGCTTTGGTCCCCACGGCCCTGAGCCAGAGCCCTCTCCTTAAGCCTGGAAATCGCTGTGTTTTCTGCCAGTTCTTTTTTTTTTTTTTTTTTTTATGTTCCCTTCTGGGCCTAAAGAAAAAAAGCATAAAAAAAAAAAACAAAAAAAAAAAAAAAAAAAAAGGCAGTGGTGGCTGCAGTCCAGGGAAGAAGTTTGTCTGACAATCACAGAATTATTTAGATTGGAGAAGTCCTCTGAGCCCATTGAGTCCAACTGAGTTGACCCAGCACTGCCAAGGCCACCCCTGACCATATCCCAAGTCCCACATCCACAGGGCTTTTAAACCCCTCAAGGGATGGGGACTCCACCCCTGCCCTGCACAGCTGGACAGCCCTTTCCATGAAGAAATTTTCCCTAATATCCAATCCAACCTGCCCTGGCCCAGCCTGAGGCCGTTCCCTCTCCTCCTGTCCCTGTTCCCTGGAGCACAGCCCGACCCCCCGGCTGTCCCCTCCTGTCAGGAGTTGTGCAGAGCCACAAGGGCCCCCTGAGCCTCCTTTGCTCCAGGCTGAGCCCCTTCCCAGCTCCCTCAGCTGCTCCAGATCCTTCCCTGGCCCAGCTGCAGATCATTCTGTGCTTGCACTGAGCACCAGGGAAATGTCCCATCAATGTCCCACTGGGATTTCACAGGATGCTGCTCTTGCCGTGGGCTTTGAAGGCAGAAAGGACAAGAGGCATTTGGAAGGGGATCCAGGGAGCATTGGGCCACCAACAATGACTCCTGGAAGAAGGACTTTGGTTAAGTTAATTGTGATCTGTAACTCCCCCTCCATTTCTCAGGCTTTCCTCAGTCTTTTTGTACTCTCTTGTCACTTAAATTTTTACTGCCAGTGTTTTCAAAGTGGGGACACAGAGCTCCCGTGAGCAGAGAGTGCTCAGCTACTTAAAGGAGTCCACCTTTCTAAACAGGAACATAATGTTGAATGTTGATGTTTCCCCTGAAATTTAATCTGATCGCTTCCAAAGTAGCTTTGGCTCAGTTAAACAGCTTTTTAATATATAGAGAAAATTGAAATTTTTATTTCAGTGCATTTAATATTGTGCTTGGATTGATAATGGGGTATAAAATGAAAGCAGTGAAAGCAGTTGAAAAGAAAAAGAAGTCTCCTTGAAAGAAAACAAAAAATATTTAAATGGCTGCATGAAATGCCTTCTAAAGAAAGGTCATAGAATCCCAGACCAATTTGGGTTGGAAGAGACCTTAAAATCATTCAGTCCCACCCCTGCCATAGCAGGGACACCTCCCACTGTCCCAGGCTGCTCCAAGCCCCAGTGTCCAGCCTGGCCTTGGGCACTGCCAGGGATCCAGGGGCAGCCACAGCTGCTCTGGGTATCAAAGCTGTTTGAAAGTAAGACAATTAAGTGCTCCATTTCCATGCACATTTCCCTCCAAAGAGAGGTGATGATAAAAACATCATATTGGCAGAGAGCTGAACCAGCGTTTTCCATTGGAAGAATGATCTGGGGGGAAGATTTCTCCCCCCCCCCCCCCCCCCCCCCCCCGCCCG